>NC_046634.1:10939557-11269557 GCF_900324485.2 Mastacembelus armatus | reverse complement strand
AGAATCAACATGTTTATCATGAAAGTCAAAGACACCAAGACACGTCTCACGATTTAACCACGCCCACACAGCAGGACGAGGCCGACCAGCGACCACACGCCGCCTCCTGTCCACATGGAACCAGCTTGGCCAATACAATGAAACATAATGGGAGAAAGATGCACTTTGGACAAAACTGTGTACATACCCCATGTCTGTATATGTGGTTGCCTCACACACCAACACAAAGTCCTAGTACTGTAAAGTCCTTTGCTGTCCCTGGCAATAAAACCGATTCTGACAAAAGCATCTTCTGAAAGTGACGATGGTTTGAGACGCTGCACTGAGACACTCAAGAGTCTCCAACTTAGATAAAACCCACGAAACTGACGAGTTTCATCTTTGCCCAGCTGGTGCAGAAACTATTAGGTCAAAGGTCACAAGACAAACAGCGCTAAATATATAGGTGTTTACATGAACACGCGTGTGCCAATCAACGAGCTGCTTCTCAGCTGGTTTCAGGTCAGAACCAGTGCTGGTCAGGACCACATGTGGACCCGTGTTACCGTCTACAGGTGTAAGGCGGTGCTGCACCTTCACCTGTTTCAGAATAACCTGCAGCTACTCGAGTCCATGTCTCTCCTGTTTAAGCCTAAGGATCATGTGCTCAGGGCACTGAACATTAACCTCTTCCAGCTCTACCTTCATTTCCCTTCCTCAGAACAGCCCATCAGCCCTTTCACAGTCCGGCAGCACAGACAAGTCCTGTGTGTTCTGACCACTGGAGTTCCAACGACACGTTCGAAACACTTCCATGGGGAATCGGTTCCTGTCCGACTGGACTTGCATGAGCCAACGAAGCCCAGCAGCACCGATCTGATCAGAAACGTAAACAATCCTGTATTTTGACTTGATGACTGGTGGAAACATCTGACACATATAATGAACAGTCAGTTTATTAGGAACACCTGTCTCAGACTAAGCCCTGTCCTCATCCCTTGGTTACCTCTGTGAGGAACAAACAGCTGTCTGAACAAAGCAGCACAACACGATGCCAAATTCTGACCCGGTAACAAAAGCACAGTGTCTGGTTTTAACCAATGAAGTTAATGTGACAGCAAATAAACATGTCAGGAATTTACTTTGAAAACACGTGGAGCTGGAGGTTTAAAGTCGATCGCACTGTCACACACACATTTCTGCATAAAATCTCTTTGCCTGGTTTACACGGTGGCCGCAAACCCAAACCAGTCCATCATTAGCTGAGCTGGAGCATCACTGAGCAGCTACTGAAAGTCCCAGTTTGGTCCGAGCTCGAGAGGAGCAGAAGGAAGGACTGTGCACGTGTTGCTATAACGCAGGTGTGAAGCCGCAGGTAAACAGGTGGAAAACACCAACCAGGCCACATTATATTCAACATTATTGTTATTATTAATAATAATTATCAGCATCGTTATCATCGTTATTATTATTGTTGTTGTTAAACTCACGCCACGTGCACGATGTGATCGTTAATTAACGAGGCATCTGTCTCAACTTTGGATTCAAAAGACGCACGTGTGCGCGCTCACCCAGTGCACGCGCAACTTCAGATTAGGCACCGTGAGTCCATTTTACCTTTTACCTCGAGTCAATAAAGCGCCTGGAAGCTGTAAAACCTACTGGAGACGAATCCTCCCGCACGGACCCAGCCCGGGACCAGGACCGGGCTCTAGCCGCTCGAGACAGCCGGTAGTCCGGGTAAACTCCAGTGGTGGAGACGGAGCTGGTGGTGGAGCAGATGCTGTCAGCTGAGTGTTGCGTTCACTGCGCTCTCGTTATTTCTGCCCTCCCCGTCCCCCTTTAAGGAGATTTTCCGCCACCTGATCCCGCGTCATTACGCGGACTCCACCTGCGTTCACAAGAGCCACTGAGCGCCAAGTCTCGAGTTTGTGCTGAGCATTTTTCTCCACTGCTCTTTGCAAGATCAACAACATGTTTCAAAACTTGACCCCTGTGTTGTTGATCTTAGATTTATTTTATTTCTGGAAACTCCCAGATCATAAGACCTGAATCCTTTGAAAACCTGAAACCGTCTCACTGTAAAGTACAGGTTTCAGGGTGAGCCCCACATACTGATGGTTTTTAAAAGGCCGACCCTGCAGCAGCTACGGCGCGTGAAGGAGCAGTCACCTCTCATCAGTGTCAGCTTCAGGCCCTGAGAACAGCAGGACTCAGTGCCCCCCACAGACACGAGGTCCTCTGTCATATTCAGACACATCGCAGGCGGCTAAAAGTGAGCGGGAGCCTAAAACCAACAACATGTAGCAAGAGCCGCTCTGGAAACGAGGATCAGGCTTAAAGACGCAGCAGCCATCGTCAATACAGAACAGGGACCCCGAGGCTCTTGTTGGTGACCTAAGATGGATGCACTGGTACAGATTCTTTCATGACATCTGTGTTTAGCCAAAAAGGAACCTCGGTCACACATTAGGGCCCACAGCAAAACTCCCCAGGTCTACAGCAGGACCCACAGGGGCTAAAAGACAGGAAGCTCATGTCACCGAGCTCCTACTCGGAGCCACATTGTCTGTCCAGAGACACAGTTAACACAGGGAAACGTTTAAACGTGACAACATCCACAGACACCGAGACACCAACGCTCCGAACTGCAGCCACGAAGCCTCTGCAGGTCCGCAAACGCGGCAGAGGCCCTGAGCTACCTGCTGACGGACCGGAAGCTCTGCAACTGACGGTGCACCCGACAGCAGCTGGCGGAAGGGCGCGGATCAATGAGGTTAATAGTTATTGCTGTTAACGCCATTCGTTAAGGGGATTTGCCTCCGGTACGGGAAGTCAGCGCCGGAACCAGCTGGAGGACGTTAGTTGCCCAGACACGGTGCCGAACAGGACTCGGTTCAACAATGTTCTTATCACAATAAAGTTAAATGTCCTGATGTAGTTTGCAGACTAAATCTCTGACTTCACATCAGCTGCAGCTACAAACAACTATCGATTATCAGCACGAGCCTTCGATCCCTGCAGGTGTGACAGGTGACGTCACAGCCGCACAATTAGCCTGATCCCCAGACCAGGAGGGAAAATCGCTTCAAGGCCTTTTGTCGCTTTCGACCCAAACACACACAAGTCGTGTGTGCGTTCATGCGTGCGCGCGTGTTTCCGCTGGTGTCGAACAAGCAGCTGATGGTTGGGAAAATACATTATTCACACTGAGCAGTGCTGAAGTTTAATGGCAGCGTGACGGACACACGATGTGACAGAATGAGTCCAATACTGGGCGCGCACACGCGCACACGCACGCACACCAATCGATTTCATTCCTTCATGAGCAAACGGAAACAAAGTACCGATTCTGTGAAAAAAGATGATGTTGACCCTTTAATTTCTATTTCCTGTAGTTTGTGTATTTCTCCCCTTTTAACGGCGAAACTCGGCGGAACATCCACTGACGTCTGTTCACCGACACCTGGGAGGCCGGTTCAGCGTCCACTTCAACACGATTTACACCGAGGCCTGACTGTGATTCTGGGCTTCGCTGCCCTGCTGCTTCTTTTGCTTTCTGCATTTTCCTGCAATGACATAAAAGAAAATCAACATTTTCCCATAAAGATGTTGATTCTTTCAAAGAGAGCCTCACAGCAGACACGAATATCCGCTAGGTGGAGCTGTTTCTCCATGTTGTTGATCTGTGCTTTTACAGCACCTCTCAGGATATTACATCCCTGAAGTGCATGAAAACATGCACCCCATCAGCAAACAGTCCTGTCAAATATAGATCACTGTCACGCAGTGAGTCCTGCCGCACGTCACCTCCCTGGAAAGGTTTTCTAGTTCACCAGCTCAGGGTGCATCATGGAATTTAATCTCTGGCCAAATCCCCCAGAACAATCAGTGATCTGATAATAATCCCGAGTGAAATTGTTGTGCAGCACCATAAGCGTTTTTAAACCCAGATGAAAACTCGTGGTCTTTGTTTTGTTCTCATGCCCTTTCACAAAAGCTTCTGCAGTTGATCGAATCTGGTGCCAGGTAATATCAACATTGTCTAAGGCATTTCCTCATCAAGGCCACACTGCTGTTTCTGGGCCCCCAGCAGGACCCAGACTCTGTTAATGCCACCTGTGGAAAATGTTCCTTTCATTTGGGATTACGGTAATTCATTAACACCGTGTTTGACCCTTTAATGCAAAGACACTTTAAAACATATTCTAAAAAACCTGAACCCTCTCAAGTTCCTCTGAGCTCATTTCATCACGCTGCGGCTCAGTTATTCAACCAGGCTTCTCACATCAACCTGCTGGGCCACAACCACCTGCTGGTTCAAACGCTTCCCCCTGTGCAGCTCAGCCTGAAACAGGAACATGTGGCAATACATTTTCTGTTTTACTTCACGGTTTAGAAATCGGCCACTTCCTCTGGCTGCAATGGGAATAAAGTTCCTCCTCAACGGTCGCTGGGCCTGCAGCACCAACGCGTCCAGGACCCAACACCTGCTGCATCACACTTTCTCACTGCAGATTTACAAGTGTCTTCTACTTCAGAAAGTGCTGCACTGAATTTTGAAAATTGCACCGAAGAGAAAAGCTGGTAAAAAATCTTTACTTTTGACACCCACTGGTTCTTGTTAAATATAAAGCGGATTTGTTGATATCTAATGGTCCAGAAACCTGTTTTCTCTCAAGCTTTACTGCCAGCACAAAACTTCTGCCATATACTACATTACCCATGAGCCTCAGGCTGCGTTGCCATGGAGAAAGAGTTTTAAAGTTCTTACAGTTTACAAGACTAAATTTTAAGCTCTGTGATTGGATGCTCGTTAGTGAGAAGAAATATATTATATATATACAAACATTTTCAATCTTCATTTAGACTTTAACCCTGAAACTAATGACAAACTGCCCAAACCTGCTGAATTTCTGCTGAATAACCACAGAGCTCATGGTCTCTGTGGTATTTATATTATTAACATTATTAACAATTAATAATAAT
The DNA here is from genome assembly GCF_900324485.2 of Mastacembelus armatus. Classification (NCBI taxonomy): domain Eukaryota; kingdom Metazoa; phylum Chordata; class Actinopteri; order Synbranchiformes; family Mastacembelidae; genus Mastacembelus; species Mastacembelus armatus. The sequence goes on along the minus strand of NC_046634.1, from coordinate 11,264,589 downwards.
TATTAATATTTTATATCTCTGACAGTTGATGTCACTGATCAGAGCAAAGCAAAACACACGTAGCAGTGAAGGTTCGTCCTTCGGCCTCTGTTTGCTCGAGCTGTGATTACAGAGATTAAGCAGCAGAGTCGACTCCTGACTCAGGCTCGACACGACAAACCCGGACTCAAACCTTCCTTCTGATAAAGTGTGTAGCAACACTTCCTTGTTTGCTCCCGTCAGAGGTAATAAAAAGAGCAGTGGGGCGACAGCAGGCTTCAGTCTGTCCTCCACACGTCTCACCATGGGGAACTTTGCTGCCAACGAGGGGCTCTCCATCTTTGTCATTGTGAGTAAATCTGCCTTTTCCACACTTCTGCTGTGTTTGCTTTCATCACCTGCATCAGTAACCTGCATCAGGTCAGAGCTGTTATTCTCACAAATGCAATAGAATTGACTCTGATTCTCTGCAAACTGTTTCTGGGTCAAAGTAAAAAGAAACTGATTTTGATTTTGATAACAGTCTGGAATTTTTAAATAAACTTTATTGCTTTTTCTGAAAGCTCATTTACATCTGTGGTTAAATTCGGGGTTTGGGACATGATTAACAAGAACAAAAAAAGTTTTCTGCTGCACAAAACTACGACTTTTCTTTGCTTTTTCTGCTCTGACAGGTTCTGACTCAAAAAAAAAAAAAAAGATTTCAACAAACCTCTGACTCAAACTGGTCACAAGGCAAAAACAGGCAAAGTGACCAGTGGGCATCATGACCCAAACTGGTTAAGAACCAGTCTGCATACAAGCTTATCTCCATGAGTTTGTATTTCTTTCTTCGTATAGACGCCGTCACATAAATTCATGGAAAACACGAAGAACGTGACCTGGTGCCAAACGCGCAGACATTTGACGTCTACACAGATTTTATCATCTTTCTAAAATGTCAAAGTGAAGTGAGCTGCATCACTTTAAGCTTCTCCTAAAACTCTGCATGTGTTTGGACTCGTGTTTTAGCTGGTGTGGCTCGGCATCAACGCCTTCCTGTTCGTCCACTTCTACATGGTCTTCCTGGTCAAGAGGTGGTTTTACACCAGAGTCCTGCTCGGGGTGAGTCCGACTTCACACACCACAACTGAAATTTGCTGCTCATGAAAATTTATTTTGAGATTAAAGTGATCTGTCAGGAACTGAAACCAGTCTGCTGGTAAAAATAACTAAACTAATTAAATACAAAACGAGTCATTGAAAAAACAGAACCTGGACTTTCTCAGTTCCTCATAATGAAGCAGCTGCTAAAACACACCTCTTCTCTTTTCCCAAATGGCTCACATTGAGCACGCACTACCTGAGTACTACAGGTCAAGTTCTCGATACTCCACAGTTACTTTTCATACCGAGTTTTACTTTAGCAGCAGCTCATGAATCTGAACGCACTTCTCAGCATTAATGCATGTTTGTTTCTACGCAACAGAAATTTGCTTAAATGCTTATGCACAGGAAGGTTGATTTAAAAAGTCAAGAACAAGTTATTTGAACTTTTTCACATTTACACTGATATGAGGTGAACATGGGGTTAAAGCTTCTCTTACATATCTTCAAACTGTCCTGTAGTGAAGATAAGCTGAGCTGCAGCAGGTCAATCACTCGTGTGAATGAGCCAAATCCAGTCAGAGGCAGCAAAGGACTGAAAGTTCCCCAGCAGGTTCAAGTTAGAGGTAGAGTGGTTATAGTAACCTCTGCAGGTTCCTCTGCAGTCACAGCTGCACACAGCCGGCTGCACACAGCTGGCTGCAGAGGAACCGAAATGAAACCAAGAGCACAAATCACTTCAGATGCTTTGAGAACAACAGGCCTCACAAAGGCCATTTTCATCCACAAGTCTGGATGATGACAATTACTGTCATCATCCACTAATCCTAATGTGGGTGAGAGATGAGTTGCCATGGAAACAGCCATGTTCACACACTTAGTCATACGGACCGACCCAGACCCAGTTACTCTCACCCCCAGCAAGCCCTGCCCTGGGCCCGAGCTCCTGCTGCCTGCCTCAACTTCAACTGCATGTTGATCCTGCTGCCGGTGTGTCGGAACCTCCTGTCCTTCCTGCGCGGCTCCATCCAGGTACTGACAGAACCCACACTTTATATATCCATAACAGCACTTCTCCCAGTCAGAACTGGATCCTCACTGGTCTTCACAGACTTCCACAGTAACACTACAACCAGCACAAAGTGTATTTCGCCACATCTACAACTGATTTTTCTAATACTGAACAGAAATCTGCAACATCCAGTTTCTAACGTTTCCATCCTGGTCTCTGTGTCTCATCTGTGCTCAGTGCTGCAGCCGCACAGCAGCTCGACAACTGGACCGGAACCTCACTTTTCACAAACTGGTGGCGTACATGATCTCCTTCCACACAGGTACTGTTGGTGTGCTGATGGTGCCAAAGGTCAAAATGACCTAATGTGTTTACATGATAATCCAAAGTTACACTAGTTCTAGTGGATTATTTAGATTATCTGTATGTATTACTACGACTGCACCTGGAACTCAGCTTTAATCCGTCTGTTTTAAGTTGAATTTATGTTATTAATTCCAAACAGATCTGTCACACTACCGGGTCTCTGCTTTGTCGTCCTCTTGCAGCTGTGCACATCATCGCTCACTTGTTTAACTTTGAGTTTTTCATGGACGCTCAGCTCAATCGCAACAGCAGCCTCCTGACCTTCGTCCTGTCTGAAATCGGCACCGGAGACAACGCCTCCTTCCTGAACCCGATCAGAACCAACGAGACGGTGAGTTCCTGCAGGACACGACTTCTCAAACTCGCAGATTTCATGTTGCTAAACCTGTGAAATTCCTATTGCTTAATGTCTAAGTTTGGTACTGATAAGCAATAAAAGTATCACTTCACCTGACAAACTTCCTCTTTGTCCTTTGAGAAAATCCCCGTCAGACAGTATTTTTTTTAAAAGCCGTAACACAAAGAAGGGAGAGTCATTCAACATCCGACATCTCCGGCTGCAACAGCCGGACTGGACTCAAACTCACATCTGAGGCCAGAAACACACTGACACATCTGCCACAACCAGCTTGGAACAAAATCTCCTCACTCCTAAAGACACAACAGTCCCCTGACACATTTAATCTTTCAGTCAGTGCTGCCCGCTCTTCTCTCGACTGTAAACAAACTGTCGGAGGAGCCGACCCCGTGACCCCGAGCCACGCTTTCACAAGTGTACTGTGCGACTAACAGCTGTGCTCTGATGCAGAACCCTACCATCGTCATGTTCACCACCATCGCCGGGCTGACGGGTGTGGTCATCACGCTGGCGCTCATCCTCATCGTCACGTCATCCATGGAGGTGATCCGCAGGTCGTACTTCGAGGTGTTCTGGTACATCCACCATCTCTTTGTGATCTTCTTCATCGGCCTGGTGTTCCACGGCTACGGGTGAGACAGCACAGACAGTTACAGACGTCCTGCATCGTCCGCTACCACTGACCCCACTCTAGCTGTCGGAGTCAGACCAGGGGTCTTGTCTGCACCAGTTTCTGGACTAGATCCCACCTCGGTCCAGACTCAGCCCCTCAGACTTAGCCCCTCAGACTTGACCTGGACTGTGACCTCCATTAAACTATGACTCAACATCATTAAGATAAGAACGATAAGAAAAACCTTTATTTGTACAACAATGGGGGAAACTGCATTGTTGCAACAGCAAAGTACAAGTAAGATTAACAAAGTGATCAACACAATAATCATCAATAATTAGAATCCAATAATACCAGATCCATTCATGGGAAATGGGCCATTCTGCACAATGAGTACTTTGACTTTGGATACTTCAAGTACATTTGGATGATGGTACTTTTGGACTTTTACTGCAGTAACGTGTATGCAGTACTTTTACTCTGCGGTATTTCTACTACTGCAGTAAAGGGTCTGAGTACTTTACTTGTCTACAGTTGTGTTTTGGACATGAAATTAAACCTAATAAACAGAAGTACCAGTAGGCTAACACTTGTTTCTGAAAACCATTACTGAGGTTTGTCAGCCTGAAAATCCAGATTTACTCATTTCCAGGTACGATAAAACTAATGTCAGTCCGTCCTCTGTGTTTCTGACTGCAGGCGTATTGTACGAGGACAGACACCTGCCAGTCTGAACACCAACGACCCTGAAGTCTGTGCTGACCAGTTTGAAGACTGGGGCAAAAACGGGAACAACTGTACTGTGCCAGAGTTTGCCGGAAACCCACCAGCGGTAGAGAGCTTTGGCTTCATACTGTGTCACTAATAATCACAACTACAGAATGAGTTTAAACTGATTTACACCATCAGTGTCTCAGTACTCAATATTTCTGCCTCAGTACTCAGTATTTCTGTCTCAGTACTCAGTATTTCTGTCTCAGTACTCAGTATTTCTGTCTCAGTACTCAGTATTTCTGCCTCAGTACTCAGTATTTCTGTCTCAGTACTCAGTATTTCTGCCTCAGTACTCAGTATTTCTGTCTCAGTACTCAGTATTTCTGTCTCAGTACTCAGTATTTCTGCCTCAGTACTCAGTATTTCTGTCTCAGTACTCAGTATTTCTGTCTCAGTACTCAGTATTTCTGCCTCAGTACTCAGTATTTCTGTCTCAGTACTCAGTATTTCTGCCTCAGTACTCAGTATTTCTGTCTCAGTACTCAGTATTTCTGCCTCAGTACTCAGTATTTCTGCCTCAGTACTCAGTATTTCTGCCTCAGTACTCAGTATTTCTGTCTCAGTGCTGTTAGCTGTAACATTGAGCTGCTCACACTGTCTGATTTGGCGATAAACGTTGGCGATAAATGTAGATGATCGTTTCTCCTTGTGCAGACATGGCAGTGGGTGTTGGGCCCCATGATCCTGTACGTGTGTGAGAGGCTGGTCCGCATCTACCGCTCGCACCAGAAAGTGGTCATCACCAAGGTGCGTAAGAGGAAAAGAACAGGCCTCAGTTCACCCTGTTCTATCAGTCTGCACATCCTTCCTCCTGATACAGTTTATCCAATTCTGGTCCATAACAATAAAGACTGGAGTTTTCTGTGTATAAACAACCAGCAAACACAGTCAACACCTGACTCATCTCTGGGAAGTTTTTCGTTTGTCATCCACTTTCCATTTCAGTAAATAATCTGAGCTGCACTAACCCGTACCTGTGTGCCAGGTGGTGATGCACCCCTCCAAGACTCTGGAGCTGCAGATGAAGAAGAAAGGTTTCCGCATGGAGGTGGGTCAGTACGTCTTCATCCAGTGTCCGTCCGTGTCCAGGCTGGAGTGGCACCCCTTCACCCTGACCTCGGCCCCTGAGGAGGACTACTTCAGCGCCCACATCCGCATCGTCGGAGACTGGACTCAGGCGCTGTACGAGGCCTGTGGAGGAGACAAAGCCGAACCTCAGGAGGCATGGAAACTGCCCAAGTATGACAACAGGGGGGGGGGGATTCGGCCTGAAATTGGATTTGATTGGAGCCTGATCCAGCACTCTTTAGAAAGGCTGGCAACAGGGGAGACACTTAGAGGCCAGAGCGGCTTATTGTCTGTAATTCTTCCCCTGTCGGCGGCGAGTCGAGAGGCTGAGAAACCACATGATACAAACACTATCATCTCACCAACGGCCCATTAGTTTGAGCAGACGTCCTGCTGAGCATTTGTCTGTCAGACCCACCATGAGAGAATAAAGCTCAGGTCACAGGGTTTGATTTCTGAGCCGTTTAAAGACACGTCCGAACTTTTATTTTCAAATGCAGTAACTAATGAACAACTTCTGCAGAATTTCTCACCTTTGAGAAATGAAGCTACGTTTAGTACATTTACTTAAAGTACATTTAAAGTACGTTTACTCAAAGTACTGTACATGTACTCAAAGTACTGTACATTTACTGTAAAGTACTGTACAGTACAGTTACTTGAAGAACGCTTAGGAACATCTAAGCAAGTCCAATTCTGAGGCAATTCTTACCCGAGTTTTTCTATTTTCTGTATTTTCTTTGCAGTATGAAGTACATACTGGACTTTTTCTCCACTACATTTATCTGACAGTTACTTTTCTGATCTTATGCTCTTCAAGACTCACCGCTTTGTGGCACAGTCAGCAAGTGTTCAGTCAGGGACATGATGATGGAAATGAAGCTCAGACACTTCAGATTTGTCTGAATATGTTGTGTTGTCTCTCAGGGTGGCCATCGATGGCCCGTTTGGTACGGCCAGTGAGGACGTGTTCCGGTACGAGGTGGTGATGCTGGTGGGCGCAGGAATCGGAGTGACTCCTTTTGCCTCCATTCTCAAGTCTGTGTGGTACAAACGAATCCAGAACAACCAGGACGTCTTCACCAAGAAGGTGAGACAGGCCAAAGTGTGCGTCTGCACTCGTTTTGTTTGGAGTTTTTCTGCAAAGTGTCACAAATCAGTCAAAAATGAAAGGCCTTAATCAGCTGTAGCTTACTGGTTTTCCGTTTCTACCTCAGATCTACTTTTACTGGCTGTGCCCGGAGACGGAGGCCTTCGAGTGGTTTGCAGACCTGCTGCAGTCTCTGGAGGGTCAGATGGCAGAGAAGGGCATGACTGACTTCCTCAGCTACAACATCTACCTCACCCGCTGGAAGGAGAGCGAGGTACGAAACGTCAAACCGCCGCACCAACATCATTGGTATCTGCTTATCTGAGGACAGATTAAAAAAACCTACTTTATCTTCAAATATTTTGCCTGAAGTGAAACCACACGTTTGTGTTCTGCTTTCACTTTTAAAAGACAGCACCTGTGAGGAGAAGCCTGCCAAAGCGCTTCAGACAATGTTTACCAAAATATCAAATATCCTTTAAAAACTGGACCTTTTCTCTCATCAGGCGGCTCATTTCCGAGTCCACCACGAGGCGGAGAATGACCCGATCACAGGCCTCAAACAGAAGACGCTGTACGGGAAACCCAACTGGGACAACGAGTTCACCAACATCGCGTCAAAGCACCCGGGGTGAGGCCTTTTATCAGACTGTACACAAACACACCATCACCCACAGACTCATTAACACTGTGAAATATAGACATATTTAGATATATTCTACGTACAGTCCACAGGGCCACAGTCTAACAAAGACTAAGGCTGGTCTCACTGAGCCCAGACTCAGTAAGTCTTTAAATAATGATTACTGTAATGGACAAGAAGGTGTTTCTGTGTCCCCAGAACTAAAGTGGGCGTGTTCCTTTGCGGGCCACCTCTACTGGGGAAATCTCTGGGGAAACAGTGTCGGTCCCACTCCGAGGCCGACGTCAAGTTCATCTTCAACAAAGAAAACTTTTAAAGACCAACAACAGCCAGAGGAAACTTCTCGAGTGGAACCGGAGGCGGCCGAGCGAGGTTTCATCATCTGGACGGAGCTGAACTTGTTTGACGCCACAAACGAGCAGCTCCTCTGCCCTTTTCACCACAGACGTTGCCAAATACTGTTCTTGCTCAAAACACAAAAAACCTGTGGTATTTTTTACATTACTGTGTTCCTCTTTTGTGTTACACCAATAAGTGAAATCTGCCACTTTCAAAACGTTTCTTCCTATTTTTATATTGAGTGTTTTTCTTCATAGCAGAAGTGGATTTGACCAGGAAAGATGGTTTAAATTCTCTAAATTCAAGAAGAAAAACAATCATCAGCTGCCAAATCAGCCTGAGCAAAACAGAGGAACACAACCTTTTCAGAAACAAAAGATGAGTAGAACCCAGTGATACTACTGTAGAAATACTAGAGTAAAAATCCTGTTCCAAGTAAAAGTACTGCATATACATGTTACTGCAGTAGAAGTCCCAAAGTACCATCATCCAAATGTACTTGAAGTATCCAAAGTAAAAGTACTCATTGTGCAGAATGGCCCATTTCACATGAATGGATCTGATATTATTGGATTCTAATTATTGATGGAGCTTATGTTAATGACCTTCTTCTGATCATGGATTAATTGTTCTATTTATTGATGAAGTCAAACTGTGGCAGGTTCCTGCTTCTGAAATGGGACGAGCCACTGGTTTATGTCACGTTCAGCTTTCGTCCGTTTGTTTTTAGTATTTTCGGTTCAAATAAGGAAAATCAACCAAAAAATTAAATGACAGTAAATGTTTCCTTTTTCATTTGATGTCGTAAGATCCGTCTTGTACTGAGCCTTCAGCTGCGTTTCGTGGTCTTCATCGACCACGAAACGCAGCTGAAGGCTGAAAAGTAAAATGAGCTAAAAATTACAAACCCTTCCACAGATGATGGAAAGTGATAAATGATGCAAGAATAAAAAAAACAAAAAATTCTAAGAGACGTATTTTCAGACCAAGAACAGTCAACGTTCACCATGGAACCTTTCAGTACGTGGCTGCTGACTGACTTTATGTACATTTTTGCATCCAGAACCAAGTTTCCTTTGTCAGAGAATAAAGTTGAACATTATGAGAAAACCGGTAGTTTTTTTTTTTTTCATTTTAAAACATTTCGTAAATAACATATTTTATAAAATCCAACCTGTAGCACCAGAAATCATCAGCGCCTAATCACAAGCTTGAAACTATGTGAACCTGATGTTCATCTTTAAAAGAAGACAACTGGACTTTGTTGCTTGTTCATAAATCTCTGCACTTTTATTCTGTCGGCACAATTATAATAAACACAGAAGAAGAATCTCATTGAATGTGTTGTCAAAATGAAGCTGCAAACTCACTGCAGTGACAGAAGAAGAGAAACACTTGAAGCTGATGCACCTGGAGGCTCTGAAACACTGAAACAACAATCCAGCTGTTTTCTTCTGTGCAGCACAAACAGCTGGATGGATGTGGACTCTGTGGCCCCCTGCTGTTCACAGGAACACACTGCACTCTTCCTATGGCCGTGGTGGTGGGTGGTGATGTACGTGTGTGTGTCCTATGCGACTGCCACAGCAAACACACTGACCACACAGTACATGGTGCGGCTTTCCCACCTCACGGTGCAGCTTCCTGCAGACGAGAAAGAAATGAAAGAAAGACTGAACGGAAGAGTCCAGCTGAACCTGATATACATCAACTCATCTCTGATTTTTTTTTCTTTCTTAGAGAGATGACCCAACATACAACAAAAACAGCCGCCTGACTGAGCATGTGCAAAAACTCTCAGTATTGAGAAATAGCTCTGCTTACCGTCCATGGCCGTGTCCCAGTAGCAGGAGTTGGCTGTGTGCAGGCCTGCTCCTGTTTTCTGCATCACCGCACACGTCACTGTGCAGACAAACAGCCATAAGAAACGTCTGATCTGTACAGGTCTCTGCTTTATATTTTACTGCAAATGTTCACTTGAAATCAAGGGTTAAAATGAGCTGACCACAGCTTCTCTAGAGGAGACACAGTCTTTGACCAGGTATATGAAAGAAAATGGGATCAACATACCGATGTACTTGTAGGGTTTCCCCTGTTTGACCAGCTGAGTGAGGCAGCGCTCCACGATGCTGGCGGTCCATTTGTTCACCTGGCTCTGGCTGTAGCTGTCGCCAGCTATGACATTCTCAATGCACTGCAACACACACACAGGTCGAAGAGACATCATCAGTCATGTGTTAGCCACCAGATGCTGTTTCACCCTTAGGAGACGAGCCTGTGCTGCCCTTTGCTGAAAGTCCCTGTTAAAACCTGAGGGCAGCAGAAACAACAATCACTTCTCTGACTGTTCAACAGTCCGTCTGTTGTGTGGTGTCCTGGGCAAGCTGTCTGAAATGTGGAAAAACTTCAATGTACTCTTTCAAAGGGGGCCCAGTGGACAAAAAACTGTTTTTGATCACATATCTGCATTTTCCACATGATTTCAAAGGTTTGTAACTTTACAGACACAAACCTGAATCACAGAAGAGCACAACAACACTTTCATTCCAAACACAAAGAAAACTAAAGAAAACCACTGCCCACTAATCAACTGTGGCTGAGAGACTTAAGTCACACCTCACGCTTACAAAAGACTCGTCAGCTGTTCCATTATTCATCATTTTGTAGCTGATACCCTGAGTAACAATATGTGAAGAAAGACGAGCCAGAAAAACCTCAAATATTTTGCTGGTAATTTCTGGAAAGATGAACTGAATGAATGAACAGATGAATTGGAGCTAACACAAGACAATATGGACACTGTGAAATACGAAGCTTCAACAGAACGTAAAGACACTGAGCAGAGAAATAAAAAGACCAAAGATACTAACTTTACCTCTTTGACAATATTTTCTGCCTCCTCACCGTTGAAAGAGCCCTGAGAAACAGGAACCACAGAGATGATCAGATTTATTAACATTTAACATCATATAACATATTAACATGTCACCTTCAAAGTCTTTTTCAGCTGCATAAAGCTTTAATGATCAGTTTAAGGTTTAAGTGCTGCTGATTTCAAGCTTCAAACAGATTATTTTGGACGAGTCATGATTAATATCATCTATCGACGCTAATATTGATAAGGGCTAACTCTGCACAAAGAGCCATAAAAACATGACTCAAACTCAGGTCAGTGTTGGCTCAACTTCACTTCCAACACTACGATTCACAAACAGGCCATTAATGTTTCTGATTAACTGATTGATTTCAGGGGCAGCACGGTGGTTCAGTGGTCAGCACTGTTGCCTCACATCAAGAAGGTTCCTGGTTTGAAACCCATCAGGGGCCTTTCTGTGTGGAGTCTGCATGTTCTCCCTGTGCTTGTGTGGGTTTTCTCCAGGTACTCTGGTTTCCTCCCACAGTCCAAAAACATGTATGTCAGGTTGATTGGTGACTCTAAATTGCCCATAGGAGTGAGTGTGAGTGTGTGAGGTTGTTTGTCTCTATGTGGCCCTGTGATGGACTGGGGACCTGTCCAGGGTGGACCCCTGCCTTTCACCCAAAGAGAGCTGGGATAGGCTCCAGCAGACCCCTGGGACCCTGGTTAGGACTATGGTGGTCTAGATGATGGATGGATGATTGATTTCAGAATGAAAATCAGCCTTAGCGTCAAACGTCATGTGTCTGTAATGCTAACGCTAGCCGCTGGCTAACTGCTAAATGCAAACGAAGTTTCAGGTACAAACCTCGGGGCCGTTTGGAAATTCCTCCATCCCTGTCATCGGGGCCCGGTCGCTGAAACCGTCACGGTCTTTGTTTTTCAGGTGAAATCAGAATTAAAAAAATTCCAGGTAAAATCAGAATAAACACGAAGTCGCCGCTGGTGAGGGAGAGCCGGACTTCCTGTTAGTCAAAGACGACAAAAAAGAGCGACCGGAAGAAGAACCGGCGGCTAGCTGAGGCTAATGCTAATTGGCGCACAAAGGTCACTAACACGAGCTCACCTGCGAGATAGAGGGCAGGTGTAAACGGACGCGTAGGTAGATACATAGATATTATTGATCATATTGATAACCGATGGATACGTTCAAATTCTTAGTTCACATTAAATCTCTTTCAGCAGCTGAGGCGCTTAAAACCAAGACTGAACATGTTTAAAATCGTTTATCATTTATCTATTCATTTACGTCATCTATATTTTTCTATTTATCCATTTATTTACATATTTATTAATTTTGTTCGTTATAAATGTATTAGCAACTTTATCATTTAATATGTTTATAGAAGAAATCACTTTAATTTCCACATATTCTGACGCCGTTGAGTTTTTGCTCTTTGTTCACAGTGTGAAAAAGTGGACTGGTTCTTTGACTTTTTTAATATTTCATAATAAAGTAACTATAGTGATTATTGGATTGTCAACCTGCATTTTCTCCTCCTACAAGATCAATAAAGTTTGATGATCAGACTATTTTGTTGGATCCATCTGATTCTGAACAGGAACTAAAGTTATCAGATAAATGTAGAGCAGGAAAACAAGGTTTGACTCTGACATGTAGTGAAGTCCAAGGATGAAGTAGTACCACATGCAAATACTTGACGTAGGTAATGAACTAATACCTCAGAACTGTAAATGTATTTAGTTTATTTTCAGAAATACGGACATAACTCAAAGTGCTGGTATCTTCTGACAATTCTAGAGAAGAAATGAAGCTGCAGGTCCAATTTACTGAGATCTGTCTGATCATTTCCTATAACAGGTATTTAAACTCTTGTTTTCTCACTATAGTTTGTGAAGAGACGTGTGCAAGCAGGTTGGAACGGGTGGAGGAAAGTGTCTGGTGTGATGTGTGACAAAAGAGTGTCAACAAGAATGAAACGAAAGGTGGACAAGACAGTGGTTGTCTGGTTTAGAGACAGTGGCACTGAGACAAAGACAGGAGGCAGAGCTGGAGGTAGCAGAGCTGAAGATGTTGAGGTTCTCTCTGGGAGTGACGAGGATGGATAGGATCAGGAATGAGGACATCAGAGGGACAGCTCATGTTAGATGGTTTGGAGAAAAAGCCAGGGAAGCCAGATTGAGATGGTTTGGACATGTTCAGAGGAGGGACAGTGAATACATTGGTAAAAGGATGCTGAGGTTAGAGCTGCCAGGAAGGAGGCCTAGAGGAAGACCAAAGAGGAGGTTCTTGGATGTAGTGAAGGAGGACATGAGGATAGTTGGTGTGGGTGAGGAGGATACAGAGGATAGGGTTAAATGGAGGCAGATGATTGGCTGTGGAGACCCCTGAAGGGAGCAGCCCAGAGGAAAAGAAGAAGATTTCTCACTTTAGTTTCAATGTGAAAACTAAAAACTTCAGAAAATCAAATGTGATTAAAACTGTTTTTAATTCTCGACTAGCTCAGAATTGATGATGTGCAACTTGGAAACATCCTGATTATACAAAAATAAATGTCTTGTGTTCAGCTTCATATAAAAAGGCTTCACTGATGCCACAAACATGATTTAAAAAATATACAACATTAACATCAGTTAAATGAGATTATCAGGTCAATATAAAACGACGCAGATCACACCCAAAGTGTAAATGTGCTCCCGGACCATGTCACAATAAATAAGAATATTTACATCCTCACAGTTTGAAAACAGACACACACTGAGGCTCAGCTGCAGGAAAGGAAACCTGTGACACAGGAAGAAATCAGGGAGGCATGAAGTTTAAAATCTCCCAGCAACATGATGATACTGATCATACTGGTAGAGGAAGAGGCAGACATGACCTGAACTCTGGGACTTTATCATTAAGCTTTAGGATTAGTGTTCTGGGCGTGAAAATACTCACATGGATTCACTGCACCTAAAAACCTAAGCTTGCATTATCAAATACGTAGCGACAATGTAGAGGTGGCTCTGGGACGTCTGAGGTTCACACTGGATGGAGTCAGAGTTGCTGCTAAACAAACATGTAAATGTCCACAGGAATTTCCAAACACTCCTGAAATATGATTCATTGTCCTAAAAGCGCCGCCTCCACATTATCACAATGGCATGAAACATGAAAAAAGGAGCTCATGGTTCTTATGAATCGATCGTTTCGTGCAGTGGGTCATCTCTGAGAATGTGCTACTGGTCCTCGAGTGAAAACTGGTCAAAACAAAACATTTGGAAAAATCACGTGGTCTCTGGGAAAGTGTTTCCTGATGATCCAAATGAAAAATCTCAAAATAATCTGCCCCTGAGTTTGCACTTCCCAGTTTACTTAGTTCTACTTATGCTCCTGCCATCCTCCATGAAGCAACAAGACAAAGTCTGCAGAGCCACGTCTCAATCTGAAGAGATTTCCAGTTCTGCTAACCTTCAGAGCTAGAAAGGATTTCATTTGTGCAGATGTGCAGTGTCCAGCTGTGAGCCAGGAGCTGGACGTCCACCCTCGATCCAAATAAAAACATATTGTGTTTGGTCAAAGTTCCCCCTGTGCTGTGACGGACTCACCCGTGCTACCAATCAACTTTCACACTTCAGTCCCACCTGAGAGGTTGTTGCTTGGATCACAGCATAGTGCAGGTGCCAGAGCGAGATCGCTGCTGCGCTCGGCCCCTGTTTACGACCGGGTTGCTGCTGCAGCTGGTGGGGGCGGGTGGCGGCTGTCCCTGGATGGTTGCGTCCCCACTGAAGGTGCTCTCCGCTGGGGTTTGGTCCCCACTGTTATCCTGCTTTGACTTGGACAGACGTGTGAAGAGGAAGCGCTGACAGAACAGAGGAAAAATAAGCCACGTTAAACTGGACCACTGAGTCTGTGTGTCGGCTCTTTAGTTTTACACAGTTACACTGAACTAATCACCAACGTGTGTGTTGCTTTGTTTGCACTTCTGATTTTGTACAAGCACTGAAATGAACAGGTTTTGGTGACATGTGTCATGCAGTAAAACAACTCGCTGATCCCAAAACACCTCAGGGAAATTAAAAATGCAGCTGCACTGACGAGCGCGTACCTTTGTATTGGAGCCTGATTGGCTCTTGGACATGTTGTCTGCAGTTCCATTGGCTGGTCTGACGCTGTCGGGCTTTTCTTCAGCTGTGGTGTGGAGCTGCTCCGTGACCTCAGCTGCTGTGGACATCAGACATTTGGGTTAAAGTCAAGCTTGTTTGTGACACTCTTTTTTTATACAACAATAATCTATGGAACTATATTTTATCAAGTTTCTGAACATTCCCATTCTTTGCCTAACACCACACTGAAACAGTCCATTACAAGGACGGTTCAGAAAAGATGCAAAATGCTGAGAAAACCCTGAAAAAATCTTGAGCAGTAAAACTAAAAACAGTATCCACCTTTCATTTCTCATAATCAACTAATGAATAAACTGAATGATCATTTCAGCTCAAACTGTTTCGATGCAAAAATCAAACGTCCATCACCTCTGTGCTCCCCGTCCACTGCAGACTCTTCTTTCAGCTGCTCAGGACTCTGCAGACACCACAGGGCACAGGTCAGCACACAAGCAACAGCACCACGCTGATTTCAGATCTGCAAACTTACTGGACTTAGACTCTCTTCTTCCTGTGTCTCAGTCTCATTCTCATCATCCTCTTCCTCCTCCTCTTCGTCAGCATTGTCCTCCTCCTCCTCTTCGTCAGCATTCTCCTCCTCTTCGTCAGCATTGTCCTCCTCCTCCTCCTCACCTTTGCTCCGGTGCTGAGCAGAACCTGCTGTTAAATCCTGATGGAAAATGAAAGAGTGGAAGACATGAGCACAGGGAGGAAAGTTTGCTGCAGACGCAACAGTGGATTGTTTTAATTTATTTAAACACTAGTTTCTGTGTTTGATGTGCATGAGATTAGACTCTACAGGCTGAGATGGGACACAAAGGGTGTGAGGAAAAAGGAAACGGGGACAGGAAAGGACGTGTTGCAAGTGAGAATAAGTCCAATAAGACCTGGGAGGAACTGGGATAGGTTGGTGATGGTGGAACGGAAAACAGGTTTGCTCAGGTTTCAGGACCAGAGCAGGGAAGAGGACTGGGAGAAAAAAAAAACGAGCCCACCTGATCCTGCGTCAGGGTCCGACACGAAACAGTTCAGTTCTAAAAAGACGAGTCGCAACAAACAATAGCTGACAAGATATTTCCAGGAACAATTAAAGCACAAAACTTTCCATAATTCATAAAAATAACTGTGGAGACAGGAACAGTTACAAAACAGAGATCAAGTGATTGATTGACTCATTAGCAGAAGATGAACTGCAACTATTTGCTGCCTTACCTTTAGAAATTCCTTTAATATTTTTTATTTGTAAAAATTGGTTGGACAAAATGTCAGATTTGTTAAAAGCCAAACAATCAATAGGATGAATCCACAGTGAGAATAAGTTGTGTGTTTAACAGGAAGATGCTGTTCACACACTGATGCAGCAAAAATAATCTAATGATAAAATACAATGAAACTGAAAAAACAGTAAATACGTCAGACGCGAAAGTGTAAAAATCCCAGAATAAGGCGGCGAGTGTAAACCCTGTGAGCTGATTTGAGTCTAGAGATGATCTCTCACACTCACTGGAAACACAGCAGGAGAGAGAAACAGCAGTAAACAAGCAAACAGATGGGAAACAGAATCCAGCTACATGTAATAAGATAAGAACACGAGAGAAAAGTTCAATTAAAATAAAATAAATTAAGATCAAATTTAAGGATGTCATGTGGCAGGAAGTGCAGTGTCGGTTTTTATCTTCCAATTGACAACCGATTGATCATCCTGATCTCAGGTCTCACCTCAGGTTCAGGTACTGAGGTAAAACGTCATCCCAGAACTCCTGGGATTCACCGACCCCCCGACCTTTGACCCCTGATCTTATTTTGTGTTTGGCACTTTGTCTTCTGGTGACGGCAGTTGTTTTCTTTGTCACCACCTCCTCCTCTTCTTCTTCTTGACTCACTTCTTCTTCCTCCCCCTCCTCTGCACTGACCTTTTTCTCTCCTTCCTCTGTCTCACTCCCTCCATCACTCTCGTCTCTCTCCTCTGAAGACTCTCTCTCTCCCTCCTCGTTTTCCTTGCCGTCCGTGTCATGAATGGACCCTTCCTCCTCTTCCTCCTCATCTTGTACGTCGCTCTTCTGCTCAGTCACATCTTCACTTTCGTTTCCTGACATGGTGCTTGTTTCATCAGCGCTGTCTCCTTGCTGCTGATCTTCTGCTTGAACTGTGTCATTGTCTCTGTCTTCTTCTGTCACGTTCTCGATGCTGTGACCAACATCCTCCTCCTCACTTACTGCTGTACTTGTTCTCTGACCTTCCTCATCTTCCTCCTCCTCCTCTTCCTCCTGTTTGAGCCTTGAGTCTGTCTGCTCCTCGTCCTGGCTCTCAGGTGCAGCTATGACACTGATGCTAACTGTGGATTTGTTGCTAGAATCTGCGCCGTAGGACTCAGATTCCTCACATCCTGCTACAGTAGCAGTGACTTTCAGGATGCCACGGCTGCTGTGGGAGGGGGACGGCGAGCTGGATGCCACCTGATGCATCAACATTAATCCTGCTTCCTCCAGTGAAGCAGCTCCAGCAAGTGGACTGAAATGTTCCACCTCCCTCTGGGTTTCTCTGGCAGGTCTAGACTCCTTTTCAGACGCAGCTTCTTTTTGTTTTTTCTCATTCTTGTTTCTTTTCCCCTCAGAAACCAAAGGAGAGCTGACCCCTGCACGCTGACGTCGCTGTTTGCTGTGAACCCTTGCAGGTTCAGCTTGTACCACTGCAGAGCCTGAAATGGTCTGGTTAGGGTCTACTACCAGTTGAACTGGCCTGAGACGCCACCTGGACGAAGCCTTCCTAATTTCCCCTCCACTCCGAGGTTTGTTTTCACCGGCCTCCATCACATTCTCCTTGGTCTGCAAGGAGCTGGGGCCCCTCAGCAGCTCGGTGGGTAACGCTCGGCGAGGAGAGGCTGCTCCGCTCTTATGACATGGGGAAACCAAAGAGAAACTGCTCTGCTTCAAGAGTGCCCTCTGCTTTGTTTCTTTCTGTCTGGTAGTGGTCTTAGCAAGCTTACCCTTCATCTATCCCCAGAGACACAGCCGGAAGAGGCTGAGACAGCGAGTTAGAGAGGAACAGCTCAGAGACAGAAGAACATTTACGCAGAAAACAGGAGAGTAGCATCAACAGATTAACAGCTTATCACACATGAGGCAATGACTCTGCCACGTGAAGTAAATTAGAATCAGGGTTTCTGTAAAAGATTCAGGGTGGTTCAGTGTGTGTTTGTGTCTCATTTTGGAAACCTTTTGGATGGACTAAGAGTGGTTTGTACTGTCTGAAGTCTAGAACCTAGAGTGTACTTGCTGACGTTATTTATTTGCAGTTCACTAGTTGATGGACTGTAAAAACAGAAACTTGGAACAGCAGCCTGAAGGAGAACGAACACGTTCCTTAATAACCACACGTCAACTGTAATGAGACCAGAATCAGTCAGACTGCACTGAAAGTGTCTGCCTCACCTTCTGAACTGGAGACAGTGTGAGTGTTTGATCTCCCGGGTCTATCTTCATCATGTGAGTCTATCAGGGCGACATGAACAGAAATTACTGACAATTATCAGCTTTCACAGAGACATTTTGCCCTGATCTCTCACCATGTTGAGGAAGTCTGTGGTTTCTCCCAGGCCTTTGACGCTGTCGGTGTCCGTCAGGCTCTCCACAGCGCTGCCTGCCTCGCTCCCTGTCTGCTCTGACAAAACAGGACGCCACGTTAGTCCGCTCAAGCACACCTGACCCCCCTCATTCACTCACTTTTTTATGTGCAGAAATGCACATGCAATCTCACTATCCACTTGCTAGCGATCCCATTGTTGGTGAGGAAGAAACGTGTGTCGTCAGGCACCTTACTGGGTGGGATGCTGGGGCTGAAGGTGGGCAGTGGTGGGTGCAGGCATCCTGGTGTGGTGGGGGGCAGCGTGTGGAGCTGGTCTGGAGATCGCTCCTGTGGGGAAAGACAGGCGAAAACAGCGAAACATGAACCTTCAGGTTGTGTGAAATGTCACCACTGTTTCATCGTGTTTTTTTAAAGATGCTTCCTGTAAATAATAACTGTGTCCGACAGGCCGAACAGGAATCAGCTTAACCAGCTGGACCTGCCACATTCAAACTGCAGACTTTGTCGTGTCGGAGTCTCTGCACCCACCCGCTCTCTCCTGCGGACGCGGGCAGAGAGGGTTCTCTGCAGGGTGGAGGTGTCGGCCGTGTCCCCCAGCAGCTCTACGTACGGCTTCTCCAGGAAGTCTTCAGTGGCGTCGTCGTCCTCCAGAGTCATGTCATCGCAGCTCGGATCCCTTGGCCGAGCCAACACCACCATGTGGCAGCCGCCGCACGAGGTCTGCGCCCCAAGAACATGCTGATTTATTTAATATGTACTTTTAATTAAATACATAAATATTTCTACTGAACATACTTTGTCTCTCTCATGCAATATTTATGTAAAAATACCCACATTCATAAAATCCATGAATAGTAAAAATATCAATTTAAAATAATCATAAAAATAAATTTGAACAGAATTTACAGTTTGTAAATATATGAAATCCACAATTTTTAGAAAAAACAGAAAAAATAAACATATGTATATTAATACACCCAAAATAAGAATATTACTCTGTTATTTAATTTATTATTATCATAAAAATGTACAGGAAGTCTTCTAATTAAAATGATTTTCTCCTTTCCAATAACAAACAAATGAAAGGAAAAGAAAGCGGAAACACCTACGGCCTGAACGCTGAACTTGAGAAAGCGCGAACACAGAGTTGGTTTAAACTGGTTGGTGAAGTTTTCCTCCCCCAGGCCCAGTTTGCCGTGTCGGCCGTCTCCAAAAGTGTAGAGCAAACCGGCGTCTACAAACAAACAGCAGTAGATCAGTCACACAGACTCCCAGCAAACCAGAGGCCCAAACCAGTCAGGATTTACCAGTGACCACAGCCGTGTGATTCTCCCCACACGACACCTGGCACGGCCGGCCCCGTCTGAAGTGCTCCACTGGACGCGGCAGCCGAGTCTCGAATATGAACGTCCCGTGGCCGAGCTGGCCAAACTGGCCGAGGCCGAACGTGTACACACCGCCGTCTGGAAGAGAAACGAGCCCGGTTCATCAGGAGTGTCTGATCACAAACAAAACGAACCAAAGGACCCAACATTCCCTCTGCTCATTTACCTGTTAGCGCCACCGTGTGCCCGCCCCCGCAGGCCACCTGAGTCACCGGCTCCTTGATGCTCTTCACCAGCTGAGGGACGCGGTGTCCCGGCAGCTGGTCGGTGCCCAGGCCCAGCTTACCGCTGTCGCGCTCGCCGAATGTGTACAGAGCTCCATCAGCTGAGAGGAAAACAACAGGGCTGAACGTGTCCCCTCATCAATACTGAAAACACTTCAGTGTGTTGGGTCGCAGGCTGCAGGTTTTCAGACGTTCATATTAAAGCAGAAAGTCAAAAGACTTAAGGTTTTGTGTTATTCATAAAGAAATCAGTGTCACAGCCTGTTGTTTCCCCGACTGACTGTAGTTATTAATCAGCTTCTTCCTACAGTCAGTTTTCTTTACAGCGACTTAAAAAACTGTAATCTCTTTCTGACGTTTGTCCTGCAGATGTTCCCCTCTGTTCATCGTAAAGTGCATCCTTACACCACATCTGCAGGCAGGTGTCGCTGAAACCTGGTGCTCACCTGTCACTAAGGCAGAGTGGTAGTACCCGCAGGACATCCAGCTGACTGGTCGGCCCACGCTGACTTCCTGTGGTGAGCAGACGTGACTCTCCTTCCCCAGGCCGATCTGACCCTCGGTGTTGTCGCCCCACATGAACAGTTTCCCGCTCTCTGTGGGGGCAGTGAGTCAAAACACTTGTCACTTCTTCCAGAGATTTTTATGGGGTTTTCACTGCCGTTACAGATCTCATGGCTGCATTCAAAGATCACAGAGCTGAGGCCTTTCCTCTACCACTTGACTGTCCTCAGATGGGAAACACACATTCACCTCATTCAAGTTGCTCAGAGGACGTGAGCTTGAGCTGGTTAAAAGCAAAACCAGCCCCAACACACAAAGTAACTACGGCACATCCAAGAAACTTCTTTGTGCAGTATTTCATACATATATAAGTTATTTGACTCACCCAGAAATCTGATTGTTGCAGCAATAATTTCCATCAACGCCAACTAGAATCAAACTCATCGACAATAAGACAAAACGTAGCTGACATCTCCCACATGAAGACTGAGCTGTAGGTCAGAATCTCACCTGTGAGAGCAGCAGAGGTGTTTGAACCGGCAGTGAGCATTTTGATTGGCCCGTGTGAATCAAAGAAGCCAACTCGCTGAAACGCCGTCCTCTCATCGCAGTCACCGAGTCCCAGCTGACCCTCGCTGTTCCCACCTGAGGTGTACACCTGTCCCTGAGCTACAAAGTAGAGAGAAACCCAGAGTGAAGCATGTGTTTAACAGGACTGAACCAAAACACTGATGAGACAATTCAATTCAATTTTATTTGTATAGTGCCAAATCACAACTCAATATTCTCAATGCACTTTACAAAATCTAAAAACCCATCAAGTCCCTTATGAGCAGCACTTGGTGACAGTGGAAAGGAAAAACTCCCTTTAGCAGAAGAAAAAACCTCCAGCAGAACCAGGCTCAGTTTGGGCGGCCATCTGCCTCGACCGGTTGGGGTGAGTGGATAGAGCAGAGAGAAAAGAACAGCAACAATAAACAACAAATAGACACTGCAGGTTGGTGGGACCAGTAACTGCACATCAGCGATATACAGCTCCAGGACCAGGGACACCTGCAGAAGGTACAGAGAGAACAGAGAGAGAGGGAGAGAGCACAAACTAGGGGAGAGAGAGAGAACACAAGGTTAGTGAGACACTGACCTGTGTAGATGAGAGTGTGGTTTCTTCCACAGGCCACGAGCTGAACCTTCTCAGACTTCAGAGCTGAAACACAATAAATTATTAGCACAAGACAACATGTTACAACATGTTAAACCTTTTTTCTTACATCAGTTTAGAAACGGATCTTTGTGAAACCAATACTGGTTTTAATATAATACACAAAGTGACAACAACTAACCACGATGGAAAGCTAAGACTTGGTCACACAATATGTTTGTGTAGTGGCTATAAAGATGCAGGGGTATGACCTCATATTATCACCATCTCTCTCTGTGTCTTTGGATTAAAGCCAATTATGGACCCTCCAGACTGGGATCACGGTTTTAACAACTCTCTCTTCTTGTTCTTACCACTGCCATTTAAACAGCTTCCATCACTTTAACATCCCAAACCTGTGTCCACGTAAAGTGTTTTTCACATCAAGACACAATAAACCATCTTACATTGTTCAAGTTACATTTGCCATTTCCAATAGTAAAACGGCTGAATTTTATCCATCTACCAAGCACTGACCAAACACATATTATAGCTAGAGATAAAATCTGGGGACTGTCTCTATAAATATTTTCATGTCCAGGCTGAAAGACGAGATCTGTCCTCACTTGTCTCTGGAAAGGGTGAAGACAGGTGTTGGTGGCAGCGCTGAACACCGACCGTTTTCTATACTAAAACGGGGAACAGACTATTTAAAGACCAACCTTTGACACAAGTGGGCTTGTTCACGGTGACTTTGGATCCCAGACCAAGCTGGCCCCAGTTGTTGCTGCCAAACATGAAGAGTTTCCCATTTTCTGTGGAGGCAAAGATGGAAGAATCTTAAATCAGACTGGATCAGACTCGAACAACAAGATAAAACACAAATGCTTTTCTCTTACACTCAGAGCTTAAAAGGCTCTCACCTGTTATCAAGGCAGTATGTTCGTCTCCACAAGCTATTTTGAGCGGGACGTCATTTTTAAGCCAGAACTTACTCGGGATGTTGTCAGCAAATTTGCTCTTTCCAAAAGTGAAAACTGCTCCTGATCCTGTGAGAAAAGGAAACAAAGTGAAGAGAGGAACTGAAGGCTATTGATTTTCTGATCAATTAATCCTATCATGTCTTCATAAATACACAGATAAATCCTGAAAAGCCACTTAAAAGAATTAACTGATGATTAGAATAGCTGCTGATCGATCTTCTGATCAATCAGGTCGGCTCCGAGCCAACCAAACTCAGAGGAGCCTGAAAACTCAATGCTGAAACAGTAACTAAGAACAAAAGAAGAAGCTTGAAACTGATGTCAAAAGCTGTTCCATAGGTTTTAACTCGCTGCATGTCAAACAAGTGTGGAGCTGCATTTTGTTAGAAAAGTAATGACCTGTAAGTTACATGTGTGCATTCATTTATTAATGGTGTTACAATAACAACGAACTTTAGATGTAATACTCCATTACAGAGCCCGTTTCCTGTGCTAAAGTTTCTACATCTAAATACAGAAAGAAACTAAACCCGCGGTGAAAACTCAACCATCTGCAGAAATTAAATGAAACTAAATAAAAAGGTTCTTTCCCGTTAGCTCGCTGGCTAAAGCTGAAGCTAGCACCCGTTAGCGAACAAACATTTAAAGTTAAACGGTTGTTTGTTAAACCTGCTGAAGCGGAAAATGGTGAAAAAGTATCATCACCGACCTGGTACCTCGTCCTCGGCCTCTCCTGCCATCTCTGCGGGACTTTAATCCGCTTCGCTCGGTGCCGTGGGCCCCACGGTTTCTGACTCTGTCAACCCGGAAGTCAACAAAACGTCTCCAAGGTTACGACGCTACCGACGTGATGCTTAAAGAGACCGACTCGATTTTCAAACTAAGCGCCAAAATTTAACCCGGGTTAAACACGTGTAAGCGGGAAACATGTTTTTGTTAATCTACTGTGATTGTCAACTTTATAACCAAGTCGTTGTATATTAACAAAGTTTTACTACAATTTACTGCCGGTTCAGACGACAGTGTCTTAAGAGAAAAGATAATACATAAGATTAAATATAGAAGACAAAGGTATATTCAAATACATTCATATCAGCTTATACCAATATTAATTTTATAAACTGGTGTAAATATTTACATGTTTATAAATATTAAATAGGGGGGGTTAAAGTACAACAACAAACTATTATTTGACTCCTCTATAACAGGAGTTCCTTAAACAAAGCCTTACAGGAAACATGAAAAAGCAAGTTTAACCCAACACGATGAGAATAAAACAAAAACATCAGTCACCCACAGGGCACATGTTTCATTCATCTTTAATGACTGATTTGATCCAACAAATGGCGCCTCAGTTACTGTTCGGACTGGTTTCTTACCGATTCCACACAATGTAAAGACATCTTTTCCATGGGTTTGACTTTAGGCTCAGCAGGCTGTTTGCTTTGAACTACTTTGGATAAGAGGCTTGTCATCTAAGCCATTTCTATGTTTGAGCCTCAGTCTTGTGTAGCTCCTTGGATCAGAGTTTTAAAAGTGTTCAAGAAAACATCTCCTGTCTCAAAAGTATTAGTGGTAGATTCTAAATAGTGGTAACTAAAGAAGATGAACAAAAATCAGCAGCTGAGCTGGATGATAAGGTTTTGCATTTCTTCCACCAATGAAAAGATAAATCACCAATCAAAATAAAATCACGTGTATTAGAAAATGAAAGCCACACATCAAGCCATGTCCTCAAAACAGCCAATGAAATAAATGAGAAGCTACTGTTCCCCTTGATTCTCCTACAAGCCCATGAAACTGTAATAGGTTTTGAAAATGCAAGGCAAAACCCTGCAGACATACTGCTTATATCTGTGGTGTCCTCAAAGATTCTAGTCTAGGACACACCCATTGTTCAGCCATATTGGACAGAGCGATCCCACCTGGTTTCACAGCGTTTGTGGTGTTACAACATAAATGGCAATACAATCAAATGCTTCATGCAAGGAAATGGGGAAAGTTTTCAAAGTATTATTCTTCAGAAATCACTGATGATACACAACATAAAATATTTTGACATTCATACAGTACATCCATGACTTAACACAAATTGTGTTTCAGTTGTATTAAGCAAGATATAAATATTTCAGAAAGAAGAAATCAAAACAAAAACAGGTTGATTTTTGGTGTACGATTTGATTTTCAAGCCGGGGAAACTTTTAATTATCAATTGTTGAATTTGTTTCGTGTAGATGTGCTTGTACTGGCACTGTTTTAACTGCACAAATCCTTGACTATCGTACAGACATCCCAGACAGGATCTCTAAGGAGTTGGGGCAGCGAAGGGGTCAGAATCTATATGTGATATTAACCTCAAACCTTCTGGGTAAAGTTCTCAGGGAAAACACCTTTGGCTGAAACATCTTTCTTCTGCAACCAGTGAGACTCCTTCAGGCCCAGGAGCCAGCCATCATCCTGCAAAAAGATAGATCAGCTTTGTTCAAAAGATCCTGAGGATAAAACAAAAACAAAACAAAACAAAAAAAAACACTCATCTGATGAAGTCTGAGGACTGAAAGTGAACAAAAGTGACTGAATTCAGTCTTTTATTATCAGTTTTTGATCTGCCAAACCTAGAAAACATTACCTAGGGGAAAACGCATACAAAGGAGGAAATGAATTAACAGCAGAAGAACAAAACCGTCACTGACTTGTTCTTCTGGGTTGTCAAAGGCCAAAACCAGCACAACATCTCCGATCTTCAGTTCCAGCTCGTCACCGTCGGTGGCAGTGTAATCATGTACGGTCATTACCTGGAGCAAATATACACTCACAATAAAAGCCCCAAGTGCAGCATCTCATCAGAAAGTGCCTGACTGATTAAAACTGCACTGAACATAATATATGACAAGTCTCACCTTGTAGAGGAACCCTGGAGGGAGTTCGCCATCTGAGCCATTGGTCACCGCACTCTGTACCAAAATAGAAGCACAGGTCCAGGTGTTTACGAGAGGAGTCTAAGAACTTAATGTGGTTGGAAAGATGTGCAACAAGGAAAATCTAAAAGCTTTAAGATAAAAAAAAAAAAAACAGTTGAATGTGAAAAAAGAGAAATTAAAGATCAGAAAACAAGTGTTTTTTGTGCTTGTGGGGGATACTGGACTTCCAGCCTTTAACCTGTCACCCTTGAGAACCCCCCCATCCATCCATCTCTACCTGGGCCTCTTCATCACTGCCCCAGCCACGGCATTCCGCTTGGTTTCTATCCTCATCCCATATGGACTTGGCGTTTGACCGAGCTGCGTAGCTTCCATCACCTTCCCAGCTCTCCTGACCCTGAGTGGACTCCGTGTCCTCCCAGCTGGCCTGAGTGGGGACACCTTGGGCTTCTCCTGGGCACTTGTCATCGCCGTGATAGGGTTCCTGCTCTGTAGTGGTCTGCTGGTGCTACAAGGTCAGGGGGTGTGGAGCATGAGGGAGGGATGGCGGATGCGTGATGGGGGGGTGCAGTGTAAAGCATATGCCACAGGAGCATTTGGTTGGGAAAGGGTTCATAGTGGAACACAAAGGTCCCGATCCAGGATTGTACGGGGTATGAAAAAGCCAGAGGAATAAGATTTTACTTCAAGGCCCATAAACAGGGGAAATATAGAAAGAAGAGCATTTGTGGTTTGTTCTTTGTTCTACACGGTCATGGGGACCAGTAACGAGAGAAGGGCCCATGTCGTCTCCAAAAACCTGAAAGCTTACCCATGAGTCCCATGGTGGCACCTTCCATGTAGCACAGGGAGAAAAACAACCAGTGAAGTGAAAGTGTGGAAGATATTTTCTGTCTGTACCCACATCAGACTGTACGTGTGGTGGCTGATCTGAAACTTAGAACTTACATAACACTACTAGTCAAAACTAGGGGGAATGTGAGAACATCATGAAAAAGCAGACTTTTATTTTTTGTTGTGATAAATAAAACTAATTAACATTAAAGTTTGGCTGAAGGCAGAACACACGAACAGCGGAGTCCACAAAAACATTTCTGCTCTGAAAGTATGATCCTTTCTTCTGCCACAACCTAGGCAGAAATAAACTACAACAAAACCACAAAAACCATCACACCCTGGTCTGAGGCTGCACTTTAATCCTTATGCCAAACAAGGAACAGGAATTTACACAAAATCAACTGGGTCACAGCAAGAAACAAAATATCTGAAATATTTTAGCTTGTTATAACTTTATCAGCCAGTCATCAATAAATCAGGCAACACAAACACCTGCATGCAAAGTGAGGCTGCACATGCAAAGGAAGAGGTAAACAACAGGTTAATTTCATGGTTAGTACACGTACACACACACACGTACACACACACACGAGGGTCAGGGGAGGTTTCTACACTTTGGTGTGAAAAAAAAATGAACAATGAATTAATTTTCTAGGAATCTGGACTTTGGCTTCAGCACTGAACTAAAAATCTGAGAACAAATAAAAACCAGATTAGGGGACATGATCTGACGGGACCAAAACGTTCTGTTTTCAAGCTCTGAGCCGCTGGAACAGTCGGACAAAGATCTGACAGCTCAAACATTCATTTTTTGGCTGCAGACAGAATAGTTTGCTGCCATCAATTATTTATTATATTTTAAAATATTTATTCATATTTTTCAGTTGTGACCCATCTGCTTCATCTCACTGTCCTTTAGTTTGATTCTTTTTTAAATTAAATTTCATTTTTTACATTTTTCTTAATTAAATGCCTTTCAGTTTGTTTCCTGTAGAGTGGAGCTTTTCTGGAGGCACAAAGGCCAAATTAAAAAAGGAAAACAGTCCATATAAATGTGGGGCTAATTTAGAGCCACAGTCCTGTCCTGGCCTGCACACACTCATCTTAAATGATGACCCGTCGAGGTGGTAGGTGATCTAACCTGCTGTGCCGTGCTCAAACAGTCTGTGTTGGCGTCAGGCGTCGATGCCTTGTCCTCCAACAGGCCGACCGGCTGCTCCCTCTGGTCCGGGGACGGCGTCGGCCTATGCGGAGGCCGACCGGGAGGAGGACCGGGCCTCTGCACCACCAGGACCGGTTCAATCACAACCACACACATGCATGCATGCAAAGCAGTGAGGGAGACGGGTTAGTACACAACAATGGGTCACTGGGTGTAACTGTTAGTGTTCGTTTTTTAGACGCTGTCACATGATCTGACAACATGTTAATCTGGGGCCTTGACTTTATCATCAGCTTCATGTTCTTCTTCTGTATCTGTATCTTGGTGCTTTGCAGTGAAGCTGTTGTTTCTCAGCTTCACTCCTGTGTAAGACACACAGAAGTGAAACCAATCTGTGTAGTCACGAACGTGGACATGGGCAGGTACCTGTGGGGATTTACCTTTGGTGCTGAGCTGGCCGAGTCGCTGTGGTTGACTTCGTCGCTGAGGGAGTGGGAAAGTAGAAGAAAGGAAAACAGACGGAAGATGGAAAAAGAACATATGAACGAGAGCAGAAATAAAGACAACAAAAATAGAAGCACTCTGCACACATGAAGTTCTGAGCTGCCTCCACACGAGGGCGACAAACAGCTGCAAACATGCGGATGACAACATCTGCACTGAGTGTTGGTGACAAACAAAAGGAAGGAACAAACAGGAAGTGTCAGCCCAGCACAAACACTGAGAAACAAACCTAAACATTAAACATGAGACATGTTTCAATTTGCATCTACACAAAAGCCAAAAGACTCCAAGTCCACTTCTAGTTGTGCTTTGGTATTTAAAAACTACATATCTGCAGTTTTTGGCTCAAAATGAAATTGAACTTTTTTAAGACAAACTGCGAGTATGAGAAAATATTTGTCCAGGAATGAAAGAATGAAAAATTAACTTCTCAAATGTCCCTGAACTGATTTTATTGGACGTCAGTCATTTAAAGGTTAGGTCTTGTAAAACATTTTGCCAAAATATTAAGAGCAGTTGCCCAAAAGTATGAGTTTATCCTCACACCATCATGACTTTTATTCTGAATTAAAAAGCTTCACATGTCGTAACCACATGAACGATTATTTGTGTTCTGACTGTAGCTGGTATTAAATGCAGCTCCTGAAACAGACACTTACTTTGAAAGATTAATAATAATATAACATATTATTAATTACTATTTTTGTTAGTCAAAGACGGCAAATGTTCTGTGTGGAAGAGAAACGTTGAACACACAACCCAACGTTTTTCTATCAGCCATGCCAGTCGCTTTTACCTCTTTGCACCATCTCCTGTCTTGGCTGCTGCAGTACCATCTTTTCTGCAGTAGGGGGCAGTGTGAGGCACATTATGTTCTGCACATTATGAAACTCTGAACTCATACACACTGTGGCCGTTTCACTCACTTGAGCTGCCGCTGCTCCTCCAGTTTGGTCATGATGTCATTCAGGTTTTGGCTGAGCTGAGCACACAAAGAGCAGATCAACATCACTGCCTGATCACCAATCGTCTCTGAGAGCGTGATCAATAAGGTGCAGGCCACCCACCTTGCTCATTTCTCTGTGGAACTTCTCCTGATGACTCGCCAGGCTCTGGAATGAGTTAACATAGATGCCAACACGGCTGCACACAGACAAACAGACAAGGAAAAGTGTTAATTTGAGTGTTGTCACGGCGTCCCACTGCAGTACCACTGTCACGCCATGAGGAGGCGCCTCCTGCACCTCCTGGTACTGAGAGGTGCTTATTGTTACCACAATCCCGAAATGCAACTCCTCACCTGAGGCCCAGTGACGTGCAGCAGTGTCTGTTAACAGGTGACTGAAAGGTGTGAGATGGTCTCACCTGTCCCACAGTCCTGGGAGCTCGTCCTGTAACTCCACATTCAGCTCCTCAAAAATCTTCTGAGCTCGGCCCAGATCCTCCTCCGCCTGTGGGGAAGGCAAACCGTCAAACACAGGTTCCCATGATCACACAGACAAACTGTGAGGCTGTTTCTGTCAAATATGTGGACGAAACGGAAGAGAAACAACTGTTTTCACTGGGGTTCACATTAGACTGAAGCTCTCTGCACGTGATCAGCAGCAGAATTAAGTCACAGCAGGTTTTACACCATGAAAGTTGGGCCATCGGTCTGTCTGACACAAGCACATGGACGAATTCATAAATAAACTGGTACAAAACATCTTTTTCCAGAACCCAGCTCCGGACATGGACACGGCCCTGATAACGTGCACAGAGCCCGTGGACTGGGAGCAGGGAGAGAACCAGAACCGGAGCGTCACCTGGTTGTAGGAGAGGTTAGTCTGAGCCACCTGGTGGGCTGATATCAAACCCTGAGCCCAGCTGGGAGCCGCCATCTCCAACAGGGCCGCTGGCTAAGCGCACACAGCATGCAGGCGAGACGGGCGCAGGGAAAAGACAAGAACAATTCAACACGTTAACTTCACAGCGAGAACAAACTTCCAGCTGTTAATGTGACGGGCGCCAATTAGCAAACACGTGTCTGTGCTACTGTCATAGATAGATTGAAAAGCACTGGGCCCCAGACATGGGGGCCCTTAAAGCTTTAGCCCCTGGGGGTCTGTTGGGCCCATATAGGCCCATCCACAGTTACACCAGTTTGGACTAAGGTGGGATGAGTTGTCCATGCAAGAACAAAAACAAATACCACCTTAAATAAAACCAAGGCAAAACTAAAAATATCAGTGGAGCGCACACACGCACGCACACGCACACACACACACACACACACACACACACTCTCTCTCTCACACACACACACACACACACACACCTGCAGTTACCTTGGCGATCTTGACCTCGTCCTTCTTCTTGCCTTTCTGCAAGGAGGCGAAGTGATGCCTGGCGCTGTCGAAGTCCACCATCTTCCTGTTGCGTTTTGCGATACGAGCCTGTGGGAGAGTTCAGCTTCGATTATTCACCAAAACAATGATCACTGACTCAGCCCCACATACATTGTCCAAATGTGGATTCATCCGCTGCTGAAAATAGTCTCCACTAACACACTGTTTCCTTTAAGTATGAGTTCGAGCAACAACGTGTTTCACGGGTTTGAAAGGACCGAAGAGCAGCACAGACGAGAGGTCTGCTCCAAAATCTCTCCATCACGTTCAGCGACTGGCAGATTTTATCAACAGAAACTGCAGCTTTTCTCAAAACACGCAGGGTGAGGTTTTCCTGTAGGCTGTGCACGTCACACGACAGCTCAGAAAAGACATTTTAACTCGGTTCATGGGGCAGAACTGGTCCCTTCACGTACGCACCTTGACTTCAGGAAACCGGGACAGGTACGTGTCCATGGAGAGCAGAGATTTGTCTGTGATGTTCTGGTGGTAGTCCAACCACAGAGTGTCTGTGTCCTGAAACACATTTTATACAACAATATTTGATTATTCCTACTGTCAGGCTGCAGGGCTGAAGTACCACAGAATAAAAGTCCTGCATTCCAAATCTTCCTGCAGTAAGTACTGAAAATCTACTCTAAGTAGCCAAAGTAAAAGTAGTAGGAACTAAAGTCTACGTCCTATAAAGTGTTTCCCACAGGAACTGGTGGCTTTACAAACTGCATCTGCCTGTTCCCACGACCAAATCTGTGTTTACAGAACCTGTGGGAATCACCGGACCTCTGTTGCATTTTACCTCCAAGATATTGTCCATCTCCTTCTCTATCATCTCCTTCAGGGTGGAAGGAGAGGCATGCAGGCCAGAAGAAGAAAGAGTGTTAAAGCAGAGGGAAAGAACAGTGGAGAGTGAGGGACACGAGCCCAAAATGCTTCTCCAGCTCGTATCAAAGATCATTTCCAGTTCTAGACTTATCAGAACATTTTGTCATAAAACTGAAAATGTGTCTAAATTCAAATGTCTTGATGTTTTTTTTCTGTCCTCGCTTCCAACACCAAATCCACAACATGCTTTCAACAAGACAGGCTGACTGGACTGGACCTGAGGTGGCAGAACCGTCACCTGGTCTCACCTCTGCCAGGGTGTCCATCTCCTCTTTGCCGAACCAGTCGGGCTCGTACATGTCGGCCAGACAGTCGTGCAGCCGCCTTGACGCGTCGTGCATCGCTGCAACACATGCAACAACATAATCAGCCCAAACGTTCACGTGGTTCCCTGCAGTTACACCTGGAACCACCAGGCGGACCAGAAAGCGTTAAGGTGTACGGTTTAGATCCATTACGGTTTAGAACATACAGGGGCCTCGGTGCTGGACACAACCTCCGACACACTCACCTTTCACTGCTGCCAGGTATGCCTTCAGGTCCTTCTGCAGTTTGGTGCCGTCTGCCTGCAAGAGCAACCCAGCAGGAGGAGGAGTCAGTCGGATCGAGCCGGGACAGAACAGACCATGAAAACAGCAACTTTAACCTGAGCCTCATTCCACTTTCCCCACAAGTCATCTAAACTGGAAATTTCCCATCAGTTCACCAGTTCTCCCAAAAACTTTTAAAATGGACAGTTTAGCGAACTAGCCCATAGAACTTCCTGATTGAAAATGGCTGCTGACCATCTGCTTGTTGAAGTTGGTCACCATCTCCTCAAACGCAGCGTCTCGGGTCTCGTCCGCTTTGCCGAGTTTCTGCAGGACCTGCAGAGGAGAGATACAGCGTCAGACGTTCACAGATCGCCATCCCAGACCCACGGATCAGAACCTTCTTTGCAGAACATTTCCTCCACATCTCCCCTCCATCACATACAGGTGTGTGCAGGCAGGTCACCTGATCTCTAACCCTGACCACATGACCAGAAGTTTCTTTTTTTTTTTCTCCTTTTTTTCTTGGCATGTTTTTTTTAATTTTTTCTTTAATATTTAATTTTTTGACCATTAGTTTTGTTGTATTTTAACATTTTGTCTCATTTTACTCCAAACTGAATATTATTTTGATGTCGGTACCTGTTCCCTGTGCAGCCTCATTTAGAGCAAGAGAAGAAGTCGCTTGTTGTCATTAGACAAGGTCAGCGGCGGCTAATCTGAGCCGACCTGGATGGACCCGCACCTGCTGCACCTGCTGCACCTAATCCTGCGACCGACACACGAACCACATCAACACAACAGGGACTTCCCCACTGCTGCAGCGCACACACACAGACACACACACAGCTCACAGAGAAAACATCAGCTGACCTCCTGCAGCCACAAGTACTCCAGCTACGACACAGTACAAGTACTCCAGCTACGACACAGTACAAGTACTCCAGCTACGGGTACTCCAGCTACGACACAGTACAAGTACTCATTCTGCAGTAAAACTAGACTGAGTCGTAGTTTTGATGCAGTGGAAACAGCAGCATTTTACTGTTTAGTCCAGGGGTTCTCAACATCAGGTCTGGGTCCCTCCACACAAACGTCACTGTCTCTACACATTCAGCATCACCTGCTGTTAAAAGCTAAATCTGGTATAAAAATGTGTGACGTTGTGTATCAGTATTTATGGTTTCGACCGATTACGACACCGTGACCCCCGGGCACAGTGGTAAAAATGTCTCTTGCAGGTGAAGTCCAGGGGCCCTGGGCCCCGATCGATCCGTTCAGTAATGTGTTCAGCTTCAAGCTTCAGGAACATTTTGAGAAATGGACGTGTTCATTTTACGACATCATGTTGTGTCTGCACCTGTTTCTCAAATGCCTCACGGTGCATTCAGGTGATACCAATAATGTCTGGAAAGATCACGTGATGTGTTCATGGGAAACGTTGATGTCGTAAAGTCGGGTGTCACGAAACAAACGAGTTTGCTGCTGTGTGTTCACAGAAGCTTGTAGCTGTCGGTGTCAGTTTCAACCCCCAAAATACCCCGGAGCACTCACTCAGGCATTAGCAGTGATGAAGAGGAGGCTCAGGGGGCTATAGATAGATACCCCCTCCCCGCACACAGAGCACTGAGGCATGCTGGGATGCCTGGGAGGGACAGGTGTTCAGGCCAAGCCGGGGAACTTCGAGGTTTGATAATTCTGGATTCGCATTACGACTAAAAATATCCGACTCAACACGTTTGAGCTTCTCTGTCGGAGCCGACGCACAAACTGCAGGTTTACAACAAAATCTGCAAAGAGAAAATGACCTGGTCGCTATAGTGACGTCAGCGCACAACAAACCGATCTTTGTAGTTGTAGTGACCAACCAAACAATCAAAGGAGGCGGGTCTTATGGGGACCTGGGCGGAGTCACGGGGGGTCTCCAGCTGCTTCATTCCTCAGAGGGAAATTTTCCCTACATGCTTTGCAGCTGACATCACATCACTAAGGCAAACATGACGATGGGGGGGGGGGGGGGGACTCACGTCACTGCACAGAACTGACAGTTTGTGTTATTTCACAGTGGCTCAGCATCAACGTGTTTTCTGTCTACGCGTCCAAAGGTGTTCTGGGCACAGTTCACTTCCCCCTGTGACACATGCAAACACTAAAGCTGCAGTTTGTCTGTGAGCAATAACGCTGTGAAGTGACTTCCTTCCACCTCCTAATTTTACTGGAAAAAGTCGTAAAACGATGAAAACAGAAAACATTAGGTGTGTTATACGTGAAGCTGCTGCCATCAATCTGCAGGATTAAATTTCCTCTGGTTTGATCGCCGTGCTCCTGACCGGCCTGTAAAAAGGGAGCGTGGGGCTGGATGAGGCCCTGGGGGAAGCGTGCCAGCAGACAGACAGCTGAAGCCGACACTCAGACCTCCTGAGGGAAGATGATACCCTGACCTTCCTCTGCTACCAGCACTCCCACCCTGCTCCTCGCTATCGCCTGAAACTTCACCACACTGGCTACGAGATGCTGCCTTTCCCTGGTTTTGTTGCTTTCTGCGCTGAATTCCTGATGATTTTTTGGTGCAGGACTCCACCACCAGCCAGACTCTACAATTTTAGAGCAGAACCACATGTTCACCTGTCCCCACAGTCATGAGGCTGATTATCTCCCCTGAGCAGCTTCAGTGAAAGGCAGAAAAGTTTTGTTTGCAAGATCAAACAATTTAAATTTGTTGTTTTGCTTCAAAACTGTCAAATTCAGTGTAAAGAAGAAGAACCGGCACACACCCTCCTGCTGCCTGCGTCACAATGACCCCCCAAATTGACAGACACGTGCAGAATAATCAGCCTGATTTTAAAATGAATACCTGGGACAGTTTTTATGCTCTTTGCTGCACGTCATTTGTTCAGGGATTATTTTTTGAAGCTGGTTGTTCACAGTTAAAACTCAGGCACATCTGGTCATTTCACCTGTTCTTCAGGGAACTTTCTCCACGTTGACCTGTGTGAAGTTGCTGCTGAGAGTCAGGACATGAGGCTGTAGCTCAGCACAGATTAGAGGGTCAAGGCTCAGCAGGAGATTAGGACAGACAGTAATAACCTGAAGACACACCCAGTAACACCTGCCTTTTAACAGAGCTATGTTTTGAGAGAATGTGAGGGTGACACCTCTGCTTCATTACTGAGCAGAACAAAGTCAACACCATTTAGAAAACCTCGACATGTGACTTCAAACTGGACATTTGTTTGACCTGAAGAAATTTTTCTACTTGTAATGTTTGTGTGATTTGAATTTAGCTGTTTAATTCAAGTGCCAATGTGAAGGTTTTAATGTGTGTCAGCTGTTTCTAGCATGAAGGAAACTGATTTCATTGACAGCCTGTCAATGAAATCCACGCGGACTTCATGGCTTTTCTGCACAGGAACCTGAAGCTGCGAAATCAGCTTTAAATGCCACCAGTTCAGGCCTGGGTGAGCCCGTGCAGGAGAGCCATGAAAACACCGGAGCCGTGCACGGTAATCCGCGGGCTCTAAAGGGAAAAGTTGTGTTTCTACCTTCTCCTGCGCTCGGCTCAGGGTCTTCTGGACGTTGATGGCCAGTTTCCCGGCGCTCACCCCTTTCCCGATCTCGGCCATGTCAGCTCGTGTCAGGACCTGCGAGAAGAAGACAGGACAGCGTCCCCAAGGTGCCGACGGTGCGTGAAACCCCTCCGGAGGGCGAGCGGGCTCGATGCGCGTAACTCTAATCCCGGTGGAAGCTCCTTAAAGGCGCAATGCGTAATTGAATCCAACGCAGAAAACAACAAAACGCAGGTGAAGGATTTTTGCAGCGAGCAGGGGGACAGACTCAGATGCCGCCTGTTCTCGGTTCTTCTGCTAATTGATGGTGACTTGGGCTCGATACGCAGAGATATTGGGTTTCAGCCACAGTCCTGCTCTTAAAGGCGCAGCACGTTGTTATAATTAGCCGACAACTGTTGCATTCATGCAACTGGTGCGTTGCTCCCTTTACGCGCGGCCTTATTTAAGCCCACAGGCCGGTTTCCATCAGGTGTGGGGGCTAAATGCGTCCGGATCCGCCTGCAGACCCACTGACCCGCTGCACATGTAGGGGACCCGCACACCTCAGGGGCCACAAACCAGCAGGGGTCAGTAAAGGTGCGTCCATACAGTGGCCCCTAAGGACCAATCACACGCGAATATCAGAGCACAAGCATGAAGAAATGAACAGTGTGTCACAAGCTTGATTAAACATTTATTTAATTACCGGGAGAGTGTGGTCACCTGACACCTTCAGAATCCAGTAAATCTTTCGTTGCTTTTGCAACTGTACGTCAAAAACACTGCCATAAAGCGTTTTGTCACAAGCCTTCCGACTAGCTGTGAATCCAAACGCACAAAAATTAAAACGCTGCAGATGTGGATTTGCTCTGGGACGTGAGGGGGTGAGGAGCTGTGAGGCGGGTTTGTACCACAGAAATAATCTGTTAGTCATTTGTGCCGTTGCTGCCTTTTGCTTTGGTTTGTCCCTGGGGGCCACCGTACTGTCACATGTCAGACTGAAGGAGGAAGACACACACAGCTCGTTTCTCTATAATTTAATTTAAAAAATAAATCTTCTTCACCCACAGTGAGCTCATAAACATATCTGGATTTCTGTAAACAAACAACACTTAAATACACTTCTTAAAGTTAAAAAAACCTCAGTGTCTCCACTAATCCTCCATTTTATTAAAGTTAAGGCTGAAGTTTTACATCAATTAACCAGAAACTTGGCCTTAAATTTCAGCTAAAAGATGTTTTGCAACTTGATTATTGTTCAGTATTTACAGACATTTTTACACCAGCACTTTACAATATACTACAGTAATTAATGGATTAATAGATTAAAGTGTGTTAATGGGTTTCTGCACAGATTTTAGGCTGAGGGGGAAAAGCCTTAAAATTAACTACAACATAAAAACTTTTGCTTAAATTTGTAAGTGCTTTTATTTCTTAATTAAGATGACACTTCAGGGTTAATTAATTGGTTTAGTATTGATGAAAGTTAAATAGGATGAAATATAATACATCAGACTATCTGCACAGTTGAGGTGGTGAAGACCCTTTAAAATGACCAAATAATATCAAAGTGCTCGTCCTGCTATTTGGTGAATTTTATTAAGCCTCCAAACTAAAACCCATTGACAGTGATGCAGTTGAGATATTTGTAAGCAGGTCAATCAAATGCAACATAATGTTTTTAATTAATTATCTGCATATTTAATCAGATTTTTAGGGGGTAAACACCTTAAATTTCACAAAATGACCTGAATGCCAGACTTTAACAGTACAACATTAAACGAGCCTTCATTTCTAAGATGAAAATTCACGGTTGGTTTTCATTCTGCTTGGTAAATGTTCAGGTGTTTTTAGCCTTTAAAGCCAAAATGTTTTAAGGACTTTTTCAGCAGGTGAGCCATCTTTTAATTCACCAAATAACAGGAAAGTCCTTTATGTTCCTTAAAAGTGCTTTAACTTATCAATGGCGACTCTTGTTAGTTTGCTTTTTACTCTTAAAAGGCCCTTCGATCGTGATAAAACCCATTAAAAACAAATCTGAGCTCCATACCCAGAACCAAACACCTGAACACACAATAAAAAAACTCCCCAATTTGAGCCTGGACATATTTCAGACGCCATGCACAAACCTGAACTCACACTTTGAACTGGTTTTTGATGTTCGGGAAAGTCCTTAAAATCTGTTCATCACTATTTGGTGTTTTAATGGTTTTATGTTACCGGGCAAATGGCAGTTTTTATTACACCTGCCATGAAAAATTCGTGCACTTCCTGAGGTCGTGCTGAAGCTGATTTGTTGCCTGTTGAGAAAATTCATCTGTGTCCGTCTCTCGCACTTTTTCCAGCAGGAAATATCCCATCATGCCTCAGCTATGTCTCCCATTCTGTCAGTTTGGATCTGGGCTCCGCCCCACTCCCAGTCTGAGGGTTCAGGTTTTCCCTGTTCACCTGTCGTCCTGAGCCGAGCCCAGAGGGTGGAGGCGTCCTGAGTCCAGCACCATCCTCCCAAGCCACTGCAGGAGCCGAGGGTACCAGTGGATCCCGTCCCCGTGGCGTCCAGCGGAGCCGGTCCAGCTGTGAATCAACCTCAGTGGGTAGAAGGCCCAGTGGGCCAGGGAGTGCTGGTCCACCACCGCGTAGCAGGACGCCACCACTCCGTTCACTACCACCGTCCCATGCCAGGTGAGCGGCGCAAACGCTCCCCTGCTCTCCCTCATGCTGATCCGAGTGATCCGAGACAGACGCCCCTTCCCCGGTTTTCCCTCCGACACCAGCACACACTGTCCCGGTCGGGCAGCACTGGCGTACACAGTCCTGAGGGCGCCTCGGGCTGGCACTGCCCCCTCAGAGCAGTTCCTCTCGGACACAAACAGCAGGTGAGCGGCAGTGAGAGCAAGCTGAGCACCGGACTCCGTCTGCAGGCTATAGAAGAGTTTCCGGGTCACGGGGTTGCGGTCCAGGAAGGTCAAGACTTCGCTGTAGAGCAGCTCCCCGCTGCCGTCGCTGCCCACCGACACCAGGACGGCCTCTCCGGGGCGTAGGTCGCCAATAGACTTGTGACCGCCGCCCTCCAATGTGACCAGAGCCTCAGCAGGGAAACAGCCGCCGGACTTGGCCGCCACCGAGTGGTCTGAGAGAGAAACGGACAGGACGGTTAAAAACTGATCAGCTGATCTGCAGAGTTAAGGAAAGTGAAAATTTATTTTGTACAGCAGATGTTTTTCATTGAGGGGGGGGATAGAAAAGTGTATTTTAGGGGTAATCACCCTTTAAATTAGGTCAAATCACATGAAACCCTCCTTCCTTTGGCACCTGGACTGAAATCGGTCCAACTCCCTGAAGCTAAATATTGACTTCTTCTTTGTGCCAGATAAAAGCTCCTGTTGTGTGAAAACATTTTCAGGCTGTCAGGCACGGTGGAAGTGACGCTCGGAGACGGTGTCGTGTCTCTCTGGGCACAAATATTTGGGGAAGGCAGGAAAGCCAAGGCCAGGTGATTAGATAAGCCAGGTGAAGGAGGAAGGAGCAGAGCGGGAAAAACAGCAGCAGGTTAATCCCCTGACACCCAGGCACACCGAGTCCATAAAAAACAATAACGGGTCCATGTTTAATTCAATTATCAATAAACAGGTGAGGAATTGTCAAATGTGAAAATCGTCAGAGTCCACGTCTTGGGACATTCCTGCATTTCATTAAAGAAGGAATTATTTCTCATTATGTGCTGGTCCTTGGTCAGGAGTCCACTTTCAACAGTTACTGATGTTTTTCTGGCTCTGAAACACAAGCACCGAATCTGATACTTTGATTTACTCAGTCTGATAAATCCAGTTTCTGATTTAGTATCTGACAGATTCTGGCCTTTGCTGGTCGAGTATTTCTCCGTCTGCTCGTCTTCCTTAATCAGTTTGCACTAAGGGGTTCCTGAGTCCACCTGATAGTTCCAGTCAGAGACTTTTCTCTGCCGCAAGTACAAAACTGAGTTTCCCCTTCCTAAACCTCTTCCTGCACCGAGCACACGTCTCATCTGGTCGAAGTAGCAGCAGAAGTCTGAGGCGATTATTGATTATGAATCCCTTTGATTCCTTGTCTCCCCTCAGTCTCACCCAGTTCTCAGTCCAGTCCTGGTTCTGTGCTGCCCCCCAGTGGTTGCCCCCTCTCGTTGACCGGTCCAACTCTAAACAGGACTTTGGGATTTGTTGGCGTCAGCTACAGCTTCACTTTCTTTTCTTTGTCTTGTTTTGGGGGATTTTGAGGAAAAACAGGAGAAAAGGGAGAAATTAAAAACATGGAAAAAATACCAACTTGATTGGTTGCCCTTCTGATCAAGTCAAGGACTGGGCCCTCGCAACCCGATCTGGGAGGGAAGGAGAGAGGAGGAGAGGAACAGGAAGGGAAAGAAAGCGGGAAGAGGAGACAGAAGGAAAATCTCAGTTACCACCAGGTGTAAAATGTGTCAGCGTTAGGATGTACAGACGTGGAAGTTTCATTTCTGAGTGTGTGACTCTCAGCACATCTGCCTGGACGACACATCTGGAGCTAGCTGCACAGTGGGGCATGCTGGGTATGTGGGACGTCGGCGTGAAGGCGTCCTGCTCTAACCGGGTTCGCAGCATCAGCAGAACAGCAGCTGAGGTGAAGCAGGACGCGTCGCATTAGCCAAAGCACATCTGCTCTCGGCCAGGTGTTTGGCACATCTGGACCCCGAGGGGCAACAGCACGTGACCAACAGGACCGGACTTTTTTTTTTTTTTTTTTTTTTTTTTTGCAGGTGTCAAGTACTGACATCACCATAAACAGCGAGGAAAGCAAGAAGCAGCTGAAAGCAGCCAACAAGGCCTCCGGAAACACCTGGGAGAGGTGAAGAAGCAGCGAGGCTGCAGGTGCAAGCGAGGAGAAGCTCGAGAAGCAGGGCATGTTAGACAGGAAGTGCAGCAGAAGCAGTTCCTGCCAAAAGCTCCGAGTTATTTATTTTAACCATTTTGTGGTTTCGAGCACTCACAGTCACCTCACTACTCACAGTACTTTTCTCTGGGCATATACATGTAGGGGAGTATTTTTAATCGGGTTCAGGATCTGAGTACTGTTTGGGACAGGACACAGTTCTGGTTACGTAATGAAAAGGCAAACAGACTTTTTCAGTATTTAGCCATGACCACAATCTTCCCCTCACCTTGAGCCAGGAGCTTTGAGCTGCCTGAAAACAACAGAGTGAAGTTTGCTCATACACACTGAACCGTTTGCAGATCCGTGAACACTATGTAGCTTCACTGATACGTGCTGGGATCTACCCAGAACCATATCTTTCAAAAAGGATTCGTCCATCTTTAGGAGTTGGGTCTTTAAAAGGGGCCCAGGAAAGGAGGAGGACACTGTTTTCCTTTTACAAGTGACTGTGAATCTGTCTGAATGTAATGAAAGCTTCAAGGTGTGTCTGCATGTGCTGCTTGTTATTTGTAAAGCTGCGTTTGTCAGCAGTGCCCAGTTCGCCCCACTCACCAGACTTGACGCTGCAGTGGATGTGGGCTTTGGACTCGTAGTAGACCCAGTCGAACCCGGCCTCCACCGCCAGTCGCGCCAGCATGGCGTATTTGGTCCTGTCCCTGTCCGAGGTTGTGATGTCCACCGCCCGGCCCTCATAGTGCAGCGACTCCTCCGAGTGGTGGCCGTCCTCGTCCCAGCCCTCGGTGACCCGCAGTCGGACCCCGGGCCACAGGTTCATCACCGATATGGCTAGAGAGTTCAGCCTGTCTTTGCAGCGCTGCAGCAGACGAGACGACAAATATTCACAGCTACGTGAAGAAGAAGAAATTTAATTTGCAATCGAGTGACAAACATCTACAAGACAGAACACAAGGTTCGTCACTTCTGCAGCTCTGGGCTGACCCTGACCCAGTCGATGGAGCCGCTCAGTCAAAGTCCCACACTTTGTGTTTGAGTTCAGACACACAGGAACTTGTTGACTAACACAAACACTGAAGTGCAGCTTTAACACACCTGGGACGGTTTTTGTAAACTCTTCATTAAGACTCTTGAATTGTTCATCTCAACCTTCAGGCCAAATCTGCTCTAATTCGGATCAAAGCTGCACATGCGGGTTTTCACTGACTCGCCGGGCCAGAACCAAAGCGCAGTCTCATGAAACCGCGGCAGCAGCGTTTGCAGCCTCTGAAAGCGCGTCTCAGTCCTGAACCTCAGCCCATAAAGCTGCAAACGGATTAAACGCTATAAATGTCTTTTTCCGTGTTGGCTGCGATAAGAATAGCCCGCGGCCACAGATGCCTTTTCACCGTGTTCGCTGTGGATTTGAACGGCTTGTGTTTTCTCTCTGCGGTCAGAGCAACGACTTGGACTCCATAAATCAGACGATAGACTAGTGGGTTTTCCTTTCAAGGTATACAGATCGGCGGGGGAGCGTTTTAGCACCAAACCGCGGGCTGCACAAACATTGGACGCGCAGCCCGACAACACGCGCCTTTGCACCTCCGCGCTGCAAGAAGTGAGCCGGGTCTGAATGGCTGGTTTCTTGGGATGGGGGGCTGCGAAGGGCGGAAGACGAGACTTTCCTAAATTATAGGTTTGTTGGATGCGATCCGCCTTTTATGAAAAACGTTACGCATCTTGTCTGTAAATTCATCACATCCGTGGCAATAACTGCACGAACCGTGCACGTCTTTGCATCTGCTCTGAACAGAAGCTAAAACCTACAGCGCGACACTTTTTGCAGTGCGCGCCCCTGAACAGTCGCGCCTGTATGCAGCTCGGAGCGCCCAGGAAAACGCGAATAAAAACTAAAGAGGCGAAAAAATCCGAGTAATTAAGGCTTCGGCTATTTTTGCACATGCGCTGCGAAAACAAACTAGAAGCAACACACGGGAGCTGTGTCCTGCGCCTGAGCCCATAAATTGTGCGCAGGTCAACGTCGCTGACGCACAGCCGCTCGGGGGGAGCGCGCTGCAGTTTGTGCGCGTTTCCGACAGAAGCAGAACTTTCTGACTGCGGGCTTCAGGCCGATCCGCACCAAACACACTGAGGAGACTCACGCACATTCACCGCAGACACGCTCTCCAGAGGGCAGCGCGCACAGCGACCTGACAACTCCAGACGGGAACGCGCGTTTTCATTGCCCACGTGGGTCTGTGGACATAAACGCCGCCGCTGGGAGAGGAAGCCCGCGGCCACAGGAGCCAGATATAAATACTTTATTCGGGGGAAATTGGGAGTCAAATAAATTCCACCCGGTGCCGTAAACTCTCCGACAGTCCAAAAGGCGACTGTTAACTCTGGCCACTCGGGCTAAAAACGGTAAACACGAGTCCACGCTTGACCCGGGCTCTAACCAAATATGACGTTTGGCTGTTTTTCCACCAAATGACACGATGTGAAACAGAGGACACAGTGTTTTAATTAAGAGCGTCGCTGTTCCATTGACTCTTAGACGAGGTTGTCATGTTTTACGCATGAGCTGCGGATTCAGACCGGTCACCTCCACAATTCCGACACAACCTCCACTGTGTCAACAGCTGCAGGCCTTTCGGTTTGACTGCGCACAGA
Organism: Mastacembelus armatus; assembly: GCF_900324485.2. Classification (NCBI taxonomy): domain Eukaryota; kingdom Metazoa; phylum Chordata; class Actinopteri; order Synbranchiformes; family Mastacembelidae; genus Mastacembelus; species Mastacembelus armatus. Next base: position 11,222,090 of record NC_046634.1, on the reverse strand, counting down.
GACATTCTGTCAGCAACACGACCCCACCTTCATTTCAGAAAAGCCCGGACCGTGTTTTTTTTTAAACGGGACTGATGACATTTGGCGAGAAAGGAAATTTAAACATTAGAGCTGCACATTTTTATTCTAAATATACGAATTAAAAGCTTTTTCAGGGACGAGCCTCGAGTCAACAAGAAACCTGGACAAAGGTAGCACGCGTTCACAGACCGAGCAAAGTGCACAAGCCAGAGTGAAATAGCTCCTAACAGGTTCTGGTGCTGGAAGCCCAGGCTGACAGTCGCTACGGGAGCCGGGAGGGTTACCTGTGTCATCATGCGGTCTGCACCTGTGTTCTCCTCATCCTTGAAGATGATGTCGGGGTTGTAGTTCGGGGTGAGCTCCTTGAAGCGCTCAGAGTTCCGGGTAATTTTCCCTTCGTATCTCCCGCTGGCCCCTAACGTCTTCTCGGCCACATTGGGGCTGAATTGCTTGTAGGCGAGCGGCACCAGTTTCCTGGGTGGCCGCCTCTTGCCGTAGCCTCGACCCGGCCCGCAGCCCTCGCTGACCGGGGACAGGAGAAAGGCGCACCCGGCGAGGCACGTCACCAGCGTCGGGAGCAGCATTCCTCCCCGTGGCCGGTGTGTCCCCCCCGGCGGGTGGCCAAAATGTTACCACTGGATGTGTTTTGGTGCGCGCCGCCCCCACGTGGGTTCCCCGTTATTACTTTAGAGCGGAGCTAACGGAGCAGGACCCCTCCCCGAGTCCCCAAAAGTCACCATTGCCGGCGCGTCAAAGTGGCCAGTGCGCCGCTGGAGACGAGCTGGAAAGACGCGAACCTGACCTGTGCGCTGCACACTCTCTTGTCCCGAGCGCACACGGAGGCAGGGGCATAAATAGGCGAGGGCAGTTTATCTTGGCAGGCAGGTTCAAAGAGCTGTCTGTGTCGGAGCTGTGAGAAACGGGCTGCAGATAGACACGGAGGCGCGCGGTGCGTAGGCTGAGGCTGCTGGGCACGGCGGTCAAAGGGTGTCCCCGCAGCGGTTTCTGCTTCTCGGGTTTGAGCTCAATGCGTCCCTGTGGCGCAGGGCTGCTGGCAGAAATGGAAGAGATCCTACTACAGCGCAGATGAGGTGCCGCGAGAGAAGAAGACCGCGCCCTGCTGGACCTGCCCTCTGCTCCGTCCTCTCCTCCCATCGGGGTGGCACAGGCCCCGCGGATCCTTCATCCGCTTATTGTCACACAGAACAAACCCGGGCGCTCCCTGCTCTCCGTCCTTTGGACCTTTGTCCTCAAGTCAAGAGGCACGAGCAGGAGCGCACCTTGAGACCTGCTCTCTCACATTTAGACTACAGAAACACACTGACCGTCTCCTGCACTATCAGGCCTCGAGCTGTCACTCAACCTGAGCCGCTCACCTTTTCCTAAATTTCCCAGAATGCCCTTCCACAATCAGTGAACTGGGCTGTGTGCAGGCAGAGTGTGCAGGGACAATGAAGCTGGGAAGACACCAGATTTGCATCATTTACTCTAAATGAAAATGTCTCCAATCTCAGCCTACAGGTGCTGAACATGTTCTGGGTCCTTCACGTCCCTGGGACCCAAAGCTAATGTGAAGGCACTGAACCTGCTCCTCAGGTGATACTGGACACCGGAAAAAGCTCATTTACTGTCTCTGTAGCTGTTCATCTATTGTTTCTCCCTTTGTGACTTTTGACATCATCTGCTCGACTGTCCGACAGAAAGGTCAACAGTCCCTTCAAAGTTCTCTGGTCTTAGGGGCCCCTGACCCGTTGGGCCCCCGGGCCTGTGTCCAGTTGGCCTGTTCAGTGATCCTTCCATGGATGTGACGTCACACTGAACATCTGACCACAGGTCACTAAAAATACAGCACAGAGGACAAAACTAAGCCTGAAATGCTGACTGAGGTGGGTCGGGCCGTGCCATTGTGCAGGGAGATCAGCTGTGGATAACGGAGCGGCTCGCTGCGGTCAGTTCTGTGAGAGCCAAGGTCCGATTTCACCGACATGCGACACTGCTGAGCGCTCTGCTGGTGCTAAGGCCCAGCTGGAGCCTGAAACAACCACTACCTGTTGGTCCAAAGAGAAAAACCCTCTGACCACATAGCCGGACTATGGGGGTTCGGTCCCGGTGACTATTTTCCCACTAGTTTCCTGAAACGTCTCTGACATTTCCGTATAAACGGATCAGCGTTTTAGGGTCGAACGAGTTACTTGATCAATCTGTTGTTTGGTCTTTGAAAACGTTAGAAACTGTTAAATGAAACGTGGTTTGAACCGATGGTCCTGCTGCTGCTTCTCTTTCCTATTGTACATGAGTTTTGAAAGGCCACAGCCTGAACAGCATCTGCTTCCCCAGAAACCTGAAGCAGCAGATTAGCAGTTACCAACAGAGTGAAACGCCGTGCGGGCAAACAGTGACTTTTCAACCAACCCTTCAATAGCATTCCCGAGATGCTGCAACACCTTGAGTCAACATCTCACTGAGCTCAGAGAAAAGCCCTCAGCCCATTATACTCTGTCAGAAACGACCAGTTCTGCTTTTTACACCCAGCAAAGACAAATCAAACACAGAAAACATGACTGACTTCACTAAATCTGACTCAAGTTTAATTTAGTTAAAAAACATTTTTCTTAAATTTTCACCTTTCAAAATGTTTTTCTACGTTTCAGCCATTTGTTGTAATTTCCTCTATGAATAATATAAGAAACTCTTAATATCTGACTTTATAAAATCCCCACAATTCAGTTTCAAACCTAAACAGAGACTCAAGTAAAATATAAAAAATAATTCTGTTGAATTACCTGCGTATCTTAAATATCGTGTCCAAGACGAACCAAGCAGAAACCGAGCCTGTTCCCACAAATCACTGAATTATTAAAAATGGATTTAATTACATTTTCAATCTAAAGGCTGTTTACATGATCAAATGTGATCTGGATTAAAAGCAGCTGAGGTTCCTGTAAATGTCCTTCACAGTAAAAGCTTAAAAACAATTCAGGGATCATTCTTCCTATTTTCCTCATCGGACAAAAGCTCTTTCTGTAAATGAAGTTCTTAACTGTCGTCCTACTGGTCAGGCTCATCTGAACAGCCCCACTTTCTTCTTCTTTGGTTTGGAGGATGGTCGCTGTGCACGCTCGGGCAGAGACTGACGACAGACAGAAGACAGACAGTTAAACGAACAACCAAACCATGTTTTGTAGTTATAGTCGATTCTTCAGACAAACGTGAACGAAGCTCTTCTCCCTGTTGCACCTGCTGCACCGCGTGTCTGTCGGCCATCTTGGCTGTGGCGGCGTCCATCCGGCTGTTGTGGTGTCGCTCCATCTCCGCTGGTTCACTGCCAACAGACGCAGCCCCTGAAGGACGAGGACGCCAACGGAAAAGGACATTTCAGTTAAAACAAGTTTGTTTGTGATCGGTGAGTTTAACAAAGTGAAGCTCTGTGTGTTGATCTGCAGAGGAACTGGATCAGCTGTGGTTCAGGTGCACGTGGAATTCGACTTTTTAAAGCTGTGGACTGATTTGGGACAAAATGGGCTGGAAAATGAGCAACTGCAGCATCTGAAGCTTTGGCTGTGAAGCCTTGGACTTTAGATCTATCTCACCTGAAGACGAGCTGCGGTCGGGTTCCACTGCGCCGGTCTGGGCCTCCGCCACAAAGCGCTCCTCAGACAGTTTGCGTTTCCGGGCACTTCTGTGAGCGATGACAGCGGCGTACAGGTGCTGCAGGTTGGCGTCGAAGCCCAGATCGTCCGGCTGCTCAGAGCACAGCAGAGGAAGAGCCTGAGGGAAGAGAAACACATGAAGACCTTCCTTCTGAAGGGAAAAGTGCTGCAAAAATGACTGAAGACATCATGAAAGAAGGAAACAGAGGACTACAGGTCGTGTTGCGTCGACCCCTGTAACTTTTCACCAACTCTGCGTGTCAGATGCATCAGAGGCGTCCTCAGATCTGCCCGTCTGGAAACCTCATAGTCGCACAGATAAATAGGTTATACAAGTGAACAATTACTAATGTGTGTCAACTCAAGTACTGCCCTTCTCCCACAGATTTAAAGACTGTAGGCTCTCGATGTTTTCAGCCATCAGAGATCTGTGTTATTTGTTTTTGTGTTTGTCTGAAACGCTGCAGGCAGGGCGCGCTCACATTGGAGATTTGAATAAAAGTGTGTTACATCAAAAAATAAACGTGGTGAAATATAAGGTCTGCAGCCTGAAACTTAAAAACATATCCTCAGGTGCATGAACCTGAAACACGATTTCCGGCTTCCCTTTAGGTGCAGCTCGGTGCTGTGGGCATGTTTGTTTTATGGCCCTGCTGTGGGAGTCACGTGTGATGCAGGGTGTGGGTCGGGGCTGATAAGCCTCCAATCAAAGCTGCTTTATTAGCACAGCTGAGCACAGGTAGGGTGCAGAGCAGCGACGCTGCAGCACACATCGGCTCTGACAGATAAGGGCGCGTGTAAACTCCTGCTGCATTATGCCAACGCACGGCCAGCGCTTAGAAAAACACGAGCTATTCACTAAATCCTTCTTTCTTCTCCAAAGGAGAGGACAAACTCTCCAAATTAGCTCCTCAAATATTGACCAGGAGAAATCGGTGGTCTCACCCTGGCTGTCAGGGCAGAGGGGCTCCTAAACACACTTTGGTCAGGTTTTGAGGTTTTGCATGGATTTATTTTTGCTATTTGTTTGTTTAAATATCGTAAAAATAAATGTATGCTGTGCTGAGGCTTAGTTCTGCTTCGGGCACAGAGAAACCAATGTGCTGTGGGCAGAGAAAGCAGCAGAAAGCCCACCTTATTCTCTCCTTCTATTCCCTTTCGCCCACCCCCACCTCTGGCTGCCAACCCCCCACTCACATTATTGCAGCTGAAATATCGAGCTCCATTTGTTTGATCCAGCTGCTCTCAGGCATCATCAATCTTAATTTGACAGCCCCTTATCTCTTCAAGTCCAAATTTGCCAGAACTGAAACCAGTTATGAGTGGAGTGCCTTAAAAACACTTAAATGATGGACACATGAAATCCAGTGTTCATGCTGCTGCTTCACAATTAAAGACTTCAACTGGTGAAATTCAGCAAGGCTTTTATTGTGAAACAGCCACAGGAAAAATGTGTGTGTCACAAAATCACCAGCACTGAAGAATTTCAGGACCATTAGCAAAAAACAGTCCAATCCAACCCGAGAGAGGACGAGTGCCAACAATGTGATACCACACACTTCACTGGGCAGTACAACAGTCCTGTACGAAGCTCATCACGGCCGAGTCTTAGTTAAAGGTGCCGCTCTGGGCCGTGATCAGACGTCTGCCTAATATTGTGACGCAGGAAAAATGGGAAGGAGGCAGCTCTGAGTATCTTTAAACAACATTTCCAACAATTTCTCCCAAACTGAAAGATGAGCCTCATAAACACAGATACTATGGGAGCCTGCTGTATTCACCTGGACAGGTGCATGTGATAACGTAATTAATCAGGTCAAAAGATAAAACGCGTAAGAATAACGATGTAACATCAATAAAAATGCTGATCTACTGCATCAAAACCTGTAATTTTCTCTCGTTACTATTTGGCCCATCTGAAATCAGCAGCAGCAACATCAGTTTATATCTCATCATCTCGCCACTCGTTATAAACACAGCGACGGGGGAGAGAAGTACATTTTAACAGGCCAATAACCTCTCACAAGCTCTGGAAAGCTTCGCCCTGAGAACAAAGTCCTCAGACCGCGAAGAAAACAAGGTAGGGAGGAGGAGTGCTCACCTGGTGGCCCCGCCTCCACACCCTGCCCTGCAGAGAAACACCATGTGTGGGGCAGGTAATGAGGGGAACTAACACCGTGTTGGTGTTTCCCTATTTTTAGCAGGTCAACAGCCTCTGCTGCTGTTTTCTTAGAGCAGGGGGTCTGGTGCCAGACAGTCTCACCCTAACTCACCCTCATCCTCGTCTCCCAACCTTGCTTCCTCTCGTGACTTCAGCTTCCCATCCTGAAACCCAAGTGTCGCCCTCCGTTTGAAGTCCGAGGAGCTGAAGGTCAGGCCCTCGGAAAAAAACTGATCCAGGATCAGGCTGCTGAAGCGGAGTGGTGGGCGTGCACCGTTTGGGGCACCTTAATCCTATGCACCAAAAACATTAAAAAAGTTCCCACTACATCCATGCGGTCCAAATCCTGTCCACCTGTGTCCAGGCTGGCTGGTTCTCCTGACACACCTTGGATCTGTTGAGTTGTCAGGACAAGGTCAGAGCCAAAGGGGAGCCCAGGGTTTTTACTCTGACACTGGTGATTGGTCGCACAAAGACCAAGATCTGAGAAAACAGTAAGATAAAATGAACCAATCAATGTTTCTGTTTTTACTTCTCGCTCACATGCACACGACAAACAGATGCTGAAAACATCTGCCAGCAGAGAACAGCCTGGAGTCCGTTTGGGCCTGGGACACAGCAGCTGCGACAGGAACGTTACATTTCACAAATGAAACAGCACCTCAACAATCGTGCACGGCGTGTTTACGTGCCGACAAGCGCCGCTGCTCTCGTGGCTCGGCCCAGAGGGCTGCAGCCGACGAGGGGGAGCGGCCAGGCCACAGAGCGGCTAATTACAGAGCCAGACTGGGGACAACCCTATGGAAACTCTGTGCAACCGGCACAGGACAACCCACATCGACTGTGTGGAGATGCTGAGTTCTGCCAGCTCTGACTTCCTGCAGAGCAGGAACTGCAGCTACTACAATCATCCCCATTATTTGATTAACAGTGTAGTGGCCAAAGACACATGTCCAGTCTCTCCCAGAGACATAACACACAGCAAAACAGCTCAGACCCAGAAGCTAAAGCCTGAGAACGACCACGTCATCAAAACACACTGACCAACGCTTCACTGTCTGACTGCAGCATCTACACAACTCAATTTCTTCCTGATGAGAGAAATAACAATATTTAGGTTGGAAGCTAAATATCCTGTTCATATCACCCCGCCCTCGACCTGCCTCGCCTACTTACCGCCCAGGTCCTGAATTCCTCAGGAGAGTGAGATAAAGAGTTAGAGAGAGTCTAAGAGTCTGCTGTTTACAAGAGTCAATGATTTACTGAGGAGAGACGATCAAAGAGCAGGAGGAAACAGCTCCTGCCGTCTCTGGGATCCCTGGGCCTCAAACAGAACATTACTGACCTGGTCTGACACGGGGGTTCCTAATCAACCGACCTGGTCCGAAACAGGGGTTCCTGATGAACCGTCCGGGCCCAACACAGGGGTACCTAATAAATCGGTTTGAGCAGATAATCATCACAGACACATTTACTGGACAAAATCTCTCCACTATAAAGAAGAAAGGAACTGTTTCCCATTGATTCTGATTTTTTGCAGTTTCAAGCTCACTCAACACAAAACCTGACCAGAAAAACCTTCAATTTAAGAAAGAGAAGCAGGAAACTCGGAGTAAGGAGCGCCAGATTTGGAAGCCACAACATTCTGGCTCAATTACATGACTCCGTGCAGCTGGGGTGAGGTGTTTTGGTCAGAAGTGGCCACTAATTGTCAGCTGCCGCTGCGCCGCACTGGAGCTGTGAAGCCGCCGTCTCATGAAACAGGAAGCGGGCGACGCTCCCAAACGGTGACAGTTCAATTCAGAGCTGACGACTGTGACGCTGCTGCACGAGTGGCTGCAAACGCTCCGCCGAAAGCTGCAAGGCATGCGCCACCACAGCACGCACACACACACTTGTGCACGTAAACATGTAGATAAAAAAACACCAGCTCAGAAAAACCAAGAGCCTGCGTCACAGCCTGCTGTGTGTGGACAAGCACTCCCCTCTGTTAGGTCATGAGCTGCCACACACACACACACACACACACACGCACGCGCGCGCGCGCACACACACACACACACACACACACACACACACACACACACACACACACACACACACACACACACACACACACACACACACACACACACACACTCCAAATTTAGGCCCTAGGGGAAGCTGATGTGATCCTAGAGGGACCAGCTCTAGCCTGGTTAAAACCCAGTGTGTGTGTGTGTGCGCATTGGGGGAAGTGTGGGCTAATTCCACCCATGTAAATGTTGACCTGAGCTGGGTGGGGTGTTTGTGTGGTGGATGGCGAGGAGGGGCGTCCTCCGGCTCCTGTCATCATCGTCTCTGACTGTCCCTCGTGGCCTTCGCTCGCCTTGCTGTGGCAAACAGAGGCCACGAATGGCGCAAGCACAAACACACACTCATGGACGTCTGCTGTGTGTTGGCACCCAGCACGTAAATAACCGAGCAAATGTCAAAGACGTTCAAGGAAGAAAAAGTGAAGCTGAAACTGAAGCTGGGTGGTTTTTACAAGAACAGGAGACTCGATACTCGATTTTTAAGGAACAGATTCATTTGCTTCCTGTGGCAGCATTCGAGTTTCACTACAGTAAATATACCATCACTACCAGCAGCTGGTTAGCGAAGCTTAGCAACATCTGAAGAGTCTCAGTCCTGGTGAGAAAGCTGCACATAAACGGGTCGTTAGCTTTGTGCTGTTCAGACTGTCAAATCCCAAACAATCTGTGAAAAGCCTGCACGTTTGCAAATCGCGTTGCCTGTAGACCATATGAGCCACATTCATCAGCTGTACTGAGACTAAGAAAATCAAGCAGCACTTCCATGTTTGAGACTGATTAGGAAATAAAAGCCCCAAAGTACAGCCTGCCAGTCTTAGTCTGTCCTCAGCACAATAACTACAGCAGTACTCATGTGTTCAAGGAAATCATTTTGGTCACAGTTCTGGAAAAAAGTGACAAACGATGGTGTCATAGCAGTTTTCCCAGAAGGGAAGAGCCGTCACCTCACCTGTTTGAATCACAGCCCTGGGCAGCGATTGGCACCAGGCTGGACGAGATAACGACCCTGTTTACACTTGGTCACTGTGTGTGAAAGAGCAAAGAGTAAAAGCTGCAGTCAAGACCCAGGTTCAACCTTCATTTCTCCCAAATCTGACTGTATCTGTGCCGTGTCCGCCAACATGGACACACTGAACCTGTTCTGTTCAAAAAGCAGCTGCCGTCACTTTTGACGGTCGACTTCGCTGCTCACAGCAACATCTGGAGCCGGTTCGTGTCACACCACACCACACACCATGCCACAGTACACCACGTCCATCATCAGTCTCGGGAGGGGATTTGGGATCAATAACACACATAATCAGCAGCTGCTGCCTGTAGTTCCAGTGCTAATTCACAATCACTTCATTCAGTCAAATCAGACTGGAGTAAACAAAGATCAGATCTGGGCCCTGCAGGGAGGACGTTGCCATGGACAGACGGAGACACAAACAAGTCGCTGGGTGAACAAGCGGCAAACAGAAGCATGCAAAGGGATAGATAAATACTACACACACATGCCAAACGCCTTCACCGTCTCTGATTCACACTCTGCTCCGTCGCCCGACGACATTTTTCCCAGACAGGTTTTATTTCAGGTTGGACTTTGGTCTGAAGGCGGCCTCGTCACAGCCCGGTGGAATTTGCCACGAGAGAAGACTTTGATCCACTGCACTTTTCTGGTCTTCTGTGGTTTCTGACCTATTCGTCCGCCTTCCCGGTCCAGCGGTGTGATCACCACTGAGCAGAAACAGAGCCGCCACTGTGACCCTGATGTAACTTTCCATGACTGAGTACCTGAGCTGGAGCCCTTCCACCACCTAAAAATGTGATTCTTTCCTGGTTTGTCCTTTGAGACAAACATCATCAACAAACAGACTGGTTTCCTCTCTGAAAACCACCACGTGATGCAACTGATGAGTCAAGCAAACAAACTGAATTATACTACAGTGTGTTCCAGCACAGTCACCTGGGGAGGGAAATTTCCCTCAGTGGACATCTGTGATCTTCACCTTTTAAAGTTAACACGAAACCCGATTTCACATTTTAGCACACGACGTCTGTTTCCTGCAGGGACACTCAAAGAACAATGAGCTTCCCTTTCTGAGTTAGTTTTAGATTTTCTATTTACAGAAAACCTCCCAAAAGGTAGAGATGGAACGCAGTGTGTAAAATCTAAAATAGGAATTAGTACATGTACAGAAAGTGACATACGTCCATGGTGGAGAGTTTGTTACAAGCTGAGCTGAAAGTTTGCAGGTGAATCCCACCAGGCTTTGCATTAGCTGCTCTGACACCTGCACGTTCACATTAATGACCTCAATAAACAGAAAGCACAATGGTGCAGCAGCCCATTAAACTCTGCAGTTTGATCTGTTCGATCTGTGAAACGTTGTCACATTAAATAATAAAAAACCTGTGCTCAATCTATTTATTTATAAATTAAACATAAAAATAACCCAAACCAGTTCTCTCTGCTACAATTACCCAGAACCCAAGTCCAAGTTTGGCTGAGGCCAAATATTTCAACCAGTGTCTGTACTCAGCCAAAGATCATTTATTGACCCAAATACTTCCACTCTGTCAAGTCGCGTCCAACCAGACTGGAACAAGTGTTTCTGTTATTCCAACAGAGTGAGATGTCTTCTCTCTCGAGGATCTCAGTACGTCACCCTCACATCAGACCAGTAATTAAGACAAACTTATCCATTCAGCACCTTAAGGGCTTAGATCAAGTCTGTGTGTCAGATTAAGTCTGGACTGGACTTGGTACTGGGAGAAACCCACTCAAAGGACTCAAACGTGACCAGGATCCTTAATCTAAAACCAAGACTATCAGCTGATACAAACACTGACACCAGAACATCAGTAAAGATCCTGTCTCTGACCTGCACTCATTGAATTAATAAAAACTGGAGTTACTTCAACAAATAAAAACCAACTGCAAAGAAAGATAATGAAAATAAACCAGGGGGAGCACAGACACACCTGGGACATTCCACAGGTACATCTGAAATGTTGAGTCTCGCATACAAACTGAGTGGGAGTCAGTCAGGGACGAGAAATTTCACATGTGAACAGAGTCAACAAGCTTGACCTGTGGTCTTGGACTGACACTAACACACTGCAACGTTTTATTTACAGTGGACGGAAACCCATGAAACTTGAAAAGTCCAGATCCCATCCAGAGACTGACAGCACCGATGAATGTGTGTGAATCCAGAACCTGGTTCAGCTCATCGGTCTGTGCCGTAGACCTCCATTGTTGTCCAAAAACTATTAAAAACACAGCAGGGAGCCACATGGGTCTTCCATACCAACAATGGGAGGCCCATTTTTTTTCCAAAAACCAGCTCCAGATGCAGAGAACGCCCACCACTGTTTACCAGCAACGTCTGGAGCTGGTCTTTAATGGAGGAACACTGGAGGTCTACGAGTGCCATGGCCTCTGGTGTTCTAGTCAGAGCGACGTCTGTTCCAGCCACAGGGTTTATCACATGGTTTTCAGCACAGCTTAGGTTGACGCTCAGCAACAAAGAGGGAAGGGCAGTGGTGTGTGTGTGTGTGTGTGTGTGTCACTGTCTCACCTTCGCCATGAAGTCCTCTCTGTAGGTTTGTTCCTCAAAAACGTCAGTGTGCAGCCGTTCTGGATTCAAACACACACATTTGGATAATGAACACACAGTGAAACGTTCTCCACCCTTAAGCCCCCACTCCACCAAGTGGGTCTGTAAAAAAATCTGAGGACTCACACTTTGAATACAAACTCCGACCTCAGACAGCCTTTTAAAATCAAATCCCACAATCTGAGATTGAAAGAAATCATTATTTTCCGCAAGAAACCATAATCTTTGCTCTGCATTTCTCATTCATGTTTTGGTCTTTTCACGGAACAATCGTGCCAGAACCCTGGAGAAGATCCGTCTGCACACCTGAACATGTGACAACTTAGAGAAGAGCCTTTTGGCAGCAGCTCAGCATAAACAGCGCAGACCTGTGGGAGCTGCACAAATATATTTAACGTACTTTCACTTAGATTATGATCTGTGTGATTCTGTAAAAGCCACCAATCAGTGGCAGCGTAAAATACACCTCGATGACAGATGAGCAGACAAAACTAAAATAAGTGTTTGAATAAATAAGATAATAAGTAGTAATGCAACAGGAAAATAAACTTTAGTGTCAGGGTTGAAGTGAAAATGCTGCTGGGGTCACCTCTGCTGAGCGTGGCTCCGTTCTCCCTGTAGTCCTGGATCTCTGCGTCCTTCCTCAGCAGCAGAGATCCCAGCTGCTCCACCTGGCGCTGCAGCAGGCGGCTCATCACCAGCAGGGGGCGCACTAGCTGCACACACACCTGAAAACACACTTTTCAGATTCATTTTCTGTCCACCATTTTCACATCAGCCCTCAGACATCTGAACATGTCCTACATTATAACTGCGTGATTTAAAAACATTTTTATTCTATTTATTTCCTGGTAATTTGTGTGAATAGAGACTTGAAATTAATTACAGGGAAAAGACGTTAATGAAAAAATAAAATTCTCGTCTGCGTGTAAAATCTTTGCACTGAGGCAATTTCAGGAATTAAACTGAGTAAAATAAACAGTGAGTACCTTTATACACCTATTGCAAATATATTGCATGTGCGCAGCAAAACCTGAAGCTCTCTCAAACAATCCCCCTAAACTGAAAGATCTGATAGTGAAATGTATTGTAGAGACTCATCCTGAGCACAGCTGCTTGTTAGATTTCACCAGCGACCTGTCCGCTGTGCACATTCGCAGACACACAACATTTAAATAGTCTCTGCAGTTGCAAAACCAAAATATCACAGGTTCAAAGCCTTTAGCCTTATGCACTCAAGGGCATGAGGTGCACAGTGTGCCCACTACCTGTGTGACGGGGGCGGGGCTGCAGTGAAACTCCCAATAGAAGGGCAGCCCGCCCAGCTCGCTCTTCAGCCTCAGGTTGATGCCGCCGCCATCTTCCCGTTGGGTCAGAGAGATCTGAGCCCCGCTCCCGACTCGCTCGCCGCTCCCCAACAGACAGGGCTGGACGACCTCACACAGGTGGGAGAAGAAAGCTCCGACTGGGGCTCGCAGACGCTTGTTCAACTCCTGGTGAGAGGAAACGGTGAAAGAATACAGACTGTAGAAAGTAGTTCAATATTTAAAGTAATTATTTTAAATAATCTAAATCAAATCCTAAGAAAATGACTGCATGTGGCAGAGTGCGACCTCAGCAGGTACTTGGCAGTATTAGCCAGAGGTTGTTAACACCGGTAGGGTTATGGTTAGGGTTAACATTAGCTAACTGTAACCCTGCTTCCAGAAAAAGCTCCCTGTCGCAGGCACAGACGCAAACAGAGTGACCGCAGTCAAAACAGATTGATCAATAAAGAAGAGAAGAACTAACCACAACCCTAATCAAACCTTTACCGGGCCACATACCTGTGCTCGGCTCTGGATGGCACCAGAGTCCATCCTCTCCTCCCACACGCTGTTCATGTCGGTCAGCAGGACGTGGTACGCCGTGTCTCCAAACCAGCTCTTGACAAGGAACTGGCGGCCGCCGATGTTCACAGGAAGCCACGGACGCTGGAGAGGGATGTTGGTGGGGGCTCCAGTGACCTCCATCATGGCAGCAGGTACCAAAAAGAAACTGAACGGTGGGAGGAAAGACACAAAACAGGTTGAATCATCAGAACAACACAAGCCTGAGGACTTTACAGAGACGTCAACTACAACTCCCAAGATGCATTTCAATAAACATCTGAACACGCAGCTTCAACTAGACTGTAGAAATATGATCAGATGTAGAACAGAGCAGCTCATGTACTTGAGTATTTTGCTAAACAGTACTTCTAAAGTTTTGAGGGTGACAACAGGAACATAAACATCCATCATCAGCAGGAAACAAGTATCTGGTTAATATGTGGCTGAGAACATGTTTAGCTCTTTGGGCTTTGAAAATTAAGTGTGTACTGCTCATATTCACTTCCCCAAAATAACTGCTTAACATGCAGCGTCTAAAATATGTGGATTTAACGTTTCTCTTGCCATATTTTGTTAAAAACTAACATTTTGAGATTCTTGATTTACGTTTGGACATTTTAGAGCAGGTCAAGCCACATATTGTAAAATATTTGTACAGTCATGAGGGCGCACGCACTTAAGGCTCTGAATAAAATGCATGTTTTCATGTTGGGTTAGGGTTAGACTCGTACCAAAACAGGGTGATACATTTTTTTAATCAAACGTGTCTTTTTAATAACTCACCTCCAGAGAATGAGATCTGTTACCGCCGCATCATCCCCAGTCTGCAGCCGCGGGCCCTGGTCCTTGTGGCCGCCTGCAGTGGGACTGTTTGACAGAAACCAGGTATTTGACACAGTGCACATTAGGTCCATGTCAGTTTAGATACAATAAAAACTCTAAATCAATAACTTTATGACTGCAGCACCGAGTCGTGCAAAGCTGCACATTGGCGCCAGCGGTTAATCCCGACACGCACAGAACGTCACACCAAACTGCATTCACAAATCTCTGAATTTAAAGTTTCCTTACTACTCAGGAATAACTCTTCCAAGATGCCGTAGATTTACCGGTTAGAAGCTACTTTTCAATTCGGCCCAAACTCCGCTGACAAAATGTGAAGTATTTATTGTAAAAATCGGTCTTTTCAAATTTCGTTGTTGCTATTTGAAGGCAGAACAAGATGACAAGCTAAGTCAGCTAACTGTCTGTTATTCCGTCGAAAATGGGTATAAACGTTATGATAAATGGAAGAAAGTACAAATGTTACGATAAATCTGGATCTTAGTCTGAAAACAAATCAATAAGTGATTTAAAAGAACAAACTTTAGCAACAGACTCCGCTCGTCAACCGGCTCCCGATGAGGATTCACCGACGTGAAACAACAGCGAATCTCAAAGGTTCCGCTTGAGTTAATAATATCCATCTACTCTCTCCATCCAATAATAATAATAACAGTAATACTAATAATAACAATAATAACTTAGATGATGTTTTATAAATTAATGTGAAGCTATTTCAGTTAAAATTGTTAAGTAGAGACACTGCTGTGTCTCTGTACACCAGGTGGCGCTGTAGTCTGCATAACGTGTATTACACGTTTCAATGATATAGTAGTAGTAGTACTGATATAATAGTTTTGAAGTTATTTCAGCCTATTCATCAAATACCACCACTCACATGTTGTTGCTTTAAAACACAATTTAATTCTCTCTCAGCTTATCTGGTCATAAGTGTAAGTGATGCTTTGGTGGTAGAGAGTCCTGAAGTACAACAATATTTAGGTAAAAACAAACTATAAGCAATGTGCGTTAAATGTAGAATGTAACCCACTTTCAAGGGCTTTCAGATTTTATAGCTAATTATCCTGAACCGGTCTGGCTGCAGGCCCTGTTGTTCTGTAACTCTGTATTGTTACTCACATTTTGAGCTTCATACCAGCAGCAGAGTGACCTTCACTGTTTCTGTAACAACAGGACACCAACCATGTGGAAAACACAACAGAGTGACCCGGTTGGACCTCATGGAGCGGGGAAGGAGGGGGAGGCTGCTTCCTCTGCTGCAGCAATGTGTCAAACAGCAGAGAGCGAACAGGCCTAGCGATCAGAAACCATTCAGCGATCATGTTAACCAGTACAATAGCATATCATTGAGTTAAGCTGTTGTTGTTTGTCATATTTAACACACGTAAACTTGGAAGCACAAAACTGAAGGATTTACTCAAGGCTTCGAGACACCAACTTGTGCATTTCATTGACTTTCCTTCACTAAGGCTGAAAAAGTTCCATGGAGATCTCAGCCCCCAGCCCAGAGTTCATTAATCTCAGTGTATTTCACAAACACTGCAGCAATGCTCTGTTAGCTTTGTTCACTTCACTGAGTTGTACCCCTCTGACATACATGGGGGTCAGAGTTATACATTATCTTGGTGCAGGTTGAAGGGTTATTGATGTGTGCCGAAGCATGTTTGTACAATGCGTTCCAATTATTGACTGTTCCCCTCTGCTAAACCCAGTTAACCCCCCATTTATTGACAACAAAGAGTGTTACCATAGAGTCTGGAGGAACTATAAGAACTACAGAAACCTTAAACCAACAGCAGATTTCTCCTCCATGTCCTCAACATAAGCAGCAGGAACTCATAATCATGGTAAGTTCTACAGTTCTACAAAGTATGAAGTATGCACCCTAAGACTTTACTAACCTGACCTATTGTCCATGCTCCTCCAGCGGGAATGCCTCTCTGTCCATGTCGGTCAGGCAGGTGTCCAGATGGGCAATGCATGCTGGGAACTGTACTGCCTGGAGCACGGCATCCAGCCAGACGGTCAGATGCCCAGTGACAAGACCATCGCAGGGGGAGACGACTCCTTCAACACCTTCTTCAGTGAGACCGGAGCTGGAAAACATGTTCCCAGAGCCGTCTTTGTGGACTTGGAGCCAACAGTCATTGGTAAGATCAGGTTTTTCTGATGCAGCTTGAACTGGCTTTGGGGAACTAGTCACTGACTCTTTGGTGTCTGCTGATTACAGATGAGGTCCGTACAGGAACCTACCGCCAGCTCTTCCATCCTGAACAGCTGATCACTGGAAAGGAAGATGCAGCAAATAACTACGCCCGTGGTCACTACACCATCGGCAAGGAGATCATCGACCTGGTTCTCGACAGGATTCGGAAACTGGCAAGTTTCCCTGCAAAAAAATGCAGATTGTAGTTCAAAATATAATCAGTTATGAAAACAATCGTGATATTTCATTTTCCTGCAGGCTGACCAGTGCACAGGGCTCCAGGGCTTCCTCATCTTCCACTCCTTTGGAGGAGGCACTGGCTCTGGCTTCACCTCTCTGCTGATGGAGCGTCTCTCTGTCGACTATGGCAAAAAGTCCAAGCTGGAGTTTGCCATCTACCCAGCCCCCCAGGTGTCTACAGCTGTGGTTGAGCCCTACAACTCCATCCTGACCACCCACACCACCCTGGAGCACTCTGACTGCGCCTTCATGGTGGACAATGAGGCCATCTACGACATCTGCCGCAGGAACCTGGACATCGAGCGTCCCACCTACACCAACCTCAACAGGCTGATCGGACAGATCGTGTCCTCCATCACCGCCTCCCTGCGCTTCGATGGCGCCTTGAACGTGGATCTGACGGAGTTCCAGACCAACCTGGTGCCCTACCCTCGAATCCACTTCCCCCTGGCCACTTATGCCCCAGTTATCTCAGCAGAAAAAGCCTATCATGAGCAACTATCAGTAGCAGAGATCACCAACGCCTGCTTCGAGCCAGCCAATCAGATGGTGAAATGTGACCCTCGCCACGGGAAGTACATGGCGTGCTGTCTGTTATTCCGTGGAGACGTGGTGCCCAAAGAAGTGAACGCATCTATTGCCACCATCAAGACAAAGCGCACCATCCAGTTTGTGGACTGGTGTCCCACAGGTTTCAAGGTGGGCATCAACTACCAGCCCCCAACCGTGGTCCCCGGAGGAGACCTGGCCAAGGTGCAGAGGGCCGTGTGCATGCTGAGCAACACCACCGCCATCGCTGAAGCCTGGGCCCGACTCGACCACAAGTTCGACCTGATGTACGCCAAGAGGGCCTTCGTCCACTGGTACGTTGGAGAGGGGATGGAGGAGGGGGAGTTCTCCGAGGCCAGAGAGGACATGGCCGCCCTGGAGAAGGATTATGAGGAGGTCGGCACCGACAGCGTTGGGGACGAAGGGGAGGAAGAGGGGGAGTATTAAGAGCTTAATATAAGGTGTTCAATATTTTCATACAACTGACAAATTACATTTGATTTGTGAAAACTGCAACAATTTGACATAAATGGTTTACACTTCAAATGAAATATACAACATGGCAATAAAGCAGAGCTGCAAAAACCTGTCTATTTAATTTGTACTGAAACTTTCCAAAGAAGGTCAGAACTTCTGTCTTGTAACAGAAATGTAGTAACCTCCCAATTGTACGCTGATCATTAGTTTCTCCTACTAACTGTGTATACTCATACTATGAGAGTATGTGCCACAGAGCAACACACACCGGTTTGAACAACTGCCTCACCTGTCAGGATCAGCTGACACCTGAGAACAAACAAAGCCCGAGAAATTAGTAACTATGGCAACGGGCCCGAGTGCGTTCGGGAGTTTTTATTTGGCAGTTGGAAGCAGTTTGTCATCATGTCACCAGGGTTACCTTTAGATACAGGCCTACACAAATTAGAGGAACTCGTAGTCAAGCAGTAGAATATGTTGGTAGAAACAGTAGTTTGAAGCGTCACTAATGGGATTTCCTCCAGAGTGCGTCTCTCGTCAGGACGGGAAAGGCTCTATCCTTGCACATTTAATAGTTCCATTGTTAGTAACGTTCTAAAGCACTGGAATCAAAGTACACTAAGACATTTGGGACAGTCTGAATCTCTTGGAGGAAATTCCTAAGGAGAGATCCCAATTCCCTGATAATCAGTCTGGAGGTATCGAGCACATCCAGCCAACTTAGTATGACCCACCAGCTGCGGTTTGTTTGGCACAATAAAAATGTGGAAACTAAACTCAAATGGACACTTGTTAAGAGAAGCCTGGCCCATGGAGCCAGCTGCTACCTTTGAGTTGCAAATGAATCTTGACCACAGTGTTGATGTAATGGTGATCAGCAACAAAAGCCTATTTAGGTCACTCTGGGGAGGTATCTGTTTTCTGTCTGCTGTGAGATTAGAAAGCTCAGACTCCTCGTGTGCCATGTGATCAGTGCTGCATTAGAACTGTATTTTTCTGTCTGTGCAACCTGTTTAGCCTGGTGGCTAAAAGGTCATGAGCCTGATCTGCAAAGTGAAAAACAGCTTTTTTTTTCCCCCAGAGTGTTTACATGTCTTTGGATAAGTTCGAACCCAATCCTGTTCACTAACTGTGGACTGCTCAGAAAGTCCAAACAACGACCATGGTTTAAATCTAAAATGTGAAATTTGAGGAGAGAGCAAAGAATTGCAGATCATTTTTCACCACTTCTTATTGTTGGTGGTTACTCATTTGTGTTACAACACCCACTGTTTCTTGGATCTGTGCAGGGGAGCACACCAGTACATTTCTTTTTGTGCTCTTCCTCCTCACCTTTCATCAAAGGAGCTGCTGTTTGCTCCTCCAGTTACCACAACAGGCCAAGGTGTTGCCTAGTGATGCTGCACTATAAAGCACAACCTGCATTCGTACCTGACACAACATCCCCAGCCACTCCTCTCAGGTGAACAAGGGACTCAACAGACAAAGACATGGTGAGGACTACTTTCATTTTAGGTTTTCATTCCAGATCAGCAATGTTTCACCAGTTATTGTAAAACATAGTTCTCAGAAACAGGCATGTTGGTGTATTATGTGTTACCAAATGGTCTGTGTGTGCTCATAATATCTAAAGCAGCAGCCTATGACACAAAAAGTCTTCAATCCTAACTGGGATTTCTTCGGTCCCATCGTGACATATTTGGCTTTTGGGGGATTTAAAATTGTTTCTGGGCTGTAAAAATGTTCGCACAGCTAATTTTGAAGAGACTACCTGGTTTAACACATACGATAATCTTTATCATTGAGCTGATGTCACTGATTAAGATGCAACTACTTTTCCATATATCAGCATATATCTTCTTCCCAAATTTAAAATATATAGCTATGATTGATATTTTTATTATTTAAGGTAAAACATTTAAAAACTGACTTGGTCCTCAGGTATATAGGCCTAAGTGACTGTGGAAACATTTAGTTTATAATGAAAAATCTTCTAATAGCTGACTATTTAATTTCAGACAATTTTGTTTTTAAAAACTATGTCCATGTAGTTTGTTACATCTCAATCACCTTTTATTGCAGCGTGAGTGTATTTCCGTCCACGTTGGCCAAGCTGGAGCCCAGATAGGCAATGCATGCTGGGAACTGTACTGCCTGGAGCACGGCATCCAGCCAGACGGTCAGATGCCCAGTGACAAGACCATCGGAGGGGGAGATGACTCCTTCAACACCTTCTTCAGTGAGACCGGAGCTGGAAAACATGTTCCCAGAGCCGTCTTTGTGGACTTGGAGCCAACAGTCATTGGTAAGATCAGGTTTTTCTGATGCAGCTTGCACTGGCTTTGGGGAACTAGTCACTGACTCTTTGGTGTCTGCTGATTACAGATGAGGTCCGTACAGGAACCTACCGCCAGCTCTTCCATCCTGAACAGCTGATCACTGGAAAGGAAGATGCAGCAAATAACTACGCCCGTGGTCACTACACCATCGGCAAGGAGATCATCGACCTGGTTCTCGACAGGATTCGGAAACTGGCAAGTTTCCCTGCAAAAAAATGCAGATTGTAGTTCAAAATATAATCAGTTATGAAAACAATCGTGATATTTCATTTTCCCGCAGGCTGACCAGTGCACAGGGCTCCAGGGCTTCCTCATCTTCCACTCCTTTGGAGGAGGCACTGGCTCTGGCTTCACCTCTCTGCTGATGGAGCGTCTCTCTGTCGACTATGGCAAAAAGTCCAAGCTGGAGTTTGCCATCTACCCAGCCCCCCAGGTGTCTACAGCTGTGGTTGAGCCCTACAACTCCATCCTGACCACCCACACCACCCTGGAGCACTCTGACTGCGCCTTCATGGTGGACAATGAGGCCATCTACGACATCTGCCGCAGGAACCTGGACATCGAGCGTCCCACATACACCAACCTCAACAGGCTGATCGGACAGATCGTGTCCTCCATCACCGCCTCCCTGCGCTTCGATGGCGCCTTGAACGTGGATCTGACGGAGTTCCAGACCAACCTGGTGCCCTACCCTCGAATCCACTTCCCCCTGGCCACTTATGCCCCAGTTATCTCAGCAGAAAAAGCCTATCATGAGCAACTATCAGTAGCAGAGATCACCAACGCCTGCTTCGAGCCAGCCAATCAGATGGTGAAATGTGACCCTCGCCACGGGAAGTACATGGCGTGCTGTCTGTTATTCCGTGGAGACGTGGTGCCCAAAGACGTCAACTCTGCCATCGCCACCATCAAGACAAAGCGCACCATCCAGTTTGTGGACTGGTGTCCCACAGGTTTCAAGGTGGGCATCAACTACCAGCCCCCAACCGTGGTCCCCGGAGGAGACCTGGCCAAGGTGCAGAGGGCCGTGTGCATGCTGAGCAACACCACCGCCATCGCTGAAGCCTGGGCCCGACTCGACCACAAGTTCGACCTGATGTACGCCAAGAGGGCCTTCGTCCACTGGTACGTTGGAGAGGGGATGGAGGAGGGGGAGTTCTCCGAGGCCAGAGAGGACATGGCCGCCCTAGAGAAGGATTATGAGGAGGTCGGCACCGACAGCGTTGGGGACGAAGGGGAGGAAGAGGGGGAGGAATATTAAATTTGAAATAAACAAACAAAACCAAAATGAATTGGCTTTTTTAGGTGTCAGTCTGCTTCAAACAAACTAGACTGTACGACTTGCATCTCATTATTGCCCAGCATATAGACATGGTCCTAACGCCCAAGACACAAAATGTGATAAATTGTACAAACTGCAGAAATACTGCCAATCTACAAGTACAGTCTAATTCATCCACATTACAATAATTGACAGATGCCCTTAGACAGAAGAACTTTAGAAACATAGTGAAGTGTTTAGTTATGCTTCTGTTCATTATTTTATAGTACCTTGCATGAAAAGAAAAAAAAAGCTCCCCTGATGTTTTTAAGGTTTTTCTTTTTCAAGTAAAAATCCAAGTCTGGTGGCAGTAACAAAGACATTTAGCTGTTGCTAAAGTACAAACATCTGAACTGGCTGAACTTCTGCTAAAATCTATGCAACAGCCGAGCTCTGTTTTATTCCACTGTAGATCCACTTTAAGGTTGTATTTTATGACATGTCTGATGGATTGAGTGGCATGGAAAATCTGCTTTTCACAAATTTCCAACCTCACTTGTTAGGAATTAGAACCTGCGGCACTGGGTTGTGAAACTGGCATAGTTTTCTGATTTTTCGGTGAAATTTTCTGCATTACATAAAAATTAAAACATTAAATTCCATGTGATGATATTATCTTTCCTAAGTGTCTTTGCTTTGAAACAAAAAACAGACATGTTTCCGTTGGTGTTTGTTGGTGTCTGATAATAGACCACAGCCCTGAATCACACAGTTCATCCTTCACGGCCTAAACACTTAGTCTAACTCTACTAAAGCTAAACACGATGTTAACTGATATAACAAAAATAATGAAGGCACAGTAAAGACTTCATAGTCTGTTCCTACTATCGTCATTATTACAGATCTTGTATTATGGATCCAATTTGAATAGGAGTCATTCAACAAAAACAATTGTTGTCAATTTACAGCAGGTATTTCCTTTATTTATTCTGTGCTCCCGAAATGAAAACAAATAAAACAAGGTTAACTGTTTGGTTTGGGCCTAAAAAGGAGCAGCGGAAGTTTATTTTAGAGGCTGTATTCTGTGCTGCTTTGTGGACACAATAATAGAAACACCTGTCTGTGTAATGAAGAACATCGGCAGCACAAACCACAGCCTCCAAAATGACTGTCCAACTGAATCTGCAGCTCTGATCACAAACTGATCACAAATGGTCTCCTTCATAAAAGAAGATCTCCTGCTGGACTCCTGTGCTAGACCACGTCGGTCTTAGTTCGGTGTACCAGGCACAAACCCGTCTTTGACACAAGACAGCTTATTAAGAGTCGAATTATTTGGGACAGCACCTGAACGCAGCACCGCCTAACGTTCACTCCCGCCCAAAGGAAATTCAAACCGCCTGTTTGGCCCCGCCCCCGGTAACGGTATAAATAGCCCCGCTCCACTTCCCGCTTCAGTACTGCCTTCAGAAACCGATCCTTGACCGTCGGCAAGAAGGAGAATCAGTCAAAATGGTGAGTTTAAAACGAAAATACGATTAAAAACATCGGGCCGGGTTTTAAAAGACGTGTATGGAAGAGACTTGATGCTTTTAGCGAGAGAGCAAAGTTTATTTAAATGATTTTTTTTGTTCCTTTATATGTGAAAGATCTGTGTCGTAATAGCTTGTATCTAGTTTAACAGCTGTTTAAATCTGTTCTAAGGATCTTATAACATCTTAAAACCTGTTATTTTTGTGGACCTGCGTGGCTGCGTAGCTTCACTTATGCGACGTGGAACGAGGCCAAATTACTGGCGCAGTTTCAAATTATAATGGCAAAAAAGTTTCGTTAAAGTCTAACTTTCTAACATCAAGACTGACTTTTTAGTGACTATAAATAATTGGAATAGTTTGTAGAAGACAGTACCGCCATGTGACCGAAAGTCTCATAAGCCTGTTGAGTGAGACTGAAACTTTAGAAGGCGCCATCAGATAACGCCCTGTCCGTGAACGTTGCACAAAGGTAGGGCGGGGGCAGGGACGAGCACGTCATCCTGCGTGTGTGCATATTTCATATCACCCCCCCTGCAGGACACAGGTGTGCACGACCCCGCTGTACGACCCAGCATGCACCAGGCAGCAGAGAGGCATCACCTAAATACCTGGTGCAGATTTAACACTTTACACTCCCTGTGTTTTGTCTAATCAGACTCTGGATGAAACATTGTGGATCTTTACATTTACAGTTGCACAGAGGAAACATGGACTTTGTTTCTGTTTGTGATATTAAAACAAGCACAGTGACACCTGGTGGCTGTTACTGTTTAATATCAACACCCTGGGTGTAAAACTGTAATACTGTTGTTCTGAAGTGCAGCATTAAAACTAGAGGTTACTGTGCAACACATGGCAGTGAGATAAGTTGAAAATCATTTTTGTTGGCACTAAGAATAAATATAATTAGTCCTTCCTGTGCTTCAATTGGCTGAAAACAAGGTGCCTCGGTTTTTCTCTGACTGGGCTCATTACAAGTTTCTTTCTATAAAAACCAAACCAGGTCAGATCTTGATGTGGATCTGGGTCAGAGGATGAGCTGTACAGACTAACGGCAGTGTCTCATTACAGTGCACGTTCTGTTTCACGTGTACTGACAATTGTATTTTCTTCTACAGCGTGAGTGTATTTCTGTGCACGTCGGTCAGGCCGGCGCCCAGATGGGCAATGCATGCTGGGAACTGTACTGCCTGGAGCACGGCATCCAGCCAGACGGTCAGATGCCCAGTGACAAGACCATTGGAGGGGGAGATGACTCCTTCAACACCTTCTTCAGTGAGACCGGAGCTGGAAAACATGTTCCCAGAGCTGTCTTTGTGGACTTGGAGCCAACAGTCATTGGTAAGATCAGGTTTTCCTGATGCAGCTTGAACTGGCTTTGGGGAACTTAGTCACTGAATCTTTGGTGTCTGCTGATTACAGATGAGGTCCGTACAGGAACCTACCGCCAGCTCTTCCATCCTGAACAGCTGATCACTGGAAAGGAAGATGCAGCAAATAACTACGCCCGTGGTCACTACACGGTCGGCAAGGAGATCATTGACCTGGTTCTCGACAGGACTCGGAAACTGGTGAGTTCAGCCTTGTCATGTTGGGGTTGTTGAAAATGAGAACCATGTTGATCTATGTGATTTAACATTTTAAACCTTTATCCTGCAGGCTGACCAGTGCACAGGGCTCCAGGGCTTCCTCATCTTCCACTCCTTTGGAGGAGGCACCGGCTCTGGCTTCACCTCTCTGCTGATGGAGCGTCTCTCTGTCGACTATGGCAAAAAGTCCAAGCTGGAGTTTGCCGTCTACCCAGCCCCCCAGGTGTCTACAGCTGTGGTTGAGCCCTACAACTCCATCCTGACCACCCACACAACCCTGGAGCACTCTGACTGTGCCTTCATGGTGGACAATGAGGCCATCTACGACATCTGCCGCAGGAACCTGGACATCGAGCGTCCCACCTACACCAACCTCAACAGGCTGATCGGACAGATCGTGTCCTCCATCACCGCCTCCCTGCGCTTCGATGGCGCCTTGAACGTGGATCTGACGGAGTTCCAGACCAACCTGGTGCCCTACCCTCGAATCCACTTCCCCCTGGCCACTTATGCCCCAGTTATCTCAGCAGAAAAAGCCTATCATGAGCAACTATCAGTAGCTGACATCACCAACGCCTGCTTCGAGCCAGCCAATCAGATGGTGAAATGTGACCCTCGCCACGGGAAGTACATGGCGTGCTGTCTCCTGTACCGCGGAGACGTGGTGCCCAAAGACGTCAACTCTGCCATCGCCACCATCAAGACAAAGCGCAGCATCCAGTTTGTGGACTGGTGTCCCACAGGTTTCAAGGTGGGCATCAACTACCAGCCCCCAACCGTGGTCCCCGGAGGAGACCTGGCCAAGGTGCAGAGGGCCGTGTGCATGCTGAGCAACACCACCGCCATCGCTGAAGCCTGGGCCCGACTCGACCACAAGTTCGACCTGATGTACGCCAAGAGGGCCTTCGTCCACTGGTACGTTGGAGAGGGGATGGAGGAGGGGGAGTTCTCCGAGGCCAGAGAGGACATGGCCGCCCTGGAGAAGGATTATGAGGAGGTCGGCACCGACAGCGTTGGGGAGGAGGAAGAAGGCGAGGAGTACTAGGTCACTTAAACATCTGCAGCTTCTGACCAATTCCAGAAAGAAAAGCTGATTCCCAAAGTTACTGCAGAGCAACACTGGACTGATTCTTTAAAATTCTGCACATTCCAGTTTCCTGCCTCATTACAGCCTAATAAAAAAATAAATAAATAAAAAAAAGACAAGTTGTTTGTCCTGTGTTTACTGGGGTTCAGATAACAGCACTGTTAAAGATGTGACTGACTGGTGAGGCTTAGTGTGTACTACTTTACTCTGACAAAAGTACAGAAACTATCTGCTAAATGTACTTTAAGTATGAAAATGTCACATTTTATCTAAAGAAAAAGACAAATGTAACAATTAGAAATAAATTTGAATCTGCATCAACAAACTGACACAGTCCTGGTCCATAAACATTGCATGTGGTTCTTTTCCAGACACTGCTGGCTCTGATTCAAAATTTACTCTGAAGTCCGTCTGAGTGCCTTTCTGCCAAAGTGACATTTTATTCAGGTCACACTTCTGGAAGGTAGCTTGTGGTCAAGCAGCAGCAGATGGATTTTGGTGCCAGAACCAGGTGTTCTCTGCAATGCAGAGACAGTTCTACATAGGAGACACCTGAGTGCTTTAGGTCTGGGTGAGGGTTTAAAACACAGAAGGTGACACGCTGATTGCAGCACTTACACGGAAAAATTTATTGTCACAGATACAAAATAGTTAAAATTTTTTATAGACGAGCATAATTGTTTTTTTTATTTCTTTTTCTGACTTGCAGGTTTACAGCAATAAATCCAGTGACACGATGCGGAGGGCACAGAAAAGGATGTCGGTTTTCTGCAGGGAAAACATTAACACTTCACATGAGAGAATCCAACAATTCACGTTAAGGAGCCTTCAGATGCTTTTTTTTTTTTTTTTACTTTTAGGGCAACAGTGAAAAACTGAAGCTCAGCTCATTCAGGACTTTAAAACCCTCTGCAGTCCATCTGTTCATGTTTTATTTTTAATCCCACAACTTCTGATTTCTTTCATAAAATGTAGAGATTCATATTCAGAGATTACACGAAGAATAAAATCAGTTCCATTGTTAAACTATATTTTAGTTTTTTTTCTGTAATTGTCTGGATTGATGTGTAGAAATACCACAGTTTTTATAATTGAGTACTCCACAATAACTATAAATGAATATTCACTCCAGAGGGATTTAAAGATCCTGACGGGACCTGCAGGTTTCACCTTTTAATGCAGTTTATTGAAATAACTTCGGATCAGCTGTGGATGCAGCACCGAGGGTCCCTGAACACATTAATCCTTCCCCTGCCTTTGTGACATCACCTTTGTGTTTCGAGCATCAACAGGAAGAGAAGCACAGCGTCGTTCTTCATCTCGACAGTCAGCATCAGCATCATCGCAGAGAGGGGGCGGGAACTGGTTTCACTGGGGCAGAGCTTTGAGGATAGCGTTGACCTCCTCAGCGACGGCAGTCAGAGCGAACTCAAACTGGTCCTGGAGTCGAGAAGAACCGAACTTGTAATTACCAGCTAAAGCACATTTTAACTTCTGGTCCTTCAAATATTTGTTATTTCTAACGTGGTGACAGTGCAGACCTTTGTTCTTTACGATCCAAAAACAGAACTGTTAGTGATACGTTAATGGCACGTTAAAAAGCATCTTCATCCTCTTTATAATCTCAGTTAATATAAAGTTCCAGATAAATTTTCTGAAGCAAAAAAAAAAAAAAAACTTCTACTAAAGACGAAGTGTAGCTGAAAACTTTCTGCTCAGGGTTAAAGAGAAATTTTGTTTGGGTGTAAAAAAATGAGAAAACCCAGAAGAAACGGAGCCCTGACCTTGGTGCGGACCATCCCTGGCCTCTGGTCCCGGACATGCTCCAGAGTTGCAGCGATGTCGATCTCCTTCACACCTGCACGACAGGTGTGACACACACTTTATATACTATGTCTTTACTCATGCATGTATCTGAAGGACTTTGCACATTTAATCTTTAATGTGTGAAAAGCACAGTTGAAACCTTTAGCCATGCGGTTCAGAACCATGTCGATCAGGATGTACGTCCCGGTCCGACCTGTCCCATCGCTATGGAAACAGCAGCAGCAAATTTGATTAAATAATGTCAGTTGAAATAAACCTGATTAACAGAAACACCTTGAGAATCCATCTGGCACGTTTCAAACCAAACTAAACTAAAAACAACAGAAATAACTGAGACAGGACTGAAGGGTTCTCAGAGGATTAAACACTGCTGGATATGGACACAGAGCCAGATGCTGGTGTTTACCTGCAGTGCACGATGATGGGGCAGGAGCGTCCTCGGTAGCACTTGTTGACCTTTCTGAGGACACAGAAGTGAAGAGCAGGTCAGAGCCTGGGAAACATGAAACTCTACTGGGAGATCTGGTTCAGCGTTCACTCAGACAGAATGCTGGGGTGGGTGGGCACAGACAGAGGATCTGAAAACTAAACCAGGCTCTGCTCACCTCCTGCCTCATTAAAACATTCAAATGAACCTGAGAACTGCAGCCAAGTTAAATCAGCAGCAGTGGACGTGAAGTGAGAAGTGAGTTCCTTCTTCCTCAGTAGGACTGACGTATTAAAATGTATGAACACAAGCAGGGACGTCTGCTGCAGACGCAGGGACTCAAAAAAGTACCTGCGGAAGTCCAGCAGCGGGCGTGTGGAGGTGGGGATGCCTTGAGCCGGCCAGCTCAGGAAGTGGAACTGAGTGAGCGTCCGGGTCTCCTGCGTCTGCACGTTCTTCAGGTAGAAACTTCTCACCAGGAAGTCATTGCACCAGATGTGCTCCGACACCAAGTTCACCTGAGCGAGACACAATGAGACGCAGTTGCTGCAGGACACATGATGAACACATTTTATTTTTCCCACAGGCCAACATCACCTGTGAGTCCGGACCTGGTCTGAAGTCCAGTCGCTGCGTCTTTCCTTGTTGCAACAGCAGCTAGCTAATTAGCAGAATGTATTTATAGGCTTAGGGCTGCTAAGGGTGATGCTAATGTGAGCTCAAAGATCCTTCCTCTCACCTCGTAGATGTGGTACAGAGACGAGCCTTCGTCGGGCCAGTAGCGGTCACACTGTTTCTCTCCGTCCTCCACCAGCGCCGTCATCATCACGATCACGGTGCAGCCGTTCTCCCACACCATCTGCCAGTAAACAAAAAACGTCTGCACTGAGGCCGACAACATGGCCGCTCCACGTGCAATGACCCAGAGTCTGCTCACCTGACCGGCAGGTGCGCTCCGACCTGCAGATGAACAGGCAGCTACTCACCTGCCAGAAGTCGGAGATGGTGTGCGACAGGGGCCCCTGGGTAGCGATGTAGGCCGGCATCCGGGGGTCGTGCTCGATCTAAAGGCAGGAAGTGAGAGGTTAGAGGTCAGATCAGATCCAGACCGTGGCTGTGAAGTCCAGAGGCGGGGACTTACTATCGTGCTGGCGTTGATGTAGTCGGACCGTGAGGGGTTGATCTCCGCTCTCAGCTTCACCCTCGAGTGGTCATCTGAACAACAGCACAGCATGAAAATCACCTTTTCCACTTTTTTGCAGCAACACAACCTGAAATGAACGTGGATCAGGACTCACAGGGGACGGAGTCGGGGCAGCGGTTCTTCTTGGCGTTGGCGTCGCTCTGAGCCACAGACACGGCGCTGGGCTCGGCCTGGTAGGAGCACAGAGCCTCCCACTCCTTCATCAGACGGTCCTTGTTCCTCAGGTGGTCCTCCATGTACGCCTTCAGGGGCAGACGTTGTTATTGGTACAGACTGGACATTGTGTGCAGAGCTTTATGTGTCTTTAATTGAGGGGCGCTAATCAAACTCATCAGACAGGTGAAAAACACCTCAGTGATCACATGACTTCAAGCGGGACTGACCAGTATCATATGTCCGGTGGAAATGTCCATGTTGGCCTGGGCCGGCTCCTCGCACCATGAAGGCGTGCTGCTGTGGGAGCTGGGGCTGGGTTGGGCTCCATCGCTGAACTGGGACGAGACGCTGCTCACCCTCGAGTCGGTACCGCCCCCTCCCGCTGCTCCCCCGACACCAGCTCCTCCACTTCCTCCCGCCGTCGCCCCTCCCACGGCACCGAGGGCGGCAGCTTCCAGGCGTCCGAAGGCGCCTTTGGAGGCCATGTGCTGGCGACACAGGTCCTGGTGAGCCAGTTATGCATGCATCATGTTGTTACACTGCTCTCTCCTTCACTGTAATTAAATCTTTATGTTGCAGTAAATGTTGGACCACTGGAACAGCCAGACCCAGTCCTGCTTCCTGCTGAGCTGAACTGTCCAGATAATGGACCCCAGTCTTTTCCAACACTGCCTTAATACATACACAGTTTGTTGGAAGGACTCAGCCCAAGCTGGGACACCTGGAGGAACCGTTTGCATCCATGTCTAAGGCTTCATTTACCTCAGCTGCTGAAAGCTGACGACATGCAGCTACTTGATGGTTAGAATCAGTTTTCATCAAGGTTAAACAGCTCTAGGACTCTGTCAGTGAACACACATGAGTCACCTGGTACTCCTGGTGGCTGAAGCTGCCCCCCTCCGGTCCCAGACCCAGCTTCTTCGCTGCGAGCCGGTGGGCGTGGTGACGCAGGCAGGCGACGGTCATGGCCGCAACCAAGATGCCGCCGATGCAGGCCATGGCCACCAACGTGGCGAACACCCAGCGGGGGCCAGGTTGGACTCTGGTCGCCAGGGGCAGAGCCTTCCCATCATTCCTCTGTGGCAGGAGACAAGCAGCAGAAATGCAGAAATGTTTTAGAAAGCCACTGTGATAGGAAGTAACAAGTAAAAATGAAGGACAGGATGAGCACCTGAGGAAAACAACGTGTGTGAAATGTGTTTGATCAGTAGATCACTAGAAGTGATTATTTATTTATCTATTCAAACGCTTGGCACTGCTGCAGTGACTGCACATGGAGCACCACTCCTCCACTGTGCTGCCTGCATCCAATTCATGGGTCCAAACAGCGCCCCCACCTGTCCAGCTCCGCTCTGCAGCATCTTCAGACCCGTCTCTGACTCCAGGACCTTCTTCTGTGCACCTGAGCACAGAAAAGATAAGCTCAACACGGGAACAAAATCACGACAGTCCACTGGTTTCAGTCTCTGCCTGAGTTCAGGCCTATCAGACCCACAAAGTGCAACGTTTAATGAAACTTGGTTCCAGCACCTGCAGTTCCACAGGTGACATACAGAGGCATACCTGCTTTCTGCGCCACGTCAGCCGCCGTCAGGTTCTGGGAGTTGGGCCTGATCCTGAAGGAGACGGCAGGTCCAACAACACTGCAGAGAACAAACCACAGAAGAAGATTCACAGGTGGGTTTTAATGCACCAACTTTACGGCAGAAATTAGATTCTCTGCTTGTTTTAATAATTAAGTCCTGAATGTTCTTATTTTGAAGCCGTAACATGTTGTTCATTCACTGTTCTTCCATTAAAACATTTTTATTTCTTTGACTCTTCACACACTTCAGCTTTTTATGAGTTCTGAAACGTGTAAATATTTTATTAGAGCCTGATTTAGTCCTGCTGAGTGTTACACAGGTTTTTTCACACATTTTTCCTTTTCATTATATTTTTGCAGTTCAGTTTTTATTTTCATGTGTCTGTGTGTTTTCACGGCAGGCGGCCTCAGGAATGTGTTCGGATTTGAACTGAAAGAAGACGTGAGTTATTGTGATCATTAGTTCGGTAGAGTCCATGAAAACTGGATTTAACAAGAACGACAGGGAAGGTCAAAGGTCAAAGGAAGGATGAGCAGGTTCAGCTGTTGAAGCCGCAGTGGTTGGTCCTACCTGATGTCAGTGATGGCGCCGGTGGAGAGGCCAATCCTCTCTGACAGCAGCTCCAACAGGCGCAGCCCGTCGCCCAGACTGAGGGGGCTGCAGCGACAAAACACACACACACAGACAGACACACACACACAGACCAATGCTGCGTCCACATCACAGCTGCTGTTTTCAACCTGATGTTTCCAAACCAGATCAGTTCTCAGATCAGATCTGGTTCACCTACATATGTGGTCCTAGATCTGATTCCTGTCCGATGTGTGAGTGTGCGAGCTCCGTCAGAACGGTCAGATCAGAATCCATGTGGTCGTTTTAACGTCTCCCTCCTCTGCACATGTCGCCTGTCGTCATCGTTCAGTGTGGGAAACATCAACATGGAGGAGGGGGGGCAGTGGAGAGACCAGGACACTTCACATTGGTTGGACATTTATGGAGAAGCTCCTGATGGAACCAGACTGGAAGGAACATATGGGAACCCAGCAGCTTTGGAGGAAACTGTGCACAAATGATGTTGTTCTTCTTCACATGTCAGTTCAGTCTGTGCATGGTGGCAGTTTAGGAGCTCAGGGGCTTCACACCTGGTCCATGTCCCTGACTGACATGGATCAAACAGCAGGTCTGATGGAAACAGCAGGACGGTTCTGTGATGTGGACTCAGACATAAACACACACAGATGCAGCAGCTGTGGAAGGAAAACTCAGGTCCTGTACTGAAGTAGAAGCAACAGGACTTTGAAAATACTGAAATACATGAACTCTTTAACTGCCCTGCTCAGACAAAGCACCAATTTTCTAGCAGTTTAATATTTCAATAACAACAAACCATTGTTAGGGTTAGACCCCAGAGTTCTTTAGTGTAGGGCACATTTGGTTAAAGTAAAATTACTCATTCTGTTTCTGTCCTCCTTTCCTTACCCTCAGCAGCTGATCTGACGTCCAAACTTTTCACTGAAAACACTTTTTCCACAGGTCCCCTCAGAGTATTTTAAAACTTGTACTGCAGTATTATGTAGTGCAGTGTTTTGTACTGCAGTATTTTACACGGATTTCCTGCTGCCTGTACATTAGTGAAGAATCTGAGGCCTCCTTCCACCTCCTGACCTCTCATCCAAACAACTCATTCATTCATGTGTTAAAACGCAGTGAACTCTTGTACCTCTGGTTGGTGACGATGTACCCCAGCGTCCCAGTTTGGCCCAGTGTGTCTCCAGTTTGGCCCAGTGTGTCCTGGCTGGACTTAAAGGGTGGTGCCTTCTTCAGGTGGCCCACTGGTTTCGGGGCCTTGGCGGTGGAGGGGGGACCCTCGGGGCCAATGTTGTACGCCATGGAGCCCTCAGAGACCTGATGACGTGAACACACGAACGTAACCAAGTACATTTATCGAAGTACTGTGAAGTACTTTGAGTTGTGCTGTGCCAATGAGACGTACTACAGAAATACTGCACTTATTACTTCACATTTACTTCACAGTTTAACAGAAAAAATGAGTCATGAGTTTAATAAATGAATCAAACCAAAAACTTTAGCTCCAACTCGTCTAAACCATCGTATTACAGCCATAACTTCTCTGCTTCTGTCATGCTCAGTCTATCGGTCATTAAAGTCCTGAACTTCAAACACAGTCTCACCTTGGTCCCTGTGGCCGCTTTGTTTCCATGTTGGTCTGGGTTGTAAACACAAACAACAATCCATTTGTATGTGTCTGGACACAAACGCTTACAGATGTGTTGCTTTAGCATCTTAATGTGTCTTCGCTGTGGGAGCCACTAAAACAGGTCGGACTAACCTTTGTTGGGTCTGAGGCCGAAGGAGCTCTCCAGCTGCAGCTGCTTCAGAGCGGCCGGCAGGTTGTCTTTCTGCTCCGGGGACAAGTCCTTCAGGTCCAGGCCGTAGTGCTGGAGCAGCAGAGCCAGCCTCTGCAGGGAGCGCTCTGAAAAAACACAACATCCACTTCCCTTTACTTTCCAGCGCCACCCTGCAATGACTGGAAGGACATAGTCCTGTCCTGCCTGTGGTCACTCTCTACATCCCCTCTTACTATTTTCTCTCACCGTCCAGGCCCGCCAGGGTGTCAAACTCTTTCTGCGCCTTCTTTTCTGCCTGCTCCTGCTTTCTGAGCTGAGACATCTGGGAAACGTAGTCCTCTCCATAGTCCAGTGGGAAATCTGGCTCCGGGAAGGAGGACGAGGGAAACCCTGCAGCCGATGCCACCGGCCCTCTGTGGCGGGAGAGACTCTGCACAGGTGAGGAAGAGGAGGATGGGGAGGTGAGGTAAAAGGACACCAGGTCCTGGAGAAGCTGCTGGTCTCGGTCCAGAGAGTTTCCTCGGGCCCTGGAACGAGAGGGGGCTGCAAGGAGTTGGATCGCTGGATTGTCGTCCAGGGAGTTGAGGGAGCGCTCCTCCTCCTCCTGGTGTCCGTACTGTTGCTGCAAAAACATAAACGGCGCACACACCTGAGCGTTTCCTGTTCTGACCTTTCAAAGTAAAAAAAAAAAGAAGTTTCAACTTGATTTTACCTCTGAAGTCTTAAAATGTGGTCTTGTTGAAACCAGCACAGAGAGAATTTACTTTAGGTCATTTTTGATTTACAGGGCGGATGATTTAACTGACCAGAGCAAAGATCAGAATATGAGCAAATTTAATCAATCAGCAGCTGAGGATCAGTAAAACATAAAACATATTTCCCGTACCTGGTGGTAGGTGTACGGGTCCAGCAGGGGCGTCTGCATGTGCACTGAGGATCGGGATGGGTCAAGGATCATGTAGTCCATGTACTGCTGCATCAACTCAGGGTCGGCTGGATCCTCAGGCCCCTGAAGCCTCCGCTGACCCGGGGCCAAGAGTCTGAGAAACCGAACAGGTCAGTCATCCGAACTGATGATGGTACCGTTTGTTCTGTGCTGTGAGTTTCTTACTGTTTGGGCGTCTTCTCATCAAGTTTGGACAGGGAGCCCACGGTGGGAACGTGACTCAGCTCTCTGCTGATGATCGCCTGAGTAAGGTCATCCCTCCACGTCAGACCTGCGCAGCCAGAGAACGACAGAAATATCAGATGACCTTTTATCTGGTCTCTAAAGAAATGACTTCCATTTCCCTGCTTTGAAGACTTTAATGTTGCTGTAACACAGACTCACCTTGCACCATCAGGTCTTTGAGGACGTCCTGCAGTCTGCGCAGCACAGGTACAGACACCTGGTACTGGATGTGCTCCTGGTGAGGAGCCTGGCACTGTCCGAACAAACCATCTGCAACAAGCAGTACACAGTTAATGTTAATGCTACCAAACCAATAGGTTAGCTTTAGATGCTAACACATCCAGAAGGAAGAAAGCCCCATGTGGATCCAGTGTGAGTCCTTTGGCTGCTTTGAACGCTCTCCATGTGAAAAAGCCAAAGCCATGTTAACCCTGGTTGTTGGTCTTTCTTTGTCCCACTCTCTCTGTGCTAAAGAACGCCGCCTCTTGGCTCTGGCAGCCACTGGTTCCCACTTTGAGCTGCAGAGACTCCTCCATGGCTGCTGTTGGAAACCACTACTGGCTTCTTCTGACCTTGGCCAGGTGGCAGGGGGGGCTCATTGACGGAGCGGACTTTGTCAACACAGGGTAGAGAAGCTGGAATAACAGCAGAAGGGCTGTAGGTAGCAGAGAGTCCTGGGGGGGTCGTATAGCTGAGAGACACCAGGGCCTGGATCTACAGAAGGACCAGTGTGTGGGTGGACATCTTTCTATGGATGTTGTGAGGACCATGTTCAAGCCAGAATCAGATTTAGGCCAGAATCACATTCAGGCCAGAACCAGGTTTGGGTTCAGGTCTGGAGGATATCATGTGTTATGTCCTCACAAAGATAGAAAGACCAACGTGTGTGAGCTGTGGTGAGTCATCTCACACGTGGGAGACACACGGTCGCCAGGCAAGTGATGTCACTGTTGTCATAGAGACGAGCAGGATGAGCTGTGATTGGTTGAGAGCTGTGGACGGAGGGAGACCTTGTTTACGTTGCTCGGTGTCACTTCACAGATGGTCCGGGGCGGAAAACAGGCGGACTGACTCGGTCGCGGTCACGTGTCTCTGCAGACACATATGACGTTTCACCTCCTTTGTGAACGTAACAGTGATTCACTTTATTAAAGCGTTTAACACAGATTTCTGGTTCCTGCACCTGTTACTCTCACATGTCAGCACACGGCATCGTCAAGCCGTCGCCATGACAAC
This sequence comes from Mastacembelus armatus, assembly GCF_900324485.2. NCBI lineage: Eukaryota > Metazoa > Chordata > Actinopteri > Synbranchiformes > Mastacembelidae > Mastacembelus > Mastacembelus armatus. The sequence goes on along the minus strand of NC_046634.1, from coordinate 11,186,605 downwards.
CGAGCATCTTGTGTCCGTAGAAACGGGGAACGAAACACAGAAGCGCATCAATAATACAGCCTCAGACCCCGTGCACGCTCGCACACGTGCACGCTCTGCTAACGACATCCTCATCGCGTGTTACCAGGCAGGAAGGAAGCGGCAAACCCGCTGTGGGACTGTTGACGGCCTGTTGTCGGCGGCCGGGCTGTTTGACGGAGAGAAGACGCGTGGCTGCTTCCTGTCATGTCTTTCTTACAGCCTTTACTTCTCCAGCCCAACCCTTAACCTGCAGGCTCATTTCTACAGCAGCCAGTTTTATTTCCGTCACTGTGAAACCAGCATCACTCACCGTCGCTGCACAGCTGATCTCTCAGACACAGCTTCTTCTCAAACAAACAACCTGCAGAAACAAAACGACAGAAACAGTGAAAGAATCTGAACATTAAACTTAAAGTAACAGTCAAACTCTGCTCAGCCTGCAGAAACCTGCAGCACAGGAACTATATTTACAGGTTTCTGCAGCTAAATGCACCATTATGAACTCAGGGAACCACAATCACCGGAGAACTCACTGTTCCAAGGCAGATTTTACATTTCCGTCACTACATTTCTGCCTTTTGTTATTGTTATTTTTCTGAAGCAGAAATGAATCCAGACCTTAGACACTTCTGTAAAAATACGGTTTAACACTGAAAACCGAGGGCTGAGGGGGGACTGCCTGTGCTGTGGAGGGTTTCGAGCGTGTGTCGTCCTAATGTGCTGCAGGCCCCCGAACAGGCCGTTCTGTTTGCGGTGGCTTGTCATTAAGGCGTCACATGACCCCCTGGACTATCCTGTGAGGTCCAGACAGCACAGCGTCTGAGCAAACATCCGGTGTCTGAAATTCAAAGTTTGACGAACTGATTCTGCTGCTGCAGCTCGTCTTCTTTCTGTTTCCAGTCAAACCAGTTGACATGTCCTCACCACAGACGGACTACAGACGTCAATCTGCACACCGACACTATCAGGATCAACCAGAACTCCTTCACTCTGACACTCTGTTTCTCTCACACCATGATCTTAGCTCCAAACCCACAGAACTGCTTTCCTGAACCTCTGTAACGTTTCCGGCTCGGGGACAACCACACTGTGACACGAACAGGCACAGGCTGAAATCAGGCTGCAGGTTCATGGGTCTCAGATAAAACCGCTCCGATTGGCTCATAAACCACAACAGTCTGCAGGTCAGTGTTCAGACTTTCTTTCTTCTATCTACAAAACGACAGGAACAAACTGCCCATTCAGCACAGAGACTCTCCGTCCTCCACACGATGACTAATCCCCGTCCTCTCTCCTCCGCCCACACAGCCCATCCTCCCTCGTCTGTTTCTAGAAGCAGCCTCCTCTGCTACCACTGGCCAGGGCCCACATCCCAGTTCACATGTCGCTTTACGGAAATGAAACAGGACGACAAACCCCAAACACAGCGGGACGTTACAGTCCCTCACGTTCCCCTTTTTACCTTAAAGGTGCAACATGAGCAGACGAGCCGCCAACACCGAGCCAGACATTTGCCAAACGGATCAGTTTCTGAAACTGAGCCGCAGGCAGCGAGGCTCCAGACCCCCAGACCCCCAGACCTCCTCAGTCCAGAGACCTTTCACTTTTTAACGGCGAAGCTCAGGAATTGAATTAAAGAAACAAAGACGAGCCTCAAAGTCCTCAGGTGTCCAGAACCTACAGAAACACAAGCTACAGATACCCAGCGGTATATAAAGTACTTCAAATTAGAAGTATATAAGGTAGTTAACGTCAGCTACCCAGCGGTATATAAAGTACTTCAAATTAGAAGTATATAAGGTAGTTAACGTCAGCTACCCAGCGGTATATAAAGTACTTCAAATTAGAAGTATATAAGGTAGTTAACGTCAGCTACCCGGCGGTATATAAAGTACTTCAAATTAGAAGTATATAAGGTAGTTAACGTCAGCTACCCGGCGGTATATAAAGTACTTCAAATTAGAAGTATATAAGGTAGTCAACGTCAGCTACCCGGCGGTATATAAAGTACTTCAAATTAGAAGTATATAAGGTAGTTAACATTATACTCCTACTTTCGCCTCCTAACATGTTTATTCACATCTGCACCAAACACCCCGAAACCCAACAGACCGACAGACCAGGACTCAAACTGACCAGGACTCAGACACGACGCGCTGTCATTGTTTCCATCAGTGACGTTAATAAATAATATTTACTTCATGTTATTGAGACCACGGGCCAAACAAGGCCCCCTTATTACGGCTCCTCAGAAAACCCGGGGACCAAAACCAGAATATGAGAACGACCTGCAGGTTTTCAACCTCCCAACATTTCACACGGCAACAGGAGACAAGTCGCTTCCAACCTGAGAAAACCGCGACCTGTCAGCGGGAAGTCGTGATTTACGCGCAGCCAGGGCGCAGTGAGTTCACTAACGGGGAAGTGCGTCCGTCTCCATCCGCGCTGATCCGATCCGATCTGCGGGGTCTTACCGTGTCGACCGGCCGCGCAGAGGCGGCAGGAGGCGGTGAGGAGGAGGCACAGAGCCGCCCAGAGCCGCGGAGACCTCATAGTACATCCAGCATCCACCGGAGACAGGAGGGGAGGACCGCCGCCGCTGCGATTCTAGCAGCTCTCCATCTCTGAGGAGAGGCTGCTGGGGCTGGACTGGACCTGGACTGGACCTGAGGCTGGAACTGCTGACGGAGCAGAGAGGGGCGAGGATGGAGGAGAAGGGAGGGCTGGATGGAAACCCCGGGCAACAGGCGCCACACGGAAAACTGGTGTTTACTACAGGAAGCAGTACCTTTTCTGTAGTACTGCATAAAATACACATCTGCCACAGGAAGCAGTACCTTTTCTCTAGTACTGCATAAAATACACATCTGCCACAGGAAGCAGTACCTTTTCTGTAGTACTGCATAAAATACACATCTGCCACAGGAAGCAGTACCTTTTCTGTAGTACTGCATAAAATACACATCTGCCACAGGAAGCAGTACCTTTTCTGTAGTACTGCATAAAATACACATCTGCAACAGGAAGTAGTACCTTTACTGTAGTACTGCATAAAATACTGGTAAGCTACAGGAAGTAGTACCTTTACTGTAGTACTGCATAAAATACTGGTTAGCTACAGAAAGCAGTACCTTTACTGTAGTACTGCAGAAAACACACATTTGCCACAGGAAGCAGTACCTTCACTGTAGTACTGCATAAAATACACGTTGCACTTGAGTTCTACCTGTTGACGCGGCTGAAAACATTTATAAAATCCTGGTTCTGTCCTGGTCACAAAGAACCTCAGTGATCTGGTTTTCAACTGGTCACCAGATCCAGAGATTTGTTTCTGGTTCTTGTCCTCGGGGTCCAGCTGTCACTGCTGCCGTCGGCCTCTAACCTGAACCAGACACTTCCAAATGGATCCTGCCTCCACCAGAACCTGTTCCAAACTTCACTCCCCAAGAAAAAGTCTGCAGTTGGATTAGAAACCTGAGAATTCAGTTTGACAGGTCTGAGTTAAAGATGAAGAGACAGTTTGAAACTCAATCAGTTTTATTGATTATGTGCATCGATGGTTCGTTGTATAATAAATCAAAGCTTCTTCTAACACACGTCTGCTGCAGGTTTTACCCCAAACAGTTTCCTCTGAATATTTCAGTCTAAAAGGACAAAACTACTGTTTCAGTGATTTGGACCAGTCCCTGCACTCTCACCTGGCTCCTCGTGCTTTAACCCTTTCAGACACACTGGCAGCTCTGCCTCAGGTGTGTTTCAGTCCTGGACTGGTTCCTGGTTCTGTTCCTTCTGACCAAAGCACAAAGCTCATTTTTGGTTCCATCAACAGGACAGAACTGGTTCAAACTCCAAAGTGTTTTCTAAGCCAAAGCTTCTCCTACAGGCTTTATTTTCGCTCTATTTGTGCCTCTGGGACCTGGTTCAGGTTCTTGCTGCTCGTTTGGACTTTACTAGCTGTAAAATGGGAGGGCTGGGGGTCAGGGGTTAACACTGGGGAGGGTCAAACTTTCGGTGACACACTGGTTTTTCCCTCAGACAGAAAGAAGAAAACACTGATCAAACCCAGAAAAGTTGTTAAAGTTTTATGATTTCCTAATCACAGTTTCAGATCACTGGGGGTCTAATTACAGCGGCTGAGCTTTGTGATCAATTTGAGCATCAACATTGTCTGCATCAGTGTGTCGCCTCCTACAGCAGCTGGAAAACAGACACGTGATCCTGTGGCCCCGTCCTCGTGGCTCTAGTCCACAACCAGCGAGCTCCTGACCGTGGGGAACAGCTCGAAGAATCCCTGCAGGAGGAACCAGACGGCAGTTTAGGACTTGGCAAACCACAGACTCCTGTGGACGGGTGTTTTTATAATCGATGAACAGTTGACAGTTCACCTCATCTCCACCGTCCAGTTTGAAAATCAGACCAATGACAGAAGTGAACTTTCCACCTGTGTATCAATGTTATTAAAAACAGTAACCACAGGCCGACCCCCTGAAACGTTTTACCGCCCACACTGACAAACTGATCTGGACTCTGTACCTTGAAGAGGGTGGTGCTCTGCAGGATGCTGGAGGTGCAGCACATCTCCCTGATGGAGTGCATGGACAGCTGCGGCGCTCCCAGGTCGACCACCGGGATGCCGAGGCGTGAGGCCAGGATGGGTCCGATGGTGGTGCCGCACGGGCTGTCGTTACGGACCATCACGTCCTGCCGAAGGAAGAGGTCAGAGGTCAAACACAGAAGCCGGCAGAACCAGGCCTGCAAACTAAGTTTAAATGAACAGACTGATCTGTCGCCACGTCGGGAACGTCTTCGTAAAGTCAGGATAAAAAGTTGGACTGTGCTGGAGAGCAATACTTTGATTTCACACGTCGTCAGCGTCAATGTCCCCGCTGTACACACGAACGTTCACCTTCTCACATCTCGTGTTCACGTGAACACTGCAGCTACCATCACACTAACACAACGTACCTGCAGGGGCACGCCGACCCGGCCCGCCACCTCTCGAACGACAGCGGCGGTGACGGCTGTGGTGGCGTAGCGCTGGTTGCTGTTGAACTTGATCACTGGGCCCTGAGACAAAAGACGAAATGGAAAAATGTGACCGAGGACAGTACGAGATGATAGAGCACCATGCGGTCAGGACGCAGATGAAATAAACGTGCTCACCTTGTGGAACGCCGGGCGGTGGTTGTCCTCATGCTTCTCCCTGAGAAAACAGTTGCTGTGTTTTTTAATAGTTTTTGGACAACGGTGGTCTACGGCACAGACCGATACGCTGATGAGTGATGATGGTTTCATGAAATCTGGAAAACTTCTTTAACCATTAAATCATGTAAACAACGTTTCTCAACAAATCTGATTTAAAAAATTTCTTAAACTTTATCGACAATGATTTAAAATGACTCCAAAACTCCATAATTTAAACAATATGATGCTTAAACGTTAGTAAATCAATTCCAAATATCTTCACATCGTTTCCTGCTGTGGTAACCAACACTGACTGGTAGTTGGGGTGCACGGCGTGCGCCATGTCAGCGCTGATCATGAAGGAGCGCGGCGCCGCCTGCTGGAAGGCCGTGAGGTTGGAGCAGGAGGCGGCGAGGCGGGTGAGGATGAGCTCCGTCAGGTTGGACTGAGCACCCTGAGCGCTCTCTGAGCCCACCTGCAGGACACACACAAACACTCATCTGTTCCATTACTGTTGTTTGTTTCACCAAATGGCAGAAAATGAAAAGTCTGGTCAAAATCCAACAAAATCACAGGTTCCAGTTTCCAAACGACTTAAAGCAGCAAAGCCTCAGACCTGGGATTGAAATGTTAAAAGTTCTTTTATTTTTTTACTTTTGAGTTTGATCATTTTATTTATATATTTTTTGATTATATTAGATCATTTTATTCTACGGAGCAGTCCGACAGGGCCGTGGTCACAGGACTTTAATTCATATCGTCTGTCAATGAAAACTGGTGCGTCGATGATCAGGTCGCCTCCTGCTCAGTCACTCGCTGCACCGCATTCGAGCAGGAGCTCAGTTTGTCGCGGGCACTCACCTCTTCGTTGTCGTACAGTGTGACCATGCGGATGTTGGGATCTTGGGCCAGAGAGTCTCCAGAGCACGACTCCATCAGCCCCTGAGACAGAAGCAAAGAGTGAGGAACAGGCACTAACGTCTAATATCTGCAGGAGCTTTACGTGGCTGCTGATCTGACCTGCAGGGCGCAGTAGCAGCTGTGCAGGTTGTCCAAACGGGGAGAGTAAATGAACTCTTCGTACACGCCACCCAGCACCTGCACAGACCACAGAAGAAGAATGCAGAAACATGGAGCCATTTGGAGTTTCTCCTCATTTTAACATCTGACAGGCTGAAGCCGAGAACAGTCAGGAAGCGTCTGCATGTTGGCTTTCACACAAACATCTGGCAGCTGTTCTGTGCAGAAGTTCCTAAATGTGTGACGGGAACTCACCGCCGGCTGCGTGTCGGCCAGACACAGCTCAAAATCCAGCAGAGCTTCAGGCTCGACGCCCAGCTCCGAACACAGCAGCTTCACCAGGGCTGGGTGGTGCTTCTCTGCCTGAGGAGAGAGAGAGACGCGTCACAGGAGACAAAGCCGTGCACTCAGGATCAGGAAACAGGTAGAGCACCTGCCAGAAAGTGGGACTTTACTGTGTTGGCAGCACAGGAAGCGTCTCCAGAGGATGAACATCCCGTCTCCAGCTCCTCCTGGACGGTGGTGCCGATGATGGGCACTCTGTCACACAAAAACAAAAACAAGGAGCTGTTTTCTGCCACTCTGAGGGACTGCTGATGAAAACCAGGCTGTCAGAATGAGAAGCCCTGCCTTTAAATAAACCTGTCACAACAGAAAATGTTTTTGTACTTTCTGCCCAACATCACAACACAAACATCAGTACTCACAGGTGGTTCTCCTTGTTGGGGCCAAACGAGTCATTGATGTCCCGCTGCAGATGGATGGCCAGGTGAGGGATCCTGAGCACAGGCCGGGACACGTGGACCAGCCGGTGGAGCAGCCTGCCGTCGCTCTGCAGGACGACACAGAAACATCCTGTTCTCATTCTTGTTCCGACTTTTCTACGGCAGCATCTGAAACAGCTCCTGCCTGAAAATCAACACTCGTGGTACCTTGACCATAACGCGGCCAGCGACGGTCAGATCACGGTCAAACCAGGTGTTCCAGATTCCTCCACCGTAGCACTCCACCCCGACCTGCAGACAGCCCTGCTTCGTCCTCTTCGACCTGGCCTTCACCTGAACAAACACACAGTGTCAAAACAAACACCGGGCTTGCTGCCCTCCCTCCGGTGTTCTGGTGAGTTCCGGTCAACGTCGAACCGCTCTCACCTTGAGGCAGGGGCTGTCTGTGTGGGCTCCGATCATGGAGAAGCCGTTCCCCGGCAGGTAGCGTCCGCCCACGGCGAAGGCGATCAGAGTGGAGAAATTCCTGGTCACAAAGTACTGCAGAGAGAGAAAGCAAGATAAAAGAGTTTCTCATTTCCCACTCAGGACTGAGCAGAATCCTCCTCTGGCTGTGTCGGTCACCTTGCTGCTCGGCCTGACGTCCCACTGCTCCGTCTCCTTCAGCTCGATGAATCCCGCCTGCATCAGCCGCCGCCTGCATTCTTCAACCACTGCAGGGAGAAGAGAATCAACGCTCTCATCACTCGTTTACTGGCTTTATGCTCTGCAGCTTGTTTGGACTGTGCAGAGCCTGTTTTTCACACTAATGTTTTCCCTCAACGTGAGGAAGAACCCATGCCAGGAACCACTGGCACTAAATGGCTTTTACCCTCCAATAAAAACTGTTTTCTTCTGCAGCCTTTCCTGACACCTTATTGTCAACCTCCGTCGTTAGCTGGCGGTGAAGCTGTGAGTGATCTTCATTTATTGATTTAGTGTTTATCTCAGAGCAAAGGTCAGACACATCATGGCGCTTCTGCGTCACCGGTATAAACTTCCATCTTATCTAAAGCTCAAAGTCGACTCTTAGAAATCTGGTCGGTCTTGTTTCTGTTTGTGGAATCAGATAAATGATAAATATCGACAGCAGCTTCAGCATAAAAGGCTTTTTTATCGAGACTGAGTCATAAAAGCACAGAATTAAATTTCCCTGCAAGCGTCAAACTAAATGTTCTGCTTCGCTGTGACAACAGGTGAAGCCTGACGAGATCCGTTTCAGCCCGACTCTGATGTCACGTTTAAAATGTTTAAAGGAAAACAAACATATTGAAAATAAAGTTAAGCTGCATCTTTCAGTTTATGCTGAATCACGTTTTCATCATTCAGCAGGTTCTGAAACTCATTTTAGTGACTAATGAGGCCTCGTTTGTCATTCAGGTAAATGCAGGTAAACTCGGGTAAATGCAGGTAAACCCGGGTAAATGCAGGTAAACTCGGGTAAACGCAGGTAAACTCGGGTAAACGCAGGTAAACCCGGGTAAATGCAGGTAAACTCGGGTAAATGCAGGTAAACTCGGGTAAACGCAGGTAAACCCGGGTAAACGCAGGTAAACTCGGGTAAATGCAGGTAAACTCGTGCAAATGCAGGTAAACTCGGGTAAATGCAGGTAAACTCGGGTAAATGCAGGTAAACTCGTGCAAATGCAGGTAAACTCGTGCAAATGCAGGTGAACTCGGGTAAACGCAGGTAACTCACCGTGGAAAGGAGACGCTCCTCTGTTGACAAAGTGCAGGAACTCTTTGGCAGCGGACTGCGCGGCGTCTCTGGAGCTCTTCATCGCCAAAAACTGAAGAAACAAAGAAAAAGGACAAAATTTAGCACCAGCTTCACAAACGCATCTGCGTGAATGACGCTAGTAGCTACACACGGCTGGTTCCAACTTCGGACACTAAATATTTCGGTCCCTCGTACTTCCACCAAACCTCCAAACCAACACCAGCAGGCTACCGGTTCCCAGTGTCACAGGACCGTGACCGGAACAGTGTAACGTGACGAAGCTGTTTCGCAAACTAACGTAAAAACCGGGCCTGCCCGATAAAGGAAGCCGGCCTGGTAGCCAACTCCTGCTAGCTGACCTGGGCTTTTTTCTTCCTCTGGTACCGGGTCCACGGCGGAAACACCGAGTCCACGGCGGCAGCGCGCGGCTTTATGCTCTCACCTGCATCAGCTGGACTTTGAAAGTAGGAAGCACGAGACCGACAGAACCGGCTCCCCCGCCAGCAGCGCACCGACAGCCCGCTGCCCACACAGCGACACCCGGTGGTCCGGCGGCGGAACTACAGAGACGTCAAAGCGACGTCGGGTCAGCGTTAGAGCAACGTCAGGGCTACGTTAGGACAACGTCAGGGCGTTGTCACGGCAACCTAAGGTCACGGCAAAACGAGAAGGTTCCTCATCAGCAATAATTAAAATAAAACGCTGAGCTGCTCTGTCTCTGACTTTGTTCATTTATTATCAGTAAAAACTAACTAATGACAAATCTTCATTGAACAGAATTAGTGTGGATTAATTATTACATCGTTAAATGCCCACTGACTCACCCGCAGACCCGTCCCCCTCCATCACCACAGGAACCAGCCTTATACAGCCCTGACCGCCGAGGGAGGAGGAGGAGAGTCAGGTGTTTACTTCAGCTGCCAGCCCCCGTCATCTCTCTGCTCTTGAGGAAGCTCAGGGCACTGAAACACATTCACAGTCTATTAATAGGCGACAGAGCAACTGGCCACAGTGGGAGAGTAATGGTTTTACTGGGGGGCTGTGCTCTGACAGGTCCCCAGCAGCATCCTGCAGAAACACACTGCACATCACTTCACCTGAGGGTGGATCACAATGGCTCAGCAGGCCACAGGCCCAGGGGGCCGCGGGGTCATGAGGGCCTGACACCAGAGAGTCATGGACTGAGGGGAGGGACTAAAGACAAGATGACAACAAAAACATGCAGAGCAAGAAAAAGCAGCACATATTTAATGAAACTGATGCTGAACGACTGCAAAGAGACACAAAACAGGTCGAACTGACCCAAACCGGCTAAAAACCAGCCCAGCTGACTACACATGATGCTCTTACTGTTTGGGAACGTGGGCCTCATCCTGCAGGCACATGATGAACCTCTGTGTCTGTCAGGAGGGGATAGTTTTCCTTTTTAAGGCAGGTTATGGAAGCTCGCCCCTGCCGGTGCCATCATTAACAAGCTGCGTCGCCTCACCATGTGGGGACGACGACTTGGAGCTTGGACAGCCGCCGTCTGCGCATCCTCACATCGCTATGGCCTGAGGTCACAGAGCAGGAGGAGCTTTTCTCCACAAACTGTGTCTGCACCTTTAAAATACAACATGCAACAGGCCAGTTGCTCAGACCAGTTCAGCTCTGCAGTTATTCTGACTCTCCTGTAAAAGATGTCTTCACTGCTCAATAAGTTTTACAGGCAGATTCCCCAGCATGCATTGCGTGAGTCCACAGACTCATCGGTTCTGTTAAACTGGATGACCAAAAAACGACTACATTTAAATTTAAGTAAGACAAATGTTTCTCACGAGAACATCTGGGATAAGCTCACACTATAATATTCTAGGAGATTTTAGCACATGGAGCACATTTTCATCATCTCACTGATCCTCTTGGCTGAGGATTTTATTGCTGCGTCCTCGTGGACCGGCCCACACAATCATACACAGACTTCATTGAAAAAGAGGGGAAGAGACAGAGGAGGGGAACATGAGACCAGGAGACAGAAATAAGAACAGGGAACGAATGGAAAGAGGGATGAAGGAACCAGGAAGAGAGAAAAGAAAGTGGGAGGACGAGGCAGAGAACGAAACCAGGGAGGGCAGTTCACAGGGAGGACGGGGTAAACAGGGAGGGAGGGGAGGGGGCAGCTACAAAAGGCCAGGGGCAGCAGGTTCTTCTTCAGTGTTCCTCTCTGCTGCAGCCCTCACCAGACTCTCCGTGTCCTCCAAGATGGCCTCCTTCAGCTCCTCCGCCCAGGCTGCGTCCTCCTACCGCCGCACCTTTGGCCAGGGCACCTATGCCTCGCCCTCCCTCAACCGTTCGCTGCTGGGCCACAGTGGTGGCACCGGGGGCCACGTCACCTCCAGGGTGTACGAGGTGACGCGTACCAGCTCCACGCCGGCCTACCGCGTCTCCTCCAGCTACTATGGCAGGCCACTGGCGACGTCACGGGCCTCCGTCGCACGCTCCTACGCCGGCATGGGCGAGACGCTAGACTTCAGCCTGGCAGACGCCCTAAACCAGGAGTTCCTGACCACACGGACCAACGAGAAGGCTGAGCTGCAGCACCTGAACGACCGCTTCGCCAGCTACATCGAGAAGGTTCGCATCCTGGAGCAGCAGAACCAGGCGCTGGCGGTGGAGGTGGAACGTCTACGGGGCCGTGAGCCAACACGCATCGCCGACCTATACGAGGAGGAGATGAGCGAGCTGAGGAGGCAGGTGGAGATCCTGACCAATCAGAGGTCGCGCATCGAGGTGGAGCGAGACAACCTGGCCGACGACCTGGACAAGCTCAAACTCAGGTGGGAGGAGCAAGGGAGGATGTGTGTGTGTGTTTCTTTAAGAACAGGTGTTAAGGTGTGTGTCAGTGGGTCTGTGTGTGTATGTCTGTTCAAGTCAGGGAATCTGCAGCTCCAAGTATGTGCACGTGCATGTATGAGTGTGCACATGCGGTAAGACACTGCCTTCAGGGACAGTCTGAAACCAGAGAGACAACATGTTCACACCTGCCTGCGCCGGATCACACGTGTGCACGAGACGATGCACGGACGTGTGGGAGACGAGCAGGTCTGAGCTCGACGTGTTTGTTGTGGTTTCACACCCTGAAACTAGTTTAAAGGACCAGTCCGCTGTTTCTGCATGTGTACGTTACAGCACAGGAATGAAGGGCAGTATTTCTGATTATTATATGATTCATACTTTTATACAATCAGTACATGACGCTGAAAATACTTCTTTACTTCAGTATTTTTCTCTCTTCACTGTTCAAACATCGTCTTACTTCTTCTAGTACAACTTCAATACAGTTAGAATGAATGCATGTTTCTCTGATACCTGCAGCACTACTGTGTCCTACTGCTGTTAGTGAACCAGCTCAAGTTGATTCAGACCCTGAATCAATGCATTCGGCTCCAATACCAGAAAGGTCCCAGAAAGGAAGGGAGCGCTGCTGCTCCTCCGCCTGCACACTCTGTGCACTTTGACTATAAAATTAATGGATGACTCATGTGAGGGCATGAGTCTGCCCAAAGTTAGAGCTCGTCACATACTGTGCATGTTTACACCGGGGTCTTCTATAAAAGGACAGGAACGAGCTCACAGGTCTGCGGCATCTCCCCCTCCCTGTGGTTTACACTGTTCTGCACAGAAACTAGTACAAATCAAGGTACTTGATTACAGGCTCTTCAGACACACAGCACTTTACTCTGAATCAAACGCTGCACTGAAGAATTATCTGTTCATGCAACTTCATATTTCAGAGGGACATATTCTACTTTTCACTGACAACGAGACTCAAAGAGCAGCTACTGTTTGTATTACGGTCTTTTTTAACGTAAATCAACCAGAGGAGGTTTCACTTTAATTAACGTCAGTTAGTAATTAGAAATGAAGCTGAAATGAATAAACTGTGCAGTTTCACTGTGGCACCAAGAGCGTTACTTTAGTCAGAGCTTCATCAGGAGCGAACTGATTATCTGTCCTGTCCTGCAGACTGCAGGAGGAGATTCTGCAGAAAGAGGAAGCAGAGAACAACCTGGCTGCTTTCAGGGCGGTGAGTGCTGCACAGCCTGATTTTGATCTGCACAACAAGCCTGCACACGCAGACACACACTGCGGTTTACTCTGAATCAAACGTTTCTGTTGTGGCTCATTAATCCTGCAGTAACTGCTTCATTGTCATGTGCACACTGGGTAAAGCCCTGACATTACCATGAAAACTACTCACACTGTTTGCTCAGTAGTTTTATGTTGACTGACTGTTCACTGGCAACGTGACTGACTGACCAACCTGCTGCAGGACGTGGACGCTGCCACTCTGGCCCGTCTGGACCTGGAGAGACGCATCGAGACGCTGCAGGAGGAGATCGCCTTCCTGAAGAAGATCCACGAAGAGGTTCTCTCCTCCGCCTCCTCTGTCTGTCTATGTCACTGTGTCCTGTTAGCAGTCAGATAAACCAGAGGTTACTACGGGGTATTTAGTCCTCTGGGGCAGATACTGTTGATCTGGGGGCAAAAAATGACGTGAGTGACATTCAGTCGATCTGAATGTGCAGCTGCACAGGTTAATGAAGAGTGAGAGTCATTGTGTTGTCATGTTTTCGGAGAGTTCAGAAAAAAAAACTATTGAAATGACACTTTAACTTCTTATGACATCATTAGTTTAGGTTTTCATCTTCAGTTTGTTTAGAAAAACATTTCTTCATTCAGTGGGCACAGGCAGCGTGTGTGTGTGTGTGGTTGGGGGGGGGTCTGTGTTAGCAGGTGTAGGAAGTGCACACTCACCTGAATGACGTTCTGCAGGAGATCCGCGAGCTGCAGGCCCAGATGCAGGAGACTCAGGTTCAGATCCAGATGGACATGTCCAAACCAGACCTGACAGCGGCGCTGAGAGACATCAGAGCGCAGTACGAAGGCATCGCGGCCAAGAACATCGCCGAGGCCGAGGACTGGTACAAGTCCAAGGTGAGAGAGAATCTTTATTACGCTATTGCATGTTGGGCTTTGAACCCTGCAGTGAGCTCCCATGGAACGTGGGTATCAGCTGCATGTTTGTACTGGACCAGCTCGTTAGTCTGACTGGAGAACCTGCAGAAAAATCTGATCAGACCACAATATTTGGACAGAAGAGTGAACTGAAGAGTCTTTTATTCTTCGCTCAGATCTGCAAAACTTCAACATTCATTTAATTTAAACATGTAAAGTTTCTGACAGATGCACAGAAACAAAAACCTTTGGATCTGGTGCTTACAGTGACCTTTGACCTTTGCCTCTGCAGGTGTCTGACCTGAACCAGGCGGTGAGTAAGAACAACGAGGCCTTGAAGCAGGCCCGGCAGGAGACCATGGAGTTCAGACACCAGATCCAGGCCTACACCTGTGAGATCGACTCGCTCAAAGGAACCGTACGTGGCACAAACCGCCTCTCGGTCTGATGCTCCTCTCTCTTTGTATCCGAGCTCCGTCCCACTCTGGACTCTTCTTCTCTTTAACAAACCCAGAACGAGTCCCTGATGAGGCAGATGCGGGACATGGAGGACCGTCACGGGCGCGAGGCCAGCGGCTTCCAGGACACCATCGCCTGTCTGGAGGTGGAGATCGCTAACATGAAGGACGAGATGGCACGGCACCTCCGCGAATACCAGGACCTGCTCAACGTTAAGATGGCTCTGGACGTGGAGATCGCCACCTACAGGAAGCTGCTGGAGGGGGAGGAGAGCAGGTGATGTATGAACACCTGGACCACATGAAGGAAACAGCGAGGGGGAAGTCAAACTGGTACTTTTTTCTCTACATGGTATTTTTTCAGCATTTTAGTTCTGGAAACCCAAAATAAACGAATCTTCCCTCTGGTCCTAGTGTCACAAGCTGTGAGTTAAAGATCTATGGAACCAGTGTAGAAAAATCAAGTGTCTTCAGGCTGATTAGTTTTAAAACCTGGTTGAACTGTAGCACAAACATCTAATTAATTTATCCAGAAGCTGCAGATTAATCACAGAATGCAGTACATTTACTCATGTTACTGTACTTCAGTACAATTCTGAGGCATTTGTACTGTTACTGCAGTAACTGAAGGATGAAAAAGGAAACCCTCCTTTATATTATTAAAACTTTCTGTGTCTGCAGGATCGCCCTGCCGGTGCCGACCTACTCCAACCGGAGTTTCCGAGGTACGATCTCACCCGCTGTTCCCTGAACGCACCACCAGAGGACTCTGCAGTGTCAGAATATTCATGGAAAGGGACTAATGAATAAACAGAAATGTGTCACCCTCAATCAGCTTAGTCCAAATAGACTTTAGAACTAAACATCAGCACAGCCTGAAAAACCTGCAGCGTTGACACTGATCAGTTTTTCTGCTTTTCTGACTGGGACAGAGACCAGCCCTGAACACCAGCAGCGCTCCTCTGAGATGCATTCAAAGAAAACCGTCCTCATCAAGACCATCGAGACCCGTGACGGAGAGGTAACGCCCTAGCACCAACACCGAGCTCTGGTTCTTGTTTCACACAATAACGCCAGGGTGTAGATACAGACTGGTTTTTGGACTGGGGGACCGGAGCAGCTGATGCTCCAGTGCTCACCTTCTGAGCCTGTTATCAGATTTGAAAATATGTGAGAACATCCCAGAGTAAACAACAACAACTGCCACAAGTGGAAACACGCTGCAGGCGCCAGGCATGCTGGGACATTTTGTCAACAACAGCTGCTGTGTTATCTCCTGTCTCTTATCGAGTCATTTCTGTGAGTTTTCATCTTTAGTGTAACTGATCCGAGGAGATCAGACATTTTTACCTGTTGCTCTTTGTGTGTGTGGTTACCTGGCCAGGTGCACAGCTTAGCTCTCACACAAGACCAGTCTCTCTAAAGATGTTTTGTACCTTTTGTGCGTCTCCTGATTGTTGTGTTCCTTCCCCAGGTCGTCAGTGAGTCGACACAGCACCAGCAGGACGTCATGTAAACATCTGCAAAAGAAAAAAGAAGAAAGACAACATCTGTCCCCCGCTGGGTCGGACAGATGAACCACAACAAGATGCACAAATAAAAGGACACAAAGACTTTACAAACTGATATTTCTGGCCTGTCCTATTCTGGTTCGTTACTGCAGTATGTGAGCCGAGAGCAGGGCTTAACTGTTTAACAGCTGGACACCACACTGAATATTTCAGCCTGCAATAGGCTGAAATACGAAATGCTGAGTTTTCGCACTAGATGAAAAGGAAAATAAAGTTAAAAGTTAAAGGTTTAAGTA
This sequence comes from Mastacembelus armatus, assembly GCF_900324485.2. Classification (NCBI taxonomy): domain Eukaryota; kingdom Metazoa; phylum Chordata; class Actinopteri; order Synbranchiformes; family Mastacembelidae; genus Mastacembelus; species Mastacembelus armatus. The sequence continues at coordinate 11,170,633 of NC_046634.1, read as the reverse complement.
TTATTATCAACAAACTATTCAAACTTTATATTTTTACTTCCATGAAAGGTAAAAAGCTTCTGGTGCTGCATTCACTTCCTGTCACATAAACTGAAAACTCCCTCTGCTTTTGCTTTTTCTACCACGATTTGTACAGATGAATCCAAATCACATCAAAACACTGATTTTTCTGGTTGTGTTCTGGTTCTTTGCTTTTTTTCCAGGGCAGAGTTTTGTCCAACCAGCAGCATCATGAGAACAAAGTGAAGTGCATGTGTTTGTGTTTACCACAGATAAGACAGGACAAAGACGTAGGAGATTACTGAGCGTGTAGACACGGAGGTAGAGACAGGAGGGGAGAGCGTGCGAGGCAGAAAACAGTGAGAAAGAAAGTTTGCACCAATAGAAATAAAGTGGATTCCTGCTCCAGCTGAGTGATGTGTATCTGTCCTGGTGGTAAAAGACGACTCACACACTGATCAGATCCAGGCCCAGAGCAACACATGCTTTAATCAGTAAGAATTCCATTTAAACAGCATGGAGGTACCGACCTACACCGATGACACCGCACGCTGCTTCATAAAATAAATAGATCATAAATAAACAGGAAGGTCGAGGAGACGTGTAAAGAAATAGAGGAAATGGTAAAAATAAGAGTTAGTGCTGTGTTTTATCTACAAATTTGACACCAGTGCACAGGAGGCTATCAGGGACACGATGGAGGGGTGGCATCATGCATTTAGCTTTTCCACAGACGAATAAAAATGTACCACACACCCCCCACACACGTGACTGCCCTTCCTTAAAAAACGTAAAGACAATAAGAAACAATTCACATTTTCACTGTTCAGATCAAGAAAATCAATGCACATGTTGGACAGTTGTTGGTTGGTATGGCCACTGGTCCACGTTCTCCTTCACACTCTGAGCCTTATTTACACCGACACCCGGCCCGATTCTCCTTTTCACCTTTGAACCCTGTGCAGATCTACGATGGAGCCGTCCCACCAGAGCAGACGAAGCCCGGAGGCGTCAGACGGTGGCAGATGATTGACGAGCGAAACGCCGCCCAAACGCTCTGAACTGAGATAAAAACTATTTTAAGATTTCACATCGTCAGGTGCTGAGCTCTGTGCTCCGACCCGGGTCATGTCACAGTGTACAAGCTACAAACACTCCTCCGCATCGCCGATGTTAACAAGCAGCATTTAAACCGTCTGTTTGAGGACAGAGGTGCCGGTGTAAATATGGCTTTTTCTGTCGGCTAAAACCAAATCCAGGCATCTGTGAACAACGACCCAGTGTGACTTCAGTGTTTTACCCTGCTTGTCATAGCTCTGTGGCTACCCCCCTGAAAAATCCTTCTGTGGTCACATTTAATGCAGAAACAAGCCATCAATGGGAAATCTGCCAGTAACGCCCCTCCGGCAGCTGAGTGGGGACAGTCCCAGGAGGGGCAAGGCACCCGTTCCAACAGATTCCCCAGCCTTCTGAGCGTAGGCTGACGCTTGAAGTAGTCCATCGTCCAGCACCAAGGGTGGCAAAGGGTTTCCACCCTGTAGAATTGACATTAAAAACATCACTCCCGATTTTAAGGAGGATGTTTGTAGTCCAGATGGCACAGAAAGCAAATAACAAATCCCAGTTTGCATGTAAGGTCCCTTACTGTACTTCCCTTTACTGATGATCCTCGTTGGACTTGGAAAAGGCCTGCAGGCTTCTGCACCACCAGGTGAAACGATGATGGAGGGAAAGCTTGGATTTCTCGGACGTTGCCTGTGTTAGAACCTGAGGCGGGTTTGGCTGAGACTCTGATCCCTGATCTGGTTGAACTGGTGGCGTTTAGGTCGAGGCTGGGTACAACGGCTTTTCATGTCGACCTGCAGACTCGAGCTGCTGTGTGTTGTGTAAGTGCGTTCATGCATGTGTCTACAGAGATTGTGAAAAGAGGCCAACCAAACCTCTGCACCGACAGCTCCTGCAGGGAGCCAGCTGGGATTTCTAACTACAAACTCAATTAGTAAAGGGTTAAACATGTTTGCATTTCAGGTAAATCCAGCCCTAATTATTATTTTCATCTTCTCAGAGGTGAAGCTGAACCCAGATTGGTTAAACCCCGTGGTGGTTGTAGTGTGTCCCTGGTTAAGTGATGTGTTCAGGCCTCGGGGTGTAGTGGAGCGGTCAGACCCGTAACGAAGGTCCTGCTGCTCCGGTGAGAGGTGTCGACGAACTGCAGTCGTATCCCACATCCACCACAGTGTGGGGTCCGCTCACAAGCCGGCCCGGGAAGGGCTGCGCCTGCACCTGCCGGTCTCGGAAACTCTGGATGTAGCTCTGGACGGAGAAGGGGAGACATTCAGTTTTCCTTCCAGCAGGAAATAATAAGAAGAGACAACCAAACTCCAGCAAACAGACAGACACTTGAGACAATGAGGCTGCTCACCGGCGACAAGACGTCAGTGTCGTAGCGGCGAATGGGGTTGGGTTTGCGGCGGTAGGCGGGTTCAGGGTGGAGCTGCTTGGCCTGGTGGTGATGATGGGAGGAACCATGCTGCTTCTTCTTCTTCTTGCTTCGATAGCGGTCGTCCCGCTGACGAATCCGCATCACCTGCATCCTCCTCTGCTGCCGGCTGATGATCACTGCAGAGACACGGGGGTCATGACGAGATGTTGGTCTTTGTCTTTAACTGAACTGCTACTAAAGGCAGAAACTGAGGCAATAACATGAGAGATTACAGTTTAAGACACATGCACCACAAGAAAACATCACACCCAGTTTTCCTCACCCTTGGTGTGGGAGTATCCCCCAGCCGTCACCTTCCACTGGACCACGACACCTAGAAGCGTCAGAGCAGGCCACACCCCCAGCACCACCCACGTCAGCCAGCACACAGGCTTTCCAGGCGCCGCTTTCATCCGCTCGTACGTGTAGAGCACGAGGGCAAAGAGCTCCACGAAGTAGTCCAACGCTACGGTGATGACCGCTGCGCCGAACACCGCCGTGGACAGCGTGGTGAAGAGGCGCTGCCACTGCAGTGTGAGCACGGCAAAGAGCATGCCCAGGCCAAGCAGCACGCCCAGGGGCACCCAGACGGAGCGCGGCGGGCTGTCGGAAAGCTCCTCCATGCCCACCAGGGTGGCCACGGCCACCAGCAGGCCCAGCAGCAGGCCCACCATAAAGAGGCCCACGCTGCGGACCAGCATGGTGACCAGGCCGCAGAGCGTGCCGATGCCCAGGCCTATGCCCACCGAGGCCTCCACGCTCAGCTGGGTGTCCAGCACGCGCTCCTTGTAGCAGAGCATGAAGATGACGACAGAGCCAAACATCAGGCCTGTCAGAAACATGACCGCCTTGAAGCAGCGATAGCCTGCAGGAGAAGGAAGACATGCCTGACACTAACCTAACTAACTGATGGGGCAAATGAAACAGAAACTACTGAAACGGTTCCTGACTCACCAAAGAAGCAGTAAACGATGCCGAAGAGACAGCACATCGAGCAGACGATGGAGGGAACCACCTTGTAGCGGCTGCTGGAGTCCTGGCAGCCATCCAGCCGCTCGTGGCTCAGCTCCTGGTCCGGCGGAGCCAGCAGGCTCTCCAGGGTGTTGGACATGGCCGACAGGGGCAGAGAGAAGCAGGAGAGGCGATCAGGTGGGAGGCGTGGGACAGGGGAGGCTATGGAGCAGCACCCAGCCACAGGCTTTGACCTGAGAACACAGGGAGAAGAGCTGGATGAAGCAAAGTGAGTCGTCGTTTTTACAGTTTCCTCTGCACCTACAACACTTTGACACCTTCACACCGTCCAGCATCAAACATCATGTTGGCATCACAGAACTGCAGTAATATTCAGAAAAACTCTGTTTCAATCCTTGTCTCCAATTGAGTGAAGAATTTCAGAATAAACTTTTCCCTCTGAAACAAACAGAAAAGATTCAAATTGCAGCTTTGGAGAAAGACACAAACACTCGTCTGTTTTCGTTCTGTCGGCTCTGGACACTTTCTGGGTCAGATGCTTACGTAACTCTGATAGTCATGACCTCTCCTGTGCCCTCCTTTCCTGTCTCCTCCAGTGTTTCCTACATCCTTCCTACTCTGTTTCTCCTTTTTCCTTTCTACCGTTTATTCTTTGTCCGAAATGAAAACTGCAAACAGCAGGTGGATGAAAATGTCCTGACGTAAACATCAGGGTGGAAAGGTGTCATCACCGATTTGCAGAATAACACGGGGACCTTCAAATCAGATCAATCAATCAAATCAGAACAGTGGAAACAGCAAAGTGTAGTCAATCATCCTGACAGTGAGTCCAGAAGGACTCTGGAACACTGGAGCTGAACTCTGCACTGACTGTGTTTCTGACATGTTTGCATTTGAATGGAGCCACAACAGAAACACACACACACAGTTTGACCCAACGAGTCACATCAGTAAGGATGTTTTGGTGCAGGATTAGCAGGTTGCGGCTCGCTGACCCTGCAGCCTGTGTGCTGCCGCTCTAAGCTGCAGATCAGAATGTGCGGCTGTTTGCAGGCGGATCATCCTCTTTATAAAAACACAGAAATAAATGACGGAGGAGTTTCTTCTTCTGCACCAACCCTCCTCCTCCCACCGTGTCTGTTGCCATGACAACGGGGGGATGCTGACAGACTGCCTGCCCTCATCTGATGCTCGACCAATGGAAGAGCAGCTTAAACTCCCATAGCAACAGTGTGAGAACCAATGAACGACCTCATCTGTTTCCTCTGGATGTGTGTGTCAGTTTGCTCCAGCACAATATTACAGTGTAACACACACACACACACAATCATCATCACCTGACCAAGATCTGAGGACTTTAAAGGAGCAGCCAGTGACTTTCTGTGTGTGTGTCACTGAGTCCAGATCCCATCCAGAGACTGACAGCACCAATGAATGTGTGTGAATCCAGAACCTGGTTCAGCTTATGGGTCTGAGCCGTAGACCTCCATTGTTGTCCAAAAACTATTAAAAACACAGCAGGGAGCCACACCGTTGACCTGGCTCACATGGTTCTTCCTCACCAACAATGGGAGGCCCGTCTTTTTCCAAAAACCAGCTCCAGACGGAGAGTAAGAGGTTCTGACTGCACAGCGAGCAGAAACATGGATCAGCTGCACCAACACACAGAATGAAGAACTAAAGCCTGGTCCTCCTCAGTGCCAACGATAAGCACAGGGGAGAAGCCCAGACAGCGACACATGTGCACCCATCTCCACGCTGACGTCACCAGCCTGAGGCCAGAACACTGTGCGTCTATCGATAAACAGGCTGAGAAGCACATGGTGAGGCCTGGGCTGCAGCTCCCTCACACAGCTGCATCAACACCTGCTCACTGTGGGAACCGTGTGCACACGTCGGGGCTGAAACATGTCCGCCCCATGCAGCACGGCATCATGGGAAAAGTACCGAAGCATAACTTAAAGCTGTGCACTGAAGCGTCTGCACAGCAGAGGTAAAGGTAAAGGAAGCGGCATATGTGGCAGGTCGGCTCCTGAAGCTGTCAAGCACGTCGCCCATAGGGTGACCCAAAGTGCAGCTTTGTTCAGAGACGTCACAGCACATCTGCGAAGGACCAGAACTTCCTGTCTGGACTTTAATGGTGCTGGGTTCACACGGTAACAGAAACCAACCTGACTCATGCCCTGAGCCCCATCACTTTAGTGTTCAACACCGAATTCATGTCTGTTCCTGTTTCCACCTCAGCCAGTTTCTGCTCCGTGTCATAACCCGGCGACTTGTTCCATCTATTTTCACACACTTGCATCCTCCGGTCTTCTCCCCGCTGACGAAACACAAAGTCAAAAGACAAAAACCCCCTGAAACATCTTTGCTTATGCTTCGTCTCAACGAAACTGAAACTGAATTCAGCTTTTTCTACACAGACGCTGTGCGTGTACACCACAAGGACAGTTTGGGTTCAGAGCTAACGAACTGACGTCTGCCGGTACGTTCCCCGTGCCCACTTCCAAAACACGTCACCATCTGCAAAACCACAGGAGCCTGAGCTGGGAGTGTGTGTGACGCAACAGATTACACCAACACAAAACAGCGTCAGCGTGTGTGTCAGTCGTGACGGACGCCAAGGCCTTGGCGACGCTATACAAACTGTGACCAACTGTTCGTACCCTCACACCCACAACTCAGGTGTTTGGTTCAGAAACAGTCTCACTAAACTTGAACACCCTCAACAGATCGGATCCTTTATCCAGCTGAACATCATCCGAGCTCACGGGTTTCTGGTTTCAGCTGCTTCCTCACTCGGGCTGAATGTTGAGATGCAGGGAAGTCGGTGAAATGAATGAAAGCAGAGGAAAAAGGAAAAAAGCCTTCCCACCGTGCCTGTTATGTAACAGCCTCCTCATGCATCAGTGGCTGCAGCTCACATCCTTTCCAAGTCGCTCAGCGTTGGCAGCGACTCCCGTGACTCACAGCAAGACAACAGACGCACAGACCTGCAGGTGTTCTGAACAGGTGCAACACAGACAAACCCCACGAATTCAGCTTCACTGACTGATGTGAAACTTTCTCATTTATACTCTTTCCATTACTTTGTCTGGAACAGGAAATGTTGAGGCCCCATGTGGATCCAGTGTGAGTCCTTTGGCTGCTTTGAACACACTCCACGTGAAAAAGCCAAAGCCATGTTAACCCTGGTTGTTGGTCTTTCTTTGTCCCACTCTCTCTGTGCTAAAGAACGCCGCCTCTTAGCTCTGGCAGCCACTGGTTCCCACTTTGAGCTGCAGAGACTCCTCCATGGCTGCTGTTGGAAACCACTACTGGCTTCTTCTGACCTTGGCCAGGTGGCAGGGGGGGCTCATTGACGGAGCGGACTTTGTCAACACTGGGTAGAGAAGCTGGAATAACTTAACAGAAGGGCTGTAGGTAGCAGAGAGTCCTGGGGGGGTAGTACAATTTAGAGACACCAGGGCCTGGATCTGGACCCCCTAGCACATGATGCACTCAACCCCGTGAATCCACCGAGTCTGATATTCAGCAGCTGCTCATCACGAGTGCAGAGTTTCTGTGCACGCAGACTGACCCCCCCGCTGCCCTATCATCGACATGGGCCACGGTTGCTATGGAAACGTGATGGGGAGGATGTGGCCTGAGGCGGCGGGACCATGACGTGTGTGTCGTTATGTGTGTCAGTCAGACAAACAAGAGAGAGGTCAGGAAAGAGCAGGAACAGGATACTGGGAAAACCAAAACCAGAACAGTTGGGTTTTTTCTTCTTATCCTGACACAAACTGAGACTGCAGCCAGAGGACACGTCAGACCAGACACTGAGCCACACATCAGCTGCAGAACTGGTCCAGACTCCCTCTGCTATTACAACAGTTGGTCCATTTGCAGTCTTAATGTTGACACCTGAACCAAAGACCCTGGACCTCCTTATCTGAGAGAAGGTCTGTCCTGAGACCACTTCAGGACAGACTTCAAGACTAAAGACCAGGATGAAAAGCAGAACAACCAATTATGTGAAGCTCAAACTGCAACAAGACCCACGAGGAACGGTAAAAGTCGACAGCAGGAAGGCAACTAACAGGTGAGTCAGAGCGACATCATGCCACAGATGAACGTTACTCACCCACAAACACCAGCACGACTCTGCGAGAACGAGGCACGAGCGGTGGCGCCGAGAGGCCGAGGTGCTCTCACACCTCCTCAGATCTCTCAGCAGCTTATGTAAAGCTGTGCCAAACACAGACAAAAGTCCACGTCCAAAACTCTGAGACGTTCAGGCAGAACCAACAAACGTCAATGGACTTCCTGTCAATCAGCCTCATTCAAAGAATCGATACAGCAGGCTGACCTTCCTCACGTGCGAGCGCGTTGACTTTCACAGGTCACGTGTTCCTGAGCTACGAGGCTTCGTGCAACAATAACCGAACTCTCTGCAGAGGAAAAGAACAAGAGGCCAAAGGTCGTGAAGGTCGCCATCTCTTCCTGTCAGCGGCTCGTCGTTTCCCCGGAGCAGTAGCAAAACAAATCTTCTGTCTGTTACTGGGGGGAGGCTGCAGACTCCTCCTCACACCTGTGGGCTCCAAACATCTGGCCAACAGCAGCCTGCAGGTCTCAGCTGGGCCCCAATTAGCTGCTGTGTGTGCACGTGTCCTCGCCGCTGGACCCTGAACGCCTCACAGGAAGCTGCTGTTTCTGCTCATGAACAGTTCATGAATAAAACCTGCAAAAATAACCCTCAACAGAAAAAACACTAGACGCGCGCGCGCGCGCGCACACACACACACACACACACACACACACACACAGCAAAGCCTGAAAACAGCAGGTGAAGCCCAGATCCAAACCTGGAGTCCTGGTCCAGAACCAGGCAGGACCTGCTCTCACTTAGAAACGACAGGGAGAACCTGAGCTGGGGAACAACGCTCCACAGCTGCTCCTGAACGGTGGCCAGGTGTGACCCACAGCTGCAGGAACAGATGTTCGCAAATCCACAAGGTTTAACGTCTGTGCTCACTGAGACACGAAGACCTGACACGGCTTCTGATTCTACACAGAACCGAATGCACGACGGATTTACATCCGGGCTCAGATTCAGCAGCTGACGCCTTCAAGTCACAGCAGGAACATGTGGCTGCTCCTCCAGGGCCCTGAGCCAGACTCTCCTGTTGTGCCTGCCGGTTATTTCTGCTGTTGCTCCGACTGGAGACAACAGGCCCAGACCAGACCGCGTCCAAACCAGACCGTATCCCACCTTGACACAAACCTGTACATCTACAGATGAATTAACACACGCAAAAATAAGAACCTGCACTCATACTGGTCCTCGGGTACCCTGAGACGCCTTCAGGGACGACTGGGAGAGCCCAGGCTCGAGCACCGATTGTGACTGGACGATCGACCCCGATGCGGCGATCCGGGTCAGTCCCCTCGCTGCCGGTACACCGTGAACCCGTTGAGCCTCCGGTTCAGTCAGAACCATCAGTAAGCGTGTGCGTGAGACAAAAGCGGCCACTCACCCTCATCCCCAGGGGTTGACGCGCCTCGTCCGCGCTCAACACCGAACATTTCCAGCCCCGGCCTGGTCGGTGTGCAGCTGCGCGTGTCCTCACACATTCACCGGGCTGGAAAAGAAGCAGAAGCGTCGTTACATGGCGGACGGAGACCAGGAGGGCGGATGATGGAGGACTGAGCTGCTCACATGAACGCGGTGCGTCGGCTGAACAAGGTGCGCGTCCGCAGCCAAAAGTGACGCGTCCGGATTCACGAGCGGCTGCAACAGCGGCTCCTGCAGGCTGACAAGCACAACACGCACACGCACACGCACGCACGCTCACACGCCTGTTTAAAACAGATAAAGATGCTAAAAATGAAATAAGACAACTTCAAACGACAAATGGACTTTTTATTGTCACGTCACACTGCACGTTCATTTACTGCGGCTTACTTTGTTTTGAAGGTTAATTTTCCTGACCAGGCCGAGCAGGCCCAGGGGCCAATGGGTCAGGGGCCCCTGGAACATGAAAGTTAACATTTCTGTTGGAAAGTTATTTCAATGAGAAAACTGATGTAGAACAACTGCAAAATGACCCCAGAGATAAATGACTACAAAACAAGAAGAAGAGACACCGACCAACCATAAACACATGGAAAGAACTAAAAGGGAGCTAAAGGGAGTAAGACGAGGAAAACAACAAACAAAGATATGCAACCACAAAGTCAGATATCAGACATATCAACCCAAGACAACTGTGGGTGAGCGCCTGGTTTTTGTCCAACACCCTAGAGTCAGCAGGCTGAACTTTATTTTGAAACCCACACCCTAACAGTTGCCTGTTTGACGATGTAGAACAAAAACACACACATTTATATTTGTGCAGGTTTTACAGACGTTACATGTTAAAGCGCATTTTAGAAGAACTGTGTTTACAGCGTTTGCATATTGAACTGATACGATAAGAGTAATACCATCACTGATCAAGTCCAGGCCTTTCAGCCTGTTCTTGTGGTTTTAGTTTTTAATTAAAAGCCAAACACTACGGCCTTGTTTCCTTCCTTGGTCACAGTTTTCTACTCCTCTTCCTTTCTGTCCCCCTTTGTAAAACCACCTTGGCATCCTATGTTGCCGCTGCTGTCACATTACAGCCTCAGGAATCATCAGTCTGGGTGCAAAGTACAGTATGTGGGTGGAGCCTGTGGGTGGAGTGTGAGTGGAGTCTATGGGTGGAGTGTGAGTGGAGTCTATGGGTGGAGCGTGAGTGGAGTCTATGGGTGGAGTCTGTGGGTGGAGCCTGTGGGTGGAGCCTGTGGGTGCAGTGTGGTTGGAGTCTGTGGTTGGAGTGTGGGTGGAGCCTGTGGGTGGAGTCTGTGCTTGGAGCCTGTGGGTGGTGTGTGGGTGGAGCCTGTGGGTGGAGTGTGGGTGGAGTCTGTGGTTGGAGTGTGGGTGGAGCCTGTGGGTGGAGTGTGGTTGGAGTCTGTGAGTGGTGTGTGGGTGGAGCCTGTGGTTGGAGCCTGTGGGTGGAGCCTGTGGTTGGAGCCTGTGGGTGGAGCCTGTGGTTGAAGTCTGTGGGTGGAGTGTGGGTGGAGTCTGTGGGTGGTGTGTGGGTGGAGACCGTGGGTGGAGCCTGTGGGTGGAGCCTGTGGGTGGAGTCGATTCCTTCAGCTCGTAGTCAAACTGTGGGAGAAGAAGAAACAGTCGCAGTTTGTCTGAAACCAAACAGCTTCGCCTGAATTTGCTGAAGTGTGATCTGTCCCCAAGTGACATTAGAAAGACGTCCCCTTCCCACTGTTCCCAGTGTGCCCAGTGAATGTCACTTTTGTCCTGCACATGTCAATTACTGAACCCATGTGCTGAAGGAAACCTGGGAACCAGGCCATGATAATGGATATGAGGCTCAAGGTGCACTGGCAGCCACTCCCAGGTGAATAAACAGCAGAATGTCCCTTTAAGTTTTATGGACCTGCTAAATTAGCTCCTGATAAGCTCCTGGAGGTTTGAGCACGTGACTGCAGCCTGGGCAGCACTGGGGGAGGGAAGGACCTTTAATCGAACTGTAACCTTAGACAGGAAGGTGCAAACGGCCGCCGCTCCTCAGGCCCTGGGCAGGAAGCGCAGGTTGATGGGCTTCCCTGGGATGAGCAGGATTCGAGTCTTCGGCTCCACGGTTGGTGAGCCGTCCTCAGGCTGGAACTCATAGTGCTGCAGCAGCTGCAGGGCGACACACATGATCCTGAATTTACCTTCATAAAGTAGATCTTATCTTATCTAGAAGGAGCAGCTGATCTGTGTTCACGTTAAACAGAAACACTGACACACCTGGGCTAGCACACCTGGGCTAGCACACCTGGGCTAGCACACCTGGGCCAGGAGTGCTAGCACATCTGGGCCGGCCCAGGCTAGAACAAAGAGAGAAAGTGAAATGCTTGTGCGACTCTCACCCTGGACAGAGTGAAATACATCTCCATCTCCGCCACCCTCTTCCCCACGCAGGCGCGCACGCCAATGCCGAACGGGATGAAGCTGTACGGGTGGTGCTGGTAGAAACCTGGCGAGTCCCTCCTGCCGCTGTCTCCTGCCTCAGCGCGCAGCCACCGCTCCGGGAGGAAGCGCTCGGCATCCACAAACTCGCCTTCGTCGTGACACACGGTGTAGTGGCACAGGTGGAACAGAGTCTGCCGGGGGAGGACGAAGGTCATTTAAAAGATTCGAACGTGTTTTAGTTGCAGACAGAGTCTCGCTGCGTTCTCACCTTCTTCGGGAACCAGTAGTTGTCCACGATCACCTTGCTCTCTGAAATGAGGCGTCCGTTTCCGGGTACGACAGGATACAGGCTGGTGGACAGAGACACATCAGAGGACATGGTGACCTGGAGTTCACGTACAGGGCTCAGGGTGATATCTGATGTCCAACAGGTGTGGGACAGGTACAGGTAAAGGCCCTGCAGTCAGAGCATCATCAGCTGAAACTGCACATTCATATGATTCATTCTTTTAAAGGACACGTCCATCCTAAAGGACCAGGACTAGAACCTTCCTCAGTGATTTGGATTCACTGATTAAAACACAGATTAGAGACGTTAGTTTTTCCAGCACATGCATCTCTGTGTTTGCTGTCAGGGCCGCCCCCTGCTGGCTGACCTCGACACCTGAATACCAAACAGAACAGACGGGCATTCATCAGCACAGAAAGACACAGGCCTCACTTCACACTGACGTTCTGTTCCAGAGTTTAGTCACAGGGCCGAGACCAATACACTCCAGCTGCTGCACCAATAAAGGAGCATTTCACCAAACTGAGCTGCTTGTCTCATAATACTGAGTAAATCATTTTTAATTAAAAAACCAAACACGACTTTGACAACCAAATAAAGATTCAAATAACATTACAACAACAAAACAAAAACAACAAGCAAATGATAAAGTCTGTTAAGCCAAGGATGGTGTTATTTTGTTAACTCAAACCTTTAAACTGGTCACATGTGGGGGTGGACTCACCGTAACGTCTCCTTTATGACAGCCTTCAGGTATGGCATCCTGCTCAGGTCGTCTGTGGTCGGCTCCCGCCGGTCCGGACACACGGAGCTGACCTCCCGGTACAGTCGCTCCTGGACCTCAGGGTCCCGCGCTAAATGGTACAAGGTCCATGACAAAGTGTTGGACGTCTGAGAGCAAGACCAGGGGGGACCACAGAGAGGAAATCAGAACAAATCTCAACACACTGTCTGTAGTTTTTCCACTTTCTCTGTGGGACCTCCAAAATTGTTGTGGCAAAACACGTTGGATGAGTAACAAAGACAGTGCAGACAGATTGTCTTTTCCACAATATAGTTCTTACAAGAAAGGAGCAAAACAGAATAGAACACAATTGATCAGAGTCCTCCCCAGGTGTTCCCCAGGTGTTCCCCAGGTGTTCCCCAGGTGTTCCCCAGGTGTTCCCCAGGTGTTCCCCAGGTGTTCCCCAGTCACTCAGCTCCTATCAGGCTGAGGCCTCTACTTATACAGACATGCAAAGTAAATGCAACCAATCATTGACATAATCAGATAATTGAGTCTGTTCTTCCCTGTTGTTCCACAAAGTGATTCCCTAATAAGGCTGTATTCTAAAAAATATTCTCATTGGACAGTTAACCCTCCATCCTGGGCCTGCTCTGTTATACTGGTCCCTTTCTCACACCTGGTGTCCCGAGGAACCTTTCTCCCAGATACTCCTCACCCACATCCTTGAGAACACTGTGTCCCTTAGTGTCAGACTGTACTAGGTCAGAAAGAACATAAACAGATATGATCATGAAAAACACATGAGTCTTGATGAATCAACCTGTAAATGAAAAACCTGTGAAACCTGAAAAACCAAGAACACAGTGAAACAGTCGAAATTAGTAACAATAATCAATCATTGAAACTCATGTTTCCATTACATGAGCAAAACTCCAGTCGGGTCAGGAACACGAGCTGTACCAGCTCGAGGAGGGGAAGTGGGGGATCTGCAGCCTCCACAACACGTTGTTTGTTGTCTCCCTATGAAACCTGGGCAGCTGAGCACAGCACTGCTTCAGCAGCAGATTCACAGGTTTGCACTTTTCCATGAAACCAAAAAACAAATGTTCAAGGATAATCTGAAAAAAGCATCAACAATCATCTCCTCTATTTTATTAAAAGACTCCACCAAAGCCTGAAGAGCGCTGTTAAACTGAGGTCTTGGTGTGTTTTCTTGGTCTTTAACAGACACAGAGTCTTTCTCCACACCCACGTCACGATACGGCTGCTCCACAGGGAACAAACCTCTGGCTGCAACAACAGCAGCATGATGACCAACCCCACCAGGGAATGCAGCCACACCACCTGCACAGCACACGAATGTTCCAGTTTCCGCATCTCTTGCACAACCGAGTCTGACCTGACGTGCAGTTTCTGGCATTGTGCATGATCACAGACGTTATGAAATCCTCCTGTTACTGTGTTTTCTGCTGGTCAACATCCTGTTCTCAAGTCCAAATAAAATTTGCCTATATCTGATTTAACATTTAGGCCAAAGGCTCTTCCTGGAGAATTAGTGCCACAAACTGAGCTGGGACCCTGTTTCTGCAAGAATTTGACTTTTCCTAACTGAGCAAATCCTGGCAGGCCCTAACAGACCATCAGGCTTTGGGTCTGTTATCGTCCTGGCACAAACACAACATCCTTCGTAAACCTGAGCTCTGGGGAGCTGCAGTACTGAGGAATGAGGAGTGGTCTGTTTTTCTTCTGTTCCCAGCTGATGACACCAGAGAGCAGGACTACGTCTTAATGTGGACTGAACACACAAACTGTGAGGACTCCTTTCTATGTTTCCTTCCCCTCAGCTGCTCCCATGTCAAGTCCAAGTCAAATGTATTTCTAAAGCACATTTAACAACGTAGTTGACCAAGGTGCTGTACAAACCTATACTAGCTGCAAACATAAAAACAGGCAATAAAAACATCCAATAATAATAAAATAATAAAAAGAAGAATACCTCATCACTCAGTATTAAATGCCAACATGTATATAAAGGTCTTAAGGTGAGATTTAAAAATAGGAAGAGTCGGGGCCTGCCTGATGTACAGGGGCAACTCACTCCAAAGTCTAGGGGCTGCTACTGAAAAGGAGCGATCGCCCCGACTCTTCATCCTAGATTTAGGTACTGTAAGTAAAAGCTGCTCACCAGACCCCAGAGACCGTGCTGGACTATATGGCTTTAAAAGGTCAGAGATGTATTGAGGTGCTAAATTATTTAGGGCTTTGTGGACCATTAACAATACTTTAAACTTGACCCTGAACTGCACAGGGAGCCAGTGTCCATCCCATGGTGACTGTTGCAGCAAAAGTTAATGTTATTCCACTTAAAGGTTCTGACTGTTTGCAGGTTATTTGACTTTTTATTTTAAATATCATAATAATAGATTTTTAATCACTGATATTACTGAACTTAGAGCATGTTTATGTGGATGTGTAACTAAACTGAGTAGCTAGAAACTTTCATAATGACAATAACAGACAGATTAAAAACACCGATGCACAACAAAAAGCCTCAGCACTGGATCCAGGTGCTTCCTGTGTGAACGATGTGTTTCCTGTGCAGCAGCATCGGGGTGAAGAAGAAACCACAGCACCACATTACCCCTTCCTCACCGTGTCGACTCCGCCCAGCAGCAGCTCCGTGGCGGTGATGTGGACCTCGGCTTTGGTCATCTTGTCTGACGACAGCAGGTAAGTCAGGTACGTGCCCTCTGCCGGCTCGCCGCTGCGGACCTGGGCTTCGATTTCAGCAATCCTCCTGTCGATGAGGGTCTGAGCTGCCGCACAAACACACGAGCCAAAAAAAGTAGAAGCAAACATTCACACTGTGTCACTAAATCCGAAACTGGCACCCGAGACTGCCTGTGACTTTGCCCCTTTGTTGTGTTTTTGCTGCCTACCTACGTCGCAGAGATCGTCCCAAGCCTGAACAAAGCGTTTCCAGTGGGGGAGGATGCGGCGGCTCCAGCGTGGGAACAGCATCACCAGCTCAGACAGAGTCAGCATGTTGTTGACGGCGGCGATGAAACGCACTGTGTCTCTGGGAATCTGCTCCTGCAGGCAGCCCAACCTGGTCTCAAACAGGATGGAGGCGGTAACTGCGGGGTGTAAAAGTCAGCAGAAAGTTTGGATCAGACACTTCCCTCTTCAGCCTCCAGCCCTGGTGTTACCGCTGCACCCCCTACCCTCAAAGCCAAACTTGTAGAGCTCCGCTGCCAGATTGGGAACTGTGGCCTGGTCCGGACTGCGACTGCGAACGAGCTCAATGCGTCGCAGCAGGTCTCCGACCACCTGGTGGATGATGGGGGCATAAGCGACAACCTCCTGCATCTTCAGCATCCTGGGGTTCAGGACACTGCGGATCCGGTACCACTCGGGTCCTGTGCTAGAAAGTGAAAGAGCTTCAATGGTTCTTCAGAATACAAACATGAAAGGACCCGTAACAGAGCCCTGAGAAAGGGGCCTAACCCAGACTTACGTAATAAAAATGAAGGACTATCACCAATTTAACTTTTGCCTTTGGTTGTCATTACTCAGGTGAGTCAGGTGACCTCTTCTAGTCAGTTCTGACTGCAGAAGGCAGATCTGGTTTAAACCCAAACCTTCTGTCTGCAGCTTAAATACAGTGAAAGATGCTGTTATTCCACTCACTCCACATGCAGACCGTAGGCTTGTCCTCTCAGGTCTCTGTGCTCCTTCCAGTGCAGAAGCTCACTTCGGACTGGGTACTGACCCTCCTGTTGGATCACCTGAGCTATGAGCTCGGGAGACGCCACATTGATGATGTCCAGTGGGCCGAACCTGGAGCGCCAGATGGGCCCGTACAGACGCTTCTGAACCCCCTGAGAAACAATTAAAAGTGAAACCTGGGGTGGCCAATCCATGGTCCGTCCCTGCCTCACCCACTGATGTTACCTGGATCAGGTGTGTTTAGTCAGTCAGAAGCCTGATTGAGTTTGTCCTACCTGTTCCACCTTAATCTGAGATGGTACATTGTGACAACTGGACAAACCTGATCCAGGTAAGCAGCAGACCTGTGGGGCAGGGACAGATGGAAGAAGAGCAGGATGCTCCTGATGCATTTTGGACAATGTTAGTCCTTAAACCTTCTGCCTGGTGCTGCTGTTCCTCACCTCCGCTGTGACATGTCTGAAGTTGTGCAATTAGTTTCGGCTCAGCCAGAAAACACTAACGCTCATGATAATCTAGCAACAGCATCCTGTTACACAAAACAGACCCTGTATCCCACTCCTGAAAGCAGCCGACACATCTGGTCTAACTGGACGCAGGACTTCTGAGTATTTTTACACTTTTCCATAATTCACTTCATCCTAAAAAGAAACCACCCTAAACTAACAATGGAACAAACTGCGCCTTATTAACAGCGGCCCAATAGAACACGTGACAGGTTCAGAGCCCGTTAGGGGCCCGTCAGTACCTGGTACAGGCTAAAAGGCCTTTTTAAAGTGACTTGTAAACCGCAGACTCTTGCAAACACGGCTCAGTCCCCGCCGGTGGTTTCCTGTGTCTGACTTCAAATTAGGAAACGAACATTTCTGAAGTGAGACGAACCAACAGGCAGTACACAAACCTGATCTAAGTCTGAGTGAACACGAACCTGAAGCAAGTGGCTCTTGTCCGCGTATCCTTTGACAAACAACCAGTAAAGCGTGGTGGCCAAACTGGGTCCGGGCAGCTCGTCCATGCTCTTCAGCCTCCCGGTCCCAGTTGTCGCCTGGACCTTCAGGTTTCTTTTGGACGACACCGCGATGGAAGTCCCCGTTCGGAGTTCCTGACCGGCCCGGACCACCGGGAGAGTCCGGGCGCAGAGCGATAAGAGTTGGACAGACCTGGTGGCGCAGCGCATGGTGGGAACTGTGCGTCTGAGCGCACTGACACGGATCCGACTGATCGGTTCCTCGGCCTCAACAGAGGAAGTTCAGGACCCGCAGCACTCCGCACCTCCAACCCCTCAGACACGAACCATTAGAGCGTAGCGCCTCCTTCCGGTGGAGCCGGCGACGGTCACGTCCAGCCACAGCAGCAGCAGCAGCGATCACAGCCATGAAGCTCAGACACGAGTCAAATAAATATCTTTTATTGTTTCATCGTCATAATCATAACGGCTGTCACTGGGAACACAGAGCTGTCGCAACACTTCCGCCTCTCTCTCCGGACCCAACCATGCACCAACTCTCCCATTAAAAAAAGGAAAATAAAAAATATATATTAAAAAATTATGCGTACCACTGATATACAGATCTGATATAAACAGGCGCATTGGTCACAAACCAATCAGAATTATAAACATGGCTTCTCTTACAATACACAGAAACCGAACATGTGGGATATAAGTGTACTTTGCTTTTAGAAAACAAAACAACAACAAAAACAGGTACATTTTCATTTTCTACATTTGTACATGATTTTCTCATTTCATTATTATTATTATTAGGATGTTCTCACCCTGTAGCCTGAACGCTCAGGGATTCAGGTGCAGGGTCCGAGGAGCACAAACTGCAGTAAATGCACGTATATAAACACACACGCACACACACGCACACACACGCACACAGGAGTGGCAGCAGTGGCTCCAGACACGACAGAACTACAGGTGGATGCTGCAGGTGACAACACTGGTACCGAAGGTGAACGAGGCCTCTGGCAGTAAAAATGAGACGTTACATTCATGTCCAGCTCATCAGTAACTGAACCACACACACACACACACACACACACACACACACCTGTGTAAAAATAAAAAAGTCTTTAAAATGTGCAAAGAAAACGTCGCTGAACCGAGCTGCACGAGCGACAGCTGATGAGGAATCGTGAAGAAGCATCGGTGAATCATCGATAGTGCATAACAGGCGTGCGCGCCCCGGCTGCAGCAGGTTGTGACAGATCCACAGTTCACGGACTTCAGGACAAATACTCCATCGTGGTTCTGCTTCGTCTGGAAACGCACTGTTCTGAAAATGCATAACGTGAGCGAAGGAGTCGGTTCTGGTTTCCTGGACAGAAATGAGTCATTTCCAGAACCCGTGCACGTCACAGCAGCACGACTGGACCTACCACAGAGCAACACCGGTCTGACTCAGGTTTAAGTGCCTTCACAGAAACAACCGTCCTTTACCAGCAAAGGAAAAACCTCCTGCTTCCCAAAGGTGTGAGCAGTAAAACAACATCTAGTGGCTGCTGTGGGAAACTACAACTGCAGAGCATCTCATCAGTCTGACAGAGGAGAGTCCAGCCTGTGGACCTGGACCATCAGCAGCAGCCAGAGCTCAATAATGTGCACACAGGCCCACAAACACGAGCAGCTTTCTCCATTTACAGCCCGTTTGTGTGGGGAGGCTGGAAAATCGTTAATGGCTGGCACCGTTAATGAGCTCCACAACAACGAAGAGGCCTCAATCTGACTTTAGGCAAACAGAAAAGGCCTCGCTCCGTCTGTCGGTCATTAGCGTCCTGCTGGGTCTCGTCCAACCCACAATGATTAAACATCAGACGCTGATGAACTTCAGCTGCAGCCTGCGTCTGACTCAGGAACACAGTAACCTACTAAACTCAAGTCTCAACTAAGGCAATTTAAGCCCCAAGATGATCGGAGGACTGAGAGGACCAGGTGAAGGCAAGAAGACAAACCAGAACTGAACTGATGTGGTTACATAGTCTTTAGTGTGCAAATAACCACTGCCTATGTTGGAGCGGGATGAGGGACATTTAGTCCAACCAGCATGTGGACAGCCCTACATCAGAGGCTGCAGAAAACATCAGTCACATTCTGCCGGAAGCTCGGTCCAGGAGGAAACTGAAAACGGAGCGTTTGTGGTTTGACTAAAGTGCCGAGTAAACTTTGATTTGGCAACAACAGAGACTGCAGCGTGAACTGAAGGAGGACGCTCTGCGAGACGCCGTAAACAACTTCAAGTGTGAATCTGCAGGAGTGGATTAGGACAAAAACACAACAGAACTTCTGACAACAGAGACACACAAGAAGACACATCTGATGATGAGCAGCTGCCGCACACGGACAAACCCTCACGTGTAGCGTCGAACAACACAGTGGGACAGCGTCATACAGCCAGACCTCTGGCCAATCAACTGGGAGCTTCTTGCCCTGCAGCATTACATCGACACTGTTCGAACGCCAACATTCGAACTGCACCTCAGAACCACATCATTATCTCTGGTAATGTGACACACACTCTTCAGAGTGTGTGAGGACTCGGGTTACATTCACTGCTAAAAAAAAAAAAAAAAAAAAAAAAAAAGAAGGTCAGTTTCCAGTACCGCCCGCCAACCCTGTGAGGGTCTGGGTCAGGGTGTGCTCACCAGTCGGACAGTGATGTTTACAAAATGGCCAGAATGTAAAGCCTGAGCCTGGACACCATGAGCTCAGACCACAGGGGACAGAAGCAGAGGAGAACAGGAAGCGTTCAAAGAGAAAACCAAGTCGTCTGTCACAAACGTCTGTGACCGGCACCCCCTACTGGATGAGCCCGGAGGACTGGGCTACATCTTAGGACCACTTGTTTGGAAACGCGCATCAGCCACACAAGCAGCACTGCAAGGCTTTCAAATCGGAGTGTGAAGGCAGATAAAGCAGAGGAGCTGAGGTGGGACCAAAATACCAGGAGTCCAGTCAGAGAAAGGCAGAAACAGACATCACAGCTGAGCTGAGACCAGCTGGACTTGGGTAAACGGCGTGAAGGCAAAACAACACTGAGAACGACGGATTCTCCCCCAACTCCACACTCACCCCACACTGCGCTTCAAAACAGAAAAGGCACACGGCGTAGAACGAGGAGCGGGGAAGGTGAGAACACAAAACATTTCAGAGGACAAACACGAGGAACGGAGTGAAACTGTTTCTCTGCATCGTCTGTAGCAGCGGCCCCAGATATCGCCATCGCTCTGGGTTGTGGCGGGAGACTACATTCTGGGGTCGGGTGAGCGAGATGGGGTATGGAGGGCCGATCCAGAGTCAGGCTTAGCAACACCGACACATCCCACTCCAAAACGTGAGGAGACAAACGGTACAAACATAAAAAAGGAGTCGCTTTCATTGCTTTCAGGAGGAAGTGCTCGGCCCCTCCCCGTCTGACAAATTAAGGTGCAACTTGCGGAGAAAACTAGAATAATTCATGTCCTCGATGGCAGCCTCACACAAAGAGACAGGCGGAGCAGGTCCTTGCCCACACGCTCCACCTTTACCAGCGAGCTGTCCTGGTCCATGTAGCTTCAGCGTGGAGGTGGAGGGTGGAGCCGAGGCAGGGGCGCCATCAGGTAAGGCCGTGTCTGGCAGGCAGGTGGGGCTAAAGGTTCAGGGGTCGGTTAATGTACAAAGATGTGCCTCAATAGCTCATCCGCAGACGGCCGCTGCTTGGTCTCTACAAAGATCCGTTTGAGGAACTCCCGGCAGTGGTCCGACACGTGGGCGGGGAGAACCGGGTTAGTCGGCTGGGTGGCAATCTTAAAGATGGCTGCCATGGCCTCAAACTCCGCCCAAGGGGGTCGCTGGGTCAGCATCTCCACAACGGTGCAGCCGACACTCCTGAGAGCAAAACAAGAAGAGCTGACGTCAACAGTCATCTGGGATCATCTGGACTGACACCGTGTTTACACAGACTGCGTCCACATCACAGCTGCGTTATCTAAACCAGAACCTGTACTGGTCTTACCAGATGTCAGCTTTCCTGCCGTAGCCCTCTCCACTGATCACCTCCGGGCTCATCCAATAAGGGGTGCCGGTCACAGACTTGATGCCTGTTCCTGACAGACAGATGGTCTGCAGCCGCCGACTGGCTCCGAAGTCTCCCAGCTTCACGTTCCCCACGGAGTCACGAAGGATGTTGGCTCCTACACAAAGAGCACACACATTTCTGAGCTCAGACAACCTGCTTTGCAACCAGACTCCTCTAAAAACAGAGCAAAGACTTCTTCCAGTTTGAAAGTAAGATCCCCTCAGACCAACAGTGCACCTCACCTTTGATGTCCCTGTGGACGATCATGTTGCTGTGCAGGTAGGAAACGCCCTCCAGGATCTGCCGGGTGTAGCGGCGCGTCACATTTTCCGTCAGTGCTCCATACGACTTCAGCTGGTCCTTGATGGAGCCCTGACACCACAAACATGCAGAAAGTTGTCAAAACATACAGGCGTCCATTGCATTGGTGTAAAAAGCAACATCAGCAGCGACATCCTTATTTGGTGTTTGCTACCAGGAGAGTGAAATGAAACAGACAAGACACAATGTGGACTATTCATTCAGACTGTTGTGCACACGTGCACTCACTCCAGGCATGTACTCCATGAAAATGGAGAGCGTCCGCTCCATCGTGTCCCGCAGACAGCCGTAGTACTGCACGATCCGCTCGTGGCACAAGTTCTTCAGAAGCTGGATTTCACACTCCAACGCACTCACCTCCTGAACGGGAGAAAAACACGTCCGATATTTCTCTACTGCTGCTGTGACACGGCGAAGAGCCCACAGCCGAGCTTCAGTTCTGCAGAGCAGAGTCTCACCTTGCTGGTCTCCGGACTCTCCGGGTCAAACTGAACCTGTTTCACTGCCAGTTCCCGTCCAGTATCTGCGTCATAGCAAAGGAAAACCCGTCCGAAGGCGCCCTGACCCAGAAGTTTCCCCAGCCGCCAGTTGGTGGGGGCACGAGGAGCTGGGGGCAAACACCACATGGAGTCAAATCACTGGAAATGTTTAAGTGGCAGAAAAATGAGAAGGACGACTTACAGCGGCTGGGCGGGCTGATGTCCATGACGGACAGGGTGGGAGCAGCAGTCGGATTCGGGTTAGGCTCAATGTCGCTGCCCCTTCGTGGCCGTCGGGCCGGCCCTGGGGCCTCTTCAAGGTCAGGAGTGAAGACGCTGCTGCCGCTGCTGGTGCTGGGCGACTGCTCGGTGGGACTGAAGTTAACCGGTGAGCGGAAACCGTGAACCTGTGTTCTCCGAGCCCGAGGGAACGTCTTCCTCCCTGCAGGAACAACCAGGAACGGATTTAGCATCAATCAGGAAGCTGTGCCACAAACAAACAGTGAGGTTAATACCCACCATCGCTGTAATCCTGAAGGCCAAAGGGAATGCCGTAACGCCGTGGATACGTACCCCCTTTCCCTGACTTCTCAAACACCGGGATATCGTACTCTGCAGCGAAGAGGACAACAGTGAAGAACAACACAATTTGTGACAAAAGACAGAAAGGGGGAGCAACTTCCTGTGGCTGAAGGTGGGTGGAATTTAACTTGTTTTACTCGTGAGCTTTACATCTGTGGCACACTTACCTGGAAAGTCCTGGTGGTTGTCTGGGTAGCTCTGTGCTCTGGGCATCCTGGACTTGGGGTAGTCACTGCAGGAAGACACCAGCAAGAGTTAACACTGAGTGTCACACTTCATTACCTGCAGTCAGGCATCCTCCCATCAAGCTTTAGTGTGGGTCTACTGCAGAAAACAGCTGATCTGAGTGGGTGCAGACACGCAACATTAAACGGTCCTGAATAATTGATGGAGAACAAACAACAGCGGGTCTAGTGTCTGATTACAGCACAGAGGACCTGACCTGTCCAGTGGACTGTCTAAAGAAGGACAGCTTCCAGATGCCGAGTTCTCCGGACTGCTCATGGACAGTGGGTCCAGCATCTGAGGAAAAACAGAAAGTCAAAAAAGAAACTTGCTTCCTTTCCGTGCAGGAGTACATGCTTTTATTAGAGCTTCCTCTTTACTGATCTGATGCCTTTGTCCCAACTCTACAATATTTCCTGTTTTTGTGGTTTCCAATGATGATTACTGCAGACCTGCAGCAGCCGTACGTCCGTGCTCAGCTGCATAATTTCAGAATCTCCACAGACGAACAGCATCTCCACCACCAGACTGATTCTTAACTCCCCGAGTTATGACTGTTTCCTATAGCAGGTAGGGCCTGAGCCGCCATCTTTGATTTGGTTCGAGTTGAAAATCCTGTTGTGCCTCAGTGGACAGAATATTTTAGCAACCAGAAGGCTCACAGAGTCTTTGTGGGTTCTACAGACTCTTCAGAACCACAGTAAGTGTCTTTCAGACATCACTAGTTACTGACACTTTAATCTGAGAGGGGAAAAACCTTCTTATACCGTTATAGACTGACTTCCACAATGACCACACAGAGGGTCAGCTGCATCCGTAGACCATGTCCATGTACCTACACCCTGATGGATGCGAGGGACCTGATGCCTGTCAACTGTCTGCAGTGGACAGAAAGACTCTACAGTAATCCAGCAGCACAGCAAAGCGAAGAGGAATAACCTGGTAAAAATAACGTTCAGCTGCTGCAGAGGCCACAGAGATTCGTAGCACCCACTAGGCCATGATGGAAAGTCCAAACCTCGCCCTAAATACTGATCAGCACTGTCCGCTCAGCTGTGACAGAACGTGTACCTGGTCCATGCTCTCTGGGATAAACTCTCCCTCGCTGTTGATGCTGGTGAAGGAGCCGTTCCTCGCCACCTGCTGCAGAGCGTCGGGAATGTATCCTGGAGGGGGAGAGCTGCGGTCCGTCGAATGGGAACCTGACATTGGTTGGAGACAGGCTGGTTACTCGGGAGGCGGATTTTATCAGAGGTGACACTAGAATTACATCAGCATGTCTGGGGATGAATGATCTTCCTCTTATTTTAAAGCCAAATACTAACATTCAGCTTCCATTTGGTTTTACTGTTCCTATTGCAGTTGGCTGGTTTATATATAAACACATTTATTTAGAATCGGACCACATCACATTATTCACCTATCAAAGCCAGCATGCTCTTCTTGTCTGCGACCCTGAATCCTGTGTTGTCCAGCTCCTCATGGGATGGCAGCAGGTCCATACTGGAGGAAGAGTTCTGAAGACACAGAGAACCCAAACAAATCCCAATTTAGAAACCACACACAGTGGTTTCCACAGCATCACGAAACAGCAAGGGACTCACAAGACAAGTTAACTTCTGCTTTTTCACCACATTTGGAGTCTAAAATCTAAAGACAGTATTATGTTAATTTTAGTTTTGCGCTCTCTGCCCTATTACACCATAGGAGAGAAAAACCAAGCTGCTGTGACGCTGCCAAATCTGTCACAATAGACTAAAGTTTCCTCTGGAGACATGACAACGCGCCTGATGATTCCTACACAACAAACACCCTGATCTCTTCCATTTGTCAGCATCACCATCAAACTCTACATGGTGTGAAAACCGAGCAGAAAGAGAAGAGAATCTGGCAGTTGCTGACCTGAGACGACATCTGCAGCACCAGGAGGATCTTCAAGCTCTTCATGTGAACACTGCGATCCAGCAGCTCCACGGCCTTATCCAGGTCGTCCTGAGTGGTCAGTGGAATCACCAACTGCAACAGCAAACAAAGATGCCGACATTTAACTACGTCATTTGATGTCAGCACTTGACATGTGTCTTTTAGGGTCGTACCTCATTGTTGGTGTAGTGAAGGTCCATGGTCTGACCGAAAGCCACTCTGGCTTTGGACCTCAGGTCGTCCAGCTTGACAGGCCGAGGGAACTGCAGGATTCTGCACAGAAGAAAAAGAGAGGTCAGAGGTCAGAAGGGCACAGCGACAGGTTTGTACCGAAAACATAGTCCGACACTCACCTCCTCTCCCCTTTGAACTCGAACTTTACTCTGACATCATTCTGTCGGAAACACAAGCACATTAAATTCAGCAACACACATGAAAGTGAACAGGTGAGATATCGGATGACAGGTGAGGATCTCAGTGAGCAAAACACACTGTCCAGCACCTGATCTTTACTTTAACCTGGGCCATTCTGAGGAAGTCACATTAAGACTGATTCATGTTTGACAGAATACACCACAAAACAAAAAATTTGATCCAAAAATTGTTGAAATCCAACTTTTCTAACATGTAGAAAAAAGACCCAGGGTGTTTTATGGTCCTGTGTGAACCTTAGACTAATTGCACATTAAAACAACCACTGTAATGGATCTGTCCGGGCTCTTCACCCCTCACCTCTGCCCAGTGCTGTGTTTACTGCTCTGACTGGGTTACCTGGTTCTTGGGTGAGGAGGCTTTGGGTTTGCCCAGGTCTGACAGGAACATGGCAGGACGGCTGGAGCGGTGCAGTTCGGCCAAGTCCTGCATGATCGAGTTCAGCGCCTCCTGCTCATCTGAGGGACCATAAAATATAAGCAACATGAGTGTCTCTTACAAAAACATGTAACAAATGTTTTCTGCAGCTCTCCTGCAAAAACTAAATCTCTCAAAATCTAAAAAACCCCAAAAAATGACTTGTCTCAGAGACATGCAGCAGTTACACAATTACATGCACTTACACCAACGCACATGTCAGAAGGAATCATTGGCCAAGCAATAAAAACATTGAAAAAAAGAAAGTAGGTTTGGTGGCAAATAGTAACTTAAGACAGACACATACCCATCATCGTGGCACGGCGATTGACCCACGAGGCCAGGAAAGAGGATTCTCCCATCAAAGGGATTCCTTTCTCCTGCAACAGCCAAATTACAACATCAATCCTGACGTGCACGTCATCAGGACAAGTCAGAGCCTGAAGCTGCTGACTTATCAGCAGATCTGTGAACAGTGACTGTGAGTCAGAAGATACATGAGCAATTTCTATCACCAGGGGTTCTACAAGTTTAGTACAGTCCAGTTCAACCATGTGAGACCATTACATGTCACATCCACAATGGGACAAAACTTTGATGGGCAGGAGTCTGGAGGTTGCTTTGTTTGTTTCCTGTAGTTTTATCACAGTATTATACATAAGTACTGATGAGAGAAAGAACTACAAAAAAAAGAAATCTTATATGCCACATATATGAACATAACCGAAACATCATCCACCATTTGTATGAATTTTCAAAATCAAATTTAAGTAATTTGTAGGCCTGAAAAGTTCATTATCGCATTTTAGACTTTTCACGTGACCCCTGACAACCCTGATCACCTTATTGTTAAAATCATAATGTGTGTAGTTGGTGTCATTGCAATCACCTGCATGGTGGACGAACAGCGAACTGCAGTAATAAACATGACAGAAATCTGACTTAGTAGCAATAATAAAAAAGAAAGATATTGAACAGTTCAGTTGAGATGCATAAAGTAAGACAACACAATGTTGTCAGAAATTTTACACCGCAGCAGCGATCACTATGATGCAGCAAAACTGTGAGAGGAACCGACTGAAGGAAACACTGGATTTTACATGATGTTTGCAGCATCATCAGAAATTGTCAGGCATTGAATTTTCTGCTTCAGTCAAAACCAGACTTTGCTTTTCTGGCCATTTCTCCAGATGATTTGTCTGGACTGAGCTGCCACTTTACTAAACACACACAGTTAAAAATCAGCCTGACAAATCTTCATAGAGAGGATACGTTTTAGAAAAGTTCAAAGCTGGAGGTCACTGTCCTGTGAGTTTGGTCCAACAGATTCAGACCAAGTTGGACAACAACAACAACAACAACAACAACAACAGACTGAGTCAACGTCTCCACATGCTGTGTGTAATCTGACCTGTTATTAAAATTTGAAGTAGTATTTGAAATAAGCAGGAAGAAAAGGACGAATGGATCATCAGCAGCACAAATAAAAGTACTTACACAGATTCAAAGTACTGCTACATACTGCGTTTAGCAGCCTGTACTATAGTACTAATGCAGTAATGTCCAACACAATAACGCAGGAGCAGATTTAAAAACTGTTGGATCGATAATAATCGATATTTTAATAAATGTGAGCTGTCAATCAGCTGTGAACTGTCAACATGGGCCCGACTGATGAGCAGCTGATTGGGTATTGATGAGTCTCCGATCATCACTGATTGATTACTGTCCGTAACTGACGTAAAATCTGACCAGCACATCACGTGGTCGACAGTCATCATTGTTAACACCGTGGCCAGTGATCCAGCGTCTGTGCTCTCAGCTTTATCGATTACCAATCACAACATTAACGTTACGTCGACACATTATTAGCTTTCAATTAACTTGCTAGCGTTAGCCGACCCGAAGCTACAATTAGCCAAGATTAGCTAAATGCTAAAGTTGCTATTTCGTTCAACCATAAAACCGCCTGAACAATGATTGATCCCGTTAGGATCAAATGATCGATTGGTCAATTCAGATCCATTGTGCGATTTATGGCGTTGAGATATCGCCAAACACGCACAGATACACGCACATTAATCGACACGGGAGCTAATTGGCTAACGCTAGCTGTCAGGCCAGGGAAGTTGACAGGCAGAGCTAATGCTAACGTTAGCAGCCTTTACCCGAACATAGCCCAGGTCCGACCCGAACCGCTCCGAGTTTATGATCCTACCTGAGGCTTGGCTCGGTGTGTGTTCACCTCCTCATCCACAGGCCCGGCGACAGGAGCACCGGGCCCCGCGGGGACTTTAGCAGTCCGGGTCTAACTTCACTCGGGTCCTGCAGGGCCACGACGACGAGGCCCAGCGGCTCAGCTCAGCCGGACCCTTCCGGGCAGAACGATGCCGAGATAATAGCACTGACCGAGAATCCAGCACGATGTCCCCGAACCTGTGCGGCGACAAACGGCCCCGTTAACCGACGGTTTTCATGTTATTGCACTTTACAGCCTGGTTGCTCCGCTCGCTGCTGCCCCGCACAGGCGTCAAGCTTCCGGGTCACTGACAAACGACCACCGGAAGTATATATATTTTTCTGGCAAAATAAAATACTCAAACTGTGTCGGAAAGGGAGTTACATAGTTCCCAATTTATATTGACAGTTACTAACCGGAAATGTCATTTATCAGTTTGGCGTACTTGACGAGTCTTGACCTCCAACCTCGTTGTAAGAGTCCAACAAAAACAACGTGTGTTGTGACAGAACGGTGTTAGTTTCCTCTTCCCTACCACTGAAACCTGTCAATAATCAATAAATACATCTGATCGGCTTATTTTCACTGTAACTTCCACCTTTATCTTTACTGACACTAACATTTTTTCCTATAATATTGATACTTATTTCAGATCATTCAATACAAAGACTAAATTTAATTGGACACTAATTTCATATTGTATAAATAACAGAGCTATATTTTCATCTTTCATCTTTATGGCAAATTACACAGTAGATTATAGGCTACCTGTAATTTATAACTGGACTGTTTTTGGAGACAAACTACAAGCCAAAGACCTTACATGCGCTGGTCTAATTAGGAAGCTAATAACAATGGACATGATATATAGATGCTAGAGAACTGTAAAACTTGTTAAACCTGATTTTTACATGCATTTCTTAATGGGCTTTGTACAATAATGGACATATGTCATTAAAATAAACTGATTTCCCCAATTGTTGCCCTTCTCATACTTTGTGAAAACATTGCATTTTAATCACTTAATGTTTATTTGAATAGGGAGAACTATAGCATTAGCCTAAGCTAATTTACAATAGCTACACAGTGAAACTTTTTAAATGACAGAAAACCCTGAGCTAGCTTCACGAACAAATGAAAATGTTTAATGCATTACGAGATTTATGCCAAACTATAGCGTGCTTTTACTTTGTATACAAATTATTTAAGTTTCGACAGGTTCTTATTTTGAAGGCACCGACATCCTGCGTCATTTCCGGCTGATGCGGGCTAGCGCTCAGAGCTAACGCTGCACCTATTGTCAGTCCATTTTCCAGCACACAGAGCAAAAACATGTCAGATACGGTACGATACGAACCTTAAACTGTCTATGTTTCTCTGTCATCTGCATGAAAAGGACGCAGGGTCAAATTAACGTTTCATGCCTCGTATCTTGTTATCGAATATGCTAACTGTTAGCTCCTGTAGCCTCAGGCCCACTGCTTGTTTAGCCTAGCCTAGCCTAGCTTAGCTCAACTTAGCTTAGCTTCAGTTTCAAAGTTGTGTCTGGAAACAAGCAACAGACGCAGTTTGTGACGATCGACACTCGGAAAAGCAGCGACGTGAATCAGATCTGTTTGGAATTTGTAGTTAAACATGTTGTGCTGCTAATTTTTTCTTTATTTGTTGTTGTTTAGGAGACAAAACCTTCGAGCCAAGAGGGGGCCGACAAGAAGGATGGAGAGTACATCAAACTGAAAGTGATCGGTCAGGTGTGTATCGATGGATGCAGGTATCGGTTATTGATCAGAGTTAAATGCTGGTTTGGAGGTGAATGATCTTCTGTGTGTGTGTTTGTGTGACGCCAGTGTGTGTGTGTGTTATTATCACCTCGTATGTGACACAGCACTGAAGTCATTTCCTAATCTCCAAACATGTTCACAGGACAGCAGTGAAATCCACTTCAAGGTGAAAATGACCACACACCTAAAGAAGCTGAAGGAGTCCTACAGCCAGAGACAGGTGGGACCAGACGGCCCCGAAACAAAGCAGTAACGACATCTCCAAAGACTGTGCTGGTAAATGTCCACGTTTGTGTCTTCCAGGGCGTCCCTGCGAGCACGTTAAGGTTTCTGTTCGAAGGACAGAGAATTGCAGACAACCAGACTCCGAAAGAGGTAAACTCGTGACTTGACTCCACATGTACCTTGTTTTAAAATCCTCCCTTGTTTTAAAATCCTCCCTAAACCCTTTAGCTCCTACTGACTACACGACCCAAGTTCCTCTGCTGAGAAACAAGGGGACATTACTGCAGCTTGTGGCACCTGAAGTTAAAGTAACTCTGGCCTGCCTTATGATGAATGTTGTTTCTGAGTTAGTTAGTCACACACTGACTGTTACACTTCGTTTGGGCTTTTAGGGTTAGGGTTAGTTAGTCAAGTGCTGTGTTACTGACTCGGCTACTAAAACGTGTCTCTGCTGTTGTTGATGTCAGCTCGGGATGGAGGACGAAGACGTCATCGAGGTGTATCAGGAACAGACCGGCGGGCTGTGGAACGATTAAACTTCCCACATTTCTAATCTTTTTTTCTTTATCTTATTTTGTATGTATGTACATGTTTTTGTTCTGTTTCAAACCATCTGGATCAAATGCGACTATCAGGGCTTCCATGTGTGAGGGCAGGAAGGAGAACAGAGGCCGGGGGAAGCACGAGGATGCTCACGTTGTTGACCGGAGCTGTAGCGTTCACCACATTTACACGTTTTTTATCCTGCTCATTTGAGGCGTCAGCAGGGACACGTGAAGCTGCAGCAAAGTAATAGTTCACCCAAAAACCATATCAGTGAGGGCCCTCGAACAGCTTTGTTTCAGCTTTCTGTGGGCGGAGTCCAGCTGTTTTTAGAATTAGAAAAGTATGACAGGAAAATTATTTCAATATTCTGAAGCCAAACTGTTGCACTCAGGGTCCAAAACAATTTATATTTACTAGTTTATCAGGCTGATTTCTAGAAGTGTGTTTGCACTGGTTTGATCATCACCATAGCAGAAAACTACGAATGCTTTGAAAATTACTAATGAGGGTTAAATGTAAATGTTCCATCGTACTGAGAACATTGAGATCAGATGTGCTAATGACAAAACACGGCTGCAGCAAAACTGAAGTTTGAGAAAAATGAAACAAAGCAGCGTCAGCCCTCTCACACAGTTTTTGGACGCACTATTCCTTTGAGTTTCTTTGCAACGAGCAGAATAAACACTGGCATCATCGAAGGTTTCCCTTGTACAGGAAGTAGAAAAATCTGCTTGCACTTTGTGTTGGTTTTCTTGGGAACGTGACGGGCGCAGCTGCAGTTTGATCCACACAAACTGCTGCATTACAGGACAGGCTCTGTCACTGTCAACTCTTTGGTTTCCATTTCCACCCTCTGTCTGCACCATCACATTGTAAAACCATGCTAATAATTGACCTGAGATTAGATTTTTAAATAATTGTGCTTTGCTTGTATATGTTGTATTCAGTATTAGAGTGTTTGAATGATATGCCACATGTATCCAGTGTCGTCTTTTATTTATATCTGAGGGTTTAATTCTGTAACGCTGTATCTAAATATATTGCTGTTCTTGAAATATTCTGCTGGCCGGCAGTCACAGTGTGCTAAACTGATGGTTCTGGACTCCAGCAGTTTTTCTAAGGAGCACTCGTACAAACAGCAGGAACATGTCACACTGTGGCGTCGGCGCTTCTTTTTGAAAGCTTCTGTTTTCGGAATGGAACTGAATCTGTACTGTACCAAGCTCCTCAGGGAGGTGAAGGTCAGCAGCAGCCTCACACGTATCTCAAAATACGGAGAGAAGCGAAGATATTGGTGTGATAGAGAAAACTCCACTCCTGAAGGCTGAAATAACCAAACCGCAGAAAAAGAAAAGGTGCTGATGTGTGTCCACAGTCTGGTTGTTTCATTCTTCACCCATACTGCCAGATTAAGCTGCACCTCTGGGACTCCTTTGCTTTTCTTGCACATAGTCTAGAAACTGTCTCCACTGCCGCACAGCATGTAAGAAGCAGGAACATCCACTTTAAAATCAAACATGAAACCGCCATCATTTCCCAGAGGTGTATGGATCAGAACATAGGACGTCAAATATCGCATCAATTGGATTTTCTCCTCCTGACTAACTTGTCACTTTTCCTTCGTGTCTGTGAATGGTTGAGGTGGACGGTACCCCACCAAACCCCCTACAGACAGGAAGGGCTGTGAACGCAGCATGAACAGTGACCTGACAGAGGAGACGGTCCTTTGTTAGAGGAACGTTGATACAGATGGTTTGAAATTCTGGAGATGAGCTTTCTGCTTTTTTGAATAAAATATTTAAGAAAAAACTGTTGTGCTTTGTACATTTTAATGAGTCCGTGGAACATGACGGAGTATGTTTACTTCTGTACTGTATTTAAATACTATTTTAAGCAGTAGAGGAAGAAGTACATATTGCTGGTATCTTGGGAATTTCCCCCCAGGGATCAATAAAGTTTGATGATCAGATTTTATTGGATCCATCTGATTCTGAACAGGAACTAAAGTTATCAGATAAATGTAGAGCAGGAAAACAAGGTTTGACTGACTTCAGACTGACTCATTTGTTGAATGACATCTCACCTGGACACACCTGGATCTGTGCAGCTGATCCAGTCTTCCTGCAAATCCTCTTAGGCTGCATCTGATTGGATGGAAGTGTCACAGGTTCAGTGGGGGTTCGGTCAGGGACTTATCCTGAAGGGACAAAACGATGAACATGCAACACGAAAGTCTAATTAAAGAGGGAAAAACATCTTTACTTTCTATAGTGACGACATTTTCAGATGTGAGAGTCAAACTCAGTCCACATTAAAGAGACGATGTTTCACAAAAATCCCCACATAAACCTGGTTCATCATAAAATCCAACTCTTTAACACAATAAGACAAGGATGGGGCTCACACTGTGGCAGGATCCATGATAGAAGGTGTAGGGAAGTATTGCAACATATTCATGATTATTTCTGTAAAACGACACGAACAACAGAGTTGACAACACTGCATCTTTACAGAAAACAGGATTTATCTGCAGTGAAAGATGTTCCAGCTGAGCCACGTCTTTATTTCCACAGCATGAGGCTTTGGCCTCACGTCTGTTTTCCTCCTGTGAGTAGAAAATACAGTTTGTAAGGGATGAGCAGCTGCGTCACAAACTGAGGGTTGATTCAGAAGAAACACTGTCTCAAAAGTCCGGTTCCTTTTGTTCATGTGAGATCACAGTTCTATAGACGTAAACGCTGGGTTGTCTCTTCCCCTGGAGCCTGCTGAAGGCCCCCGAGCCTCAGCCCCAGTGGGTGCCAGGTCCATCCCATCCTGGTGCAGGTCTTTTCGGAGAGACCGCTGGATCTTTGGCTGTGGGGGCTCTGGGAGTCTGTACGTACAGAAAATAACCCCAGAGATGATCATCAGGCACATTCCCACCATCCCCACCCCAATGCCACAGCCCACGTGCTGCGAGTCTGGGGCTCGGGGCATTTTGAACTCAGGGGGGAACCTGATGGTCTGATTGGTCACCACTGAGCACAGGTTCCACAGGAGAGGTATGAGAGACATGGCGGCGGCCAACAGGCACAGTGCTCCGGCAGCGAAGAACAATAAGCGGATTGGTGAGTTCTTCTCCATCCCAAAGTAGATGTTCTTCAGTGCGTAGACCCCCCCAGCGTTCCCACACAGCCCCACCAGCAGAGACAGCAGCATGAGAACCTGCCCCGCCACGATCTCTGGTGGCGTGAAGGCCTCGCTCAGGCTGATGTACCTGCAGTGCATGTCCTCGAAGCCAGGGGTCACCAGGGTGTGGCTGTTGAAGCAGGTCCTCCAGATCCCCACCCAGGCCACTCCAGAGCTGATGACCTCCCTGTCCGACACCAGCCACACCCTCCACTCGATGAGCCCGAGGGCCACGGCGGTGAGAGTCCAGCCCATGCAGCTCAACCATAGGGCGCCGAGCTGGGCGTGGCCAGTGTGAGCCAGGTACATCGTAGCAGGAAGTCCTGACCTCACAGGCAGGTGGCAGCTGTCATGTCGTTTGCAGCTCCTGAGTCTGGTTTCCTCTTCTTGCACTGAAAAAATTCCCAACAGTGAGTTTATGTGTGGTCTCCACTCTGACGCGTGTGACATGTGATAACACACTAACACGACACAGCCTGTGCTAACGTTAGCATGCTGCCACACTACAAGGCTTTTATTGTGACAAAACCACTAAATAAACGTCCTGAGTCTCCACTGTACGTGGGAAACACCTGGTTTCACTGGTTCAGACAAAATTAGACCATCCAGGTCCAGATTCATGACGATTCCAGTTTTCTTCTGAGCAGAAACAAACTGTGGTTAAATGACATTTACCATGTACGTGACACTAAAACTACTCAAAGAATCAAAACTGTTTTGATCATTTCTAGATATCTTGAAAATGAAATATTTGAACGTTTCAGTGACATAAGAGGAATTTCACAAATATTAATTAAGGAAACTAATAAAATTGTGTCTAAGCGAAAAAAGTGATGGAAATGATGTGTGAACTGTTTCCTCACATACCTGACTGCTGTTTTCTGAGCCGTCCTCGAACTGAAGCTGAAAACCTGGAGCAGGAAGATTTTCTTCTTTCCTCAGCACTTCCTCATCTTCCCAGTTTCCCGTCACGACTCAGCTGTAAATGATTGACAGCGTACAGGTGGTTATTGGTACTGTCAGTCCAGGTGCGTCACTGCTTTTAAAAACCACCGTTTTTACAGCTGAGTCTGGTCTAAGTCGGCTGTTTCAGAAACTCCTTAAAATCCAGGTCAAAGAGAAAAACGTCGATGAGCTTTAGTGCTCACATCACCGTGGAAACCAAGATCAGGATCAGGTCTGTGAAACCGATCATTTTGGAAAACAGCTCAGATTTGACCAGTTTGCTGGAAAAATCCAAACTAAAATCTGAGTGTGATGACAGAAAAAGTGTAAAAAGAATACACTGAAAATTCTGTAGTCCCTAACCCACACATTTTAAAAACTGCTGGTGATGAAGTGGGTCAATAAATCACAAATCTACATCCCCCAGTAATTATCTGTCTCGTTACGTCAAACGCAGATAAACAGCAGATTCTCAGACTTTAACCTAAACAGCATGTGTGGTCACTAAAGTCATGGCTCAGGAAACAACAGCTCAGATATTCTGTTTGCTGATGGTGGAGCCTGAAACACAGATCATTTAGTTCAGTATTTATTTGGTTCTGGAGAGGAAACATCACGGTCCTTTATCCCGAGGGGCAGTAAAACGGCTGTAAAGTGACGTTAAGTGTTTGGGTTGTTGTTGAGCAAGAGGAGAAACCAGGTCACCAGCTCTGACCATAAACAACATGAAGAACATCTGTATTTCCCACTTATGGGGAAAAACTTGGCTGCCCCGCCCACTGCTGGTTACCTGGATCAGGTGTGTTCAGTCAGGCATGACGTTAAACATCTGTGGCATCAGCGAAGCAGTGAAGCAGCAGCTTCAGTGTCTTCTGTCCCACATGACACCACCAGATGGTTCCGTTACTCACCTGTCCCTCTCGTTTGGCTTCAGGGCAGCTCCAAACCTGCAAGCGAGGCAAAGTGAATTCGGCTCATTTGCAGACTCTGACATGAAGAAATTAAAAAAAAAACAACACATTTTTACCTGTGGAGACCAGCAGATCAGGATCTGGAACAATCAGGACCTGCAGCTCAAAGCCTGGACCAGGACTTTATCTGTGCAGTTTGATTTGGTAAATAAAAATCACCTCACAACTGGACTCAGACGTGTGTCAGCTTCGTCTCTTTATTGCGTCGGCTTGGTGACAGAGGGCTCTGCATACATGAACACACTGAAGCACTAACTTGGAAATAAAGCTCCACAAAAACACAGCAGCTGCACCTCAGAGAAGAAAAGCCAAGCTCAGAGAATATTTCATCTTCAGGAGCAAATGTTTCTAATGCTCCCATGTGACGTCCACAGAGTCCAACAGAGGAAGGAGCAGCAAATAAACCTGCACGTTTGGTCGACAAAATAAAAACAGTGAAAAACTCAAACTTCATTTTATCAGAAAAGTTAATCAGCAGGGAAATTAAATTAGCAGGAAAGCTTTCACGAAAGAAGCTCAAATAAATTACTAGGAAATAATAAAACACACGTGATGGAAAGTCAGAGTCAGCCCGACAGAACAAATCTGCACCAATCCAGTACCGAGCAGCGACTCTGCTCGGCCTCTTCGCCGTGGAGGAAACTCAACCTTTGTTCTGTCACCATTTGTCCAGTTAACAGCGAATGTTTCAGGAACCAAACCTTGCGCTCTGCCTGCACAGAAGGTTAGAGTCAGTCACTGATTGATTCTACTCTGGTTCATCTTCTCAGCATAGATCACCTCAGATGCTCAGATATCAGTGTGCAAAAACTCCAACAAGCCTCCGTTATCTAAACTTCTTATTCCTAAAGGGCCATGAAGGAAACGTCCCCCGTTTCCTAAAAACGACGTCCCCGTACAAAAAAACTGCAACAGCGACACGTTCTCTAGGAGACTTAATCACTGACCACGGTTTGGCAGCCACACAGAGAAGACAAAGTCCAGACAAAAGCTACTGCAGCTTCTCCGTGGAGCAGAGGCTGGAAATCCAGTCCGACACATCACAGCTGTGGCCTCTGCTCCAGCGGCAGACTGTCCACCAGGCACTTGAGCTGCTCCTCGCCCAGCTTGATCTTGTCCTCCAGCTTGCGCTGCTCAATGATCAGGGCCGATTTCATTTTGACAAAGTGGCGGTAGTCGTCCAGGCTCTCCGTGTCCAGGTGGGCCTCCATGATGCTGTAGACGAGTCGCTCCCGACGGTCCAGGTTCTCCTTCAGCTCCTTGGCGTCTTCGTGCTGCCGCATCAGCAGCTCGCGCTTCTCCATCAGGGTTTGCTGGGGGAGAAGGGACATTACTTATTATTCTCCATCATCACCTACGACAGGGCGTCCTGTGAGACGCGGGTCCCACCTGGACAGATGAACAGCCAATCACAGGGCTGCCACACATCACACACCTACACACATTCACACCTACAGGCAATTTAGAGTCACCAACCAACCTGACCTGCATGTGTTTGGACTGTGGGAGGAGAAAACCCACACAGACACAGGGACAACATGCAGACTCCACACAGAAAGGCCCCGGCTCCACCTGGGTTCAGACCCTAATCCTGACCTGCATGTGTTTGGACTGTGGGAGGAGAAAACCCACACAGAAACAGGGACAACATGCAGACTCCACACAGAAAGGCCCCGGCTCCACCTGGGTTCAGACCTGCTGCTAATTCTGTATTTTCTGCCCCTGTTATGTGACCAAGGCAGTTACCTTCTCTTCTGGTGGGGCTTCGTCCTCCAGGGTGTTGAGGGCGTTCTCCACTCGGGCGAGCCTCCCCGACAGCGACAGCAGCAGGCTCACCACTTTGTCCAGGTCGCCCACAAACATGCGGAACTTATCAAGCTGGTTGGGCTGACAGAGGCGCTGCACCGTGGCCTCCACCTCGCGGCCCAGAGTCTCGTTATCCTCCACGTCGTCCTGCAGGCTCTGACGTGCCTCCCGGAGCACATCCAGCTTCCTCGCCAGGCTAGAGATGAGCTCGTTCTGGAGAAGATCAAGAGAACATCAACAAATGCAGTCACTCAGCACAAACTACATCTGCACACACAACCTCTTAAATTCCTGCTGCTTCCAAGAGACCTGCTGTTTGACCAGGTGTGAACCCCCTGAGCTCCTAAACTGCCACCATGCACAGACTGAACTGAAA
This sequence comes from Mastacembelus armatus, assembly GCF_900324485.2. Taxonomy (NCBI): domain Eukaryota; kingdom Metazoa; phylum Chordata; class Actinopteri; order Synbranchiformes; family Mastacembelidae; genus Mastacembelus; species Mastacembelus armatus. The sequence continues at coordinate 11,132,954 of NC_046634.1, read as the reverse complement.
CACGTCCTGGTCTCTCCACTGCCCCCCCTCCTCCATGTTGATGTTTCCCACACTGAATGATGACGACAGGCGACATTGTGCAGAGGAGGGAGACGTTAAAACGACCACATGGATTCTGATCTGACCGTTCTGACGGACAGGAGTCGGCTCTAGGACCACACGTCTGTATGAGCGGCCTGTCAGAAACTCACAGGAAAGATTTACCTTTTTAAAGGCCAGGTCGACGTCCAGCTCGTCCTCGGAGTCCTGCTCCTCCAGCTGCTCCTGCATGTCCTTCATCTTGATGAGCAGCTCGGCTTTGGGAGCTGACGTATTGTAGTAGGAGGAGCTGGGGACCAGGGAGGCTGCTGCTGAGCCCGACACGTCCTCCTCCCTCCTGCCGGAACCAGAGACAGACTGATCTGAAACCAAACTGGCATTAAATCAGTCATAAACCATCATGTTTGTGATGACTCTAATTTTGTGTAATGTGCAAAACTCAAGCAAACACAAACAAGTCCTGTCTTAACGTAACTGCCTCGCGTTCGTTTTAGATTCTACTGTTCATGTTACCACCTGCACTGTCTGTCTTTTCACTTCCTTTGATGACTGAGATGTTTGGGAATGGATCGGTCAGTAAAGTGGAGATTCAAGGGTCTGACCAGCAGGGGGCAGCACAGGAGAACTGGACAGAGAAATTAGTTTCTCATCTCTGAGCTGAACATGATTTTTCTTTTTCAGTGAATAAGAATAAAAACTGGAGATTCAGAGTTTCAGCAGGAAGTGATGATTAAAAACCAGTTTTCTCTGCACAGACTGTTTCTGTGTGGGAATCACTACATTCACCTCTAGAGGTACTACTCAGACTGTTTACTGCAGTAACAGTAGAAATACCACAGAGTAAAAGTACTGCATTCCAAATGTTACTGCAGTAAAAATGTTAACTACCTTATATACTTCTAATTTGAAGTACTTTATATACCGCTGGGTAGCTGACGTTAGCTACCTTATATACTTCTAATTTGAAGTACTTTATATACTGCTGGGTAGCTGACGTTAACTACCTTATATACTTCTAATTTGAAGTACTTTATATACCGCTGGGTAGCTGACGATAACTACCTTATATACTTCTAATTTGAAGTACTTTATATACCGCTGGGTAGCTGACGTTAACTACCTTATATACTTCTAATTTGAAGTACTTTATATACTGCTGGGTAGCTGAGGTTAACTACCTTATATACTTCTAATTTGAAGTACTTTATATACTGCTGGGTAGCTGACGTTAACTACCTTATATACTTCTAATTTGAAGTACTTTATATACTGCTGGGTAGCTGACGTTAACTACCTTATATACTTCTAATTTGAAGTACTTTATATACTGCTGGGTAGCTGACGTTAACTACCTTATATACTTCTAATTTGAAGTACTTTATATACCGCTGGGTAGCTGACGTTAACTACCTTATATACTTCTAATTTGAAGTACTTTATATACTGCTGGGTAGCACTGAAGTAGAGCAGGAAAAAGTACAAGGTTCTGACATGTAGTGAGGTCCAAGAATGAAGTAGAAAAACATGGTTCACTCCAGTGAAGTACAAATATCTCAGTACTGTACTTGAGTAAAAATGCCAAGTTACTATCCAACAAACTACATTTCCCACCTTCCTGTGCTCCTTGGTGAGGAGGTCGGCAGCTTGGAGCCGACAGAGACCCTCCTGCGCTCGTGGGCTCCCTGCAGCACCTGCTCCTCTGGGGGGAAGAGTCCCTCCATCAGGTCCATGGTGGTCTTCCTGCCGCTCTGGTCTAAGACGTCCACTAGAGATTTGTCTCTGCCCATGACATCTCTTGCCAGCTCCTCTGTCTTGGCATCCTCCTTAGAGCCCTGGACCCCCACTGAGCTGGACACAGGTACTGATGCCTGGCCTGAGTCCTGTGGGACGTGGCGGGTGTAGGCGCTGAACATAGAGGAGGCCCGGTGCTCTGCAGCTCCCAGGGAGGCGACGTAAGGAGGCGGTGGCGGCTGGAAGGCGCCGCAGGCCTCAGGGTTTTGAGGCAGGTAGGCTCGTCCCTCCCCATGTGAGCAGCTCACGATCCTCACGGGGACTTTCCTCACCGGACTCTTCACATCCATCAGTTCCTGTGCCAACCTGAGCAGTAAACACAAGTGTCAGCACTTTATCTTGCCAGTTACTGTCACCAAGTCGCCAAGCTGCCTGCTTCCTCCGTCCAGCCTGAAGCATTTTTATTCAAACAGGCTTTTCCAATGATGAATTCATCGTTTCTTCCTTCACATAATTAATCCTGCACAGGTAGTTTCCTCTGAATGCTTAGAAAGACATTATAGTTTCACAGATGAAACATGGGAAACATGATGTGACAAGTCATCTGTTAATTTTAGGGACTTATTTTCACAGTTCAGCCTTCAGCAGAGCTTCACTGAACCAAGCAGCTTTGACACTGTCCCAGTGGGAGAAATGTTTTTCTAAGGAAGTCCTGATCCCCGTTTCTAATTCCGCCCGGCCACAGAGGCTTTAACTACATTTTCAGCTTGGATTCGTCTCCAGCCACAGAAAAAAAATCAACAACACATCAGACTTGTCTACATGTTGTTTACAACATGGGGCGGCAGGGAGACGTGAAGCCCTCTGGCTAAGCTGCTTACCTGAGTGCTGAGTCCTCCTGCACGGCCGGGGGTTTGTCAGTGAGTCTCAGCGGTGAAAAGTGTGGTGAAGGAGAACATGCTGGTTCTGCCACAGGAAGAGGCAGGATGGTCGCCAGGTTTTCCCGCTCGGTTTCCGCTCGTCCTTTACTCACGTCTGGCTTGGTCATCCTGCTGAGGTGGGGGGAGCTGACCGGGGTGGGGCCAGGAGAGGAGTCCAGGCTCAGAGCATGGTGCTGGGTGTCAGAACTGGATTGAGGCTGCAGCGCTGCCACCTCTGCCTGGGCACAAGAGAGGAATTCCTGGGAGGAGGATGTGGTTTCTGGGCCTAAACTGGGCCTGGGCAGCGGGTGGAGACTCTTGGTTTGTGGAGGCTGGGCTGGTTGCTGGGAGCCAGCAACCAGCAGGGCCCGAGGGACAGGGCCCGAGGGACTGGCAGGGTCTGGTTTGGTTCTGTGGTCAGGGAGGCATGGGACCGGGCTATGGTCAGGCTGGAGTCGCTGCCTATTCTCCGCCCTCCCTCTGCAGGTCCCAATGAAGCCAGACCTGATCAGTATGACAGCAAAAACACACCAGCGTCAACAGACGCGCACAGAGAAAGCAAGAAACACATCTGCTGGTCTGAGCAGCTGAAACGTCTTTAGATTTCAGATAACGACAGAATCATGAGGTGGCTGCTCACTTTCTGTTGGCTTCTGTGACAAAAACACTAATTTCCTGATACAAAGGCTCACGTTGTCTTTACCAAGGAGGACCTGCTGCCCAGTCCTCTGGACTTAACAGCCCCTGTCAAGCCTGCTGGTTCCTCCACCTGTATCTGTTAACACGCTGGGGGGCGTGACAATGGCCCACATGTACTGGGTGTTTTTCCAGTGGGACTGGGTAGAAACTGGGCACTGGGTCAAACCCACAACATGAGTCAGAGGAAGTTTGTGGCTGGTTGAGCCACAGCTGCACAAAAACATCTGTAGCTAAAATAAACGCTGTCATTCTGTGGGCTGACACCAGAACAGTCTGGGAAAATAAGGATCACACTTCAGCCCGATGTGTAAAGTCCATCAGTGGTTGTTCACCGGGCAAAGGCACAGGCCTGTTTATTTGATCCACAGCCACAACAGGCTGGATTACATGTGAACACAGACTTAAAGAAACATGGTGAACGTAAAGCAAACCTGCACAATTGAGCTCAGACCACACAGGCTTCAGGTTTACTTCCTGAGTGGAAGGTCTGCTGACCTGAAGAGGAGAAGGATCCAGCAAATGATCACAGCAGATCCAGGTGTAGTTTACTACCCTGGTCTAGGAGATACTGTCACTTGACACAGGAACCGAGACCCGCCCAACACCTGCACCAACCCACCTTTCTCTGTCCTGACCAACCACGTGCTGTGTGACTGGGTTTATAGTTTGGAGCTCTGGTTGTTGTCTTATCTGTCACTAGTCTCACCTGGGGCTGTAGGGGCTCTGCTGGGCCTCAGGGTCTCTCCATGTTACAGGAATATTCTGTAAACAAAAGGTAAATGGACACAGCATTAGTTTGTTCACACTGTGTAAGAATTGTGTTTACACTGCCCTCTTGTGGTCGGGTAAAACTGTTACCTGTCAGGAGTTCAAGCAGAACTAGTGCTGGTTTCTTCTACCTTAATCTGAACCAGGCAGTTTTACTTGTTTTTAAAAAAAAAACAAAACAAACAAACAAAAAAAAACAATCTACAGCTCTGATTTCATTACTGGTCCTCTCATTTCAGATCATCCCCTGAAAAGACTCGTGTTGGTACAGATATTTTGAAAAGCAGACTAATCATTCAGAACTTGAAAAGCACATAACTGTGGCCCACCTGTGTGCAGAAGTCTGCAGAAGGGGAAGACCTGGACCTCTCGTGGACACAGATGTCATCCTCCTCAGCAGCTGTATCCAAGATGTTCTCTGCGGAGTGATACCTTCCCTGGGTCTTGGCCTCCGACGACTTCTTCTGTTTGCTCCACGTGGCCTGGTATTCAGCAAAGGTCCCAAGCCTCTGCTGATCTGGAAAGACCTGCTTTTGTCCCAGGCTGAGGTGGCTGGGGTCTGTGGATGGATGAGCAGGCTCGACAGGTGAAGTGGCCTCTCTGGTTTTGCGTGTCCCACCAAGGTCCATGTTTGAGTTTGTATCCAGGCTGGACTTCAGGACAGGCCTGGAAAAGGATGGTTTGGCCTCAAAGAACTTTTTCCGTTCGCCAAAAGCTGTTTGAAGTTCTCCTTCCACTCCTACTTTATCAATCTTGTCAGGCTCTGAGAAAGAGTGCGTTCTCTTCACCTGGGAGAAGTGCTTACGTGCTCTAATGCGTCCATTAGAGGAGACTTTACCCACTGGTGCCTCTGAACCAATGGGCTCTAGGTCTCGTCTCTGGAAGGAGGTGGCCTGGAGGACTCGGGCCTGTGCCTCTTTCAGATGGTCTTTGTAGGTACTCGAGAAGCACACACCAGAAGACGTAGAAGTCTCTGTGGATCGCCACTTCTCTGTCTCTTTATCCTCCACATCACACATCAGGGTTGCAGCACTGCGGCTCTTTTGCAGCTGAGCCCGTTTCTGCTGGATCTCTTTGCGGAGCGTTGTGGAGTAACGGTCGCTGCGCCGATTCACTTTCCCTCCGCCCATGGCCATGGCGTCACTGGTGGACCGGACTCCTGTGGTTGTAGCAGGTGGTTGCCTTTCAGTCAGGATCCCACTTTCCTGCACCAGGGAGTGGAGAAGAGGAGTCCTCAAAGGGGATATTTGGTGGTCTTCTTGAGGCACCCATGGGTCTCGATGCCTTAAAAGACCAAGCTTACGATTATGACTTGGATGTGCCGGGAAGTGTCTTTTCATATCATTAGAGAGTCCTTCACCTCTCTTCACAGCATCTTCTAGGCTGTGGCTCCGAACAGACTGCTCAGAGGTTTGCTGGTCATAATGGAGACCACTCCCCACATGGGAGGGGTCAAGTGGCTCCTTATTTTCAGAGTAGGGCATGTGGGACTGAGGTAGAGAGTACTTGACCTTAACATCTGTCTTCAAGGAACTTAGGAAGCCTGGCTCGTCGCTGCTTATCCAGTGGTGTTTCGCTGTTTCCCCCCTCTGGCCCTCGACTTTGCCCTGCCTGGACTGGAGCTCTGTGGTCTGAACTGAACGCCTGCTTGCCAGGCTGCAGTGTCTCCCACCCACCAGGTTTGGGTTTGTGGAGTGCTGTACCTGTTTGAGGCTGAGCACATCCTGGAGGCTGCGATAGTAGCTTCCTACACTCTGGGTCTTGTTGGGAGTCGCTGACCTTGTCTGCTGGTAGAAGGGGCTTTCGTCACTGAACTGCCTCTGGTGGGCAGGTAGGTGGGTGTAAGGAGGCTGTCTGACATCATTACTGGACAAGGAGAAGAGTCTGTTAGGGTGCAGCTGGTTCTGGTTCGGGACAGCTGCCACATTGGGATCCAGGAACTCTTTGGTGGGTAAGGGAGTGTAGCTACGTCTGGCTTCTGGGGTTTTGTCCTGGTGGGACCTGAAGATGTTGTGGTTAACTTCTGTCAGTTTTTCAACTGATCTGCCATGAGTCTTTGATGGACCACCAGGCCCTTCAGGGAACGGGAACACCTTTATGGCAGCAAAGCCGTCACTGTGGAGGGGAGTTGGTGGGGGAGGAGGAGACTGGGACTGCTTCTCTGGGACCTGCCACACTGGGCTGATGCTGGGTCGCCCTGCAACAGAGACTCGAGAGGCTGGCCGTTCCTCCACCCATGACCCCTCCCAGTTTCTGCTGTCCAGTGTTGGCTGGAGGTACCTGGGCCGCTCATCCTGTTGAGGCCTGTTGCCCTGAACGCCCTTAAAGAAAATGCGTTCAGAGCTGGGGCCCCTCCTAGCAGATGTGCTGAGGTCATGAACAGGAGGGCTGGAGGTGCCAGAGAAACAACTGAACCCAGGGTCCCTTCTGGCCGCTGGCCTGAAGAGCGGCTCAGAACTGCTGGTGCATGTGGCGGGGGAAAGACGAACCGGTGGGTAGGGAGGGCAGGGATGCTCCAGCTTCTCCATGTTGATGACTGGGCCGAGCTGGCTGGTTAGCTGGTCCTGGGGGATCTGGTCCTCTTGACTGGATGACTCTTTGGACCTGGTATGTGATGTCACAAACTATAACACTTGAAAACGATTGTTATGCTACGTCATAATTCTGCCAGATCCCATCCAGAGGCAGTGCCAATGAATGTGGTGTACTGAATCCAGAACCTGGTTTAGCTTATTGTTCTGTACCATAGACCTCCATTGCTGTCCAATAACACAGCAGAAAGCCACATGGTTCTTCTTCACCACAACATGAGATGAGGCGTAATGGAGGCCGATGGTACACACCAATAAAATCACCGGCTGCGACCAGCATCACCACCGTATCAGGCCTGAGGGAAAAACCTATTTTCTGCTGTTTAACACAGACAGAGGCTGACAGAAAACCTAAATCTCACCTGGCCTTATGTTCTGGAGGCCAGACTGGTTCCGGTGGGGCCTCTCTTCTGCCAGGCTCGGACTCCTCTTCTGTCAACCTGGAGGGGTGCCAGGAGTGGGCCCGTGAGCCCAGACCATTCTTCCTAGACAGGAAACAAACCTGTTCAGTTTTTGTCTAAACAATTAAATCCTGTATTCTGGTATGATCCAGTCCAGCTGGACCATAAACTTGCACATACCCTTTGAAGTGGCTCCTCCTGAAAGCATGTTGGAAAAAAAAAACACAGCAGGAGCCAAACATCAGTGTGACAAACCAACTGACAGCATGTGAGGAGGCCCCCAGCTAACCCATCACCACAAGGGGCTAATGAAAAACCACAAAGCACAGACTGGACAGAAAACACCAATCAGGAACTAGCAGCAAACACGGGGGCGTGGCCAGGTGACGGTACCTCATAGAGCTTCGCAAAATCTTGGTGAGGAAGCTCCTCGCCACGTGAAGCTCGGGTTCTGACGGCATCGCACGCGAAGACGCAACATCAACCATTTCAGGTCTGGCAGCAGGTGAAGGAAGAACAGAAGAGGAGGTGGTGGAACATCCACAGAACAACAGAAGAAGAACTCAGTTTCCTTCTTTGTGAAGCAGGACAAGAAGTCTCATTTTTTAAACTTTAAACACCAACTTTCATTTCTCTTCAAACGCAGACAGAGTCCCTGCTGCCATGACATCCCTCTCAGAAGGACACAGTCCACATGGACCAACCAGAGGAGAACCAGGCCTCAGTCTATGCTGCAGTAACCAGAGGTCACTGCTCAGATCACACAGCTCTGTCTCTCTGGGCTTCTACTAATTAAACACTCAGCTCAGTAAGAACAAACAGCTCTTGGTGTTCGACTTACGTTTGTAGTGCGACCAGCAGTCGTACTGCACCGTGTCAGTGACTTCAGGAGAAAACTGCACAAATCCAGAACAACCACATTAGGACTAAACCCCAATAGAACACGGACTCATCAGTCCCCCCTAACATCAATCAACAGACGATCGGTTACAAAACATGATCCATGACTCACAGCAGCCACAACACGGTAAAGGTCTTCATTAGACACGGGACTGGAACAGCAACACACCGAGGGAGCTGACCAACCACCTGAAGCTGTGTGTGTGTTTGCCTGTTAGTGTGTGTGTGGTGAACTCTGACCTCAACTCCCACTGCCTGAGGAATCTGCTGCCTCCACCTCCTACACACAGATTTCCTCTGGGATTACTAAGGGGGATTTCAGGCCTGGGGGAGGAGTTATTGTCCTGCTCTGCGTCCTTGCTTTAATCTCGTGTTTGGGCTGCAAGTGGCTGCGCCTGCACAACCGCCGGGGCTGCTGGGTAATCAGTGAAACAGCTCAGAGTTTGTCACAAGCAGCAGCGTGAAGCGTGAAATGTGACATACACATAAGAGTAAACACTTTTCCATGAATACTGTGATCACCGACGTGTTTCTGACGTTTCGGGTATTTCCAGTCAAAACCCTCATGAAACAAAAATCTCATCAGTTTTAAAAAAGTGAGACCCTCTCAAGAGTCTAGCCACTTCAGTCCAGCCCGTCCGAACTGTTTTCAGGATTTATGATATTATTAAACTCAACCTGACTCAGGAGTCGGCTGATCCTGCTCAGAGCAACCAGAAAAATCTGAATTGGCCCTGAGGTTTAACAGATTTGGACCTTTTCAATCTCAAAGCATCAGAAGTTGAACTAAAGGCAGAATCTAAGCAGCTTCCAGGGAAGGACTTTCACACCTTTCACATCCCGCTCTGACCCAAAATCATCCCGGGTCCAACATACTTTTGAGTCCTGGCTTCACTGTCATTACACGGACAAACCTCAGAACCAACCTGCACACAGAGACCCAGATGGGTTACCGTCAGCCGTCGGGTTTCACTCTGTCCAACGCCATCAATCCCTCCCCGGCTCCTGTCGGGCCCCCGAGCGCCGACACGTCCTGCTGATTCACCAGCCTGGGGCCCGCTGAGCTCTGAACACAACAGCACAATAGAAGTGCCGGCGTCATCACAGCTGGGCTTATCGCCGCGTCCCTGCCTGCCCCAGTGGCAGAAAATCAAACCAGAGAGGACAGCTGGAACATCTGTACCCAGACTCTCTCTCTGAGGCCAGTACTGAGTCCAGTCAGCTGTGTCACGTTACAACTGTGCACGTTTTCTACAAAGAACATGATCAACCTGTGTCACAGCTGGGCCACAGATTCTTCTGTTCAGCCGTGAACAAGCAGAAGGAAAATGTTTGAGGTTTGTTATCAACAGCAGCGACCCCAGTCCTGAGAGCCTGGAATCAGACCAGGGACAAAAAAAAACAACGCAGTAAATCTGCAGCTGTGGCTGAACTACACGTCATCTGCCCTGTAAACTCAAACATCAGTCATAGCTGGAGTTCAACTGGATCTCCTTCTCCCACCTGCACACGGATCCTCCCGACATCCTGAGGTTTGCCAGCCGACCCACTGGGAACCAGGTCCCTGCCCCTGAACATTTATGTTATCTCAGACCCAGTCTCCACATCCTGATCTAATCCCACGGGCTGATTGAATCAGAGGAGCAGAGTGATAGAAGAAAAGAGGGGAGGAAGTACCTGTGAGTCCAAATCTTCTACAAACCAAACATGTCCAGAGAAAGGAAATGACAGGAGCGCCCACTCTGAGCCAAATCCCCATACAACAATGAGCTCTGCTGATAGAGCCTGCACCTAGGCAACCCGGAGCGAACCACTCGTCCTGCTGGCGGGGGAGCAGGGCTGCAGCGGCTCTGAGGGCGACTCCACCACCTCTCAGCCAGTCAGAGTGTTTCCACTGTGGAAATGAAGCCACTGCTCGCCCTGTAAACTCTCACTGTCAGGGCCTCCCTGGCTGAAGCAGGCAGGTGGAACTGCCCCCCTCCTGTGGACTGAGCCCAGGCCTGTGGCTTTGCAAACACTAATCGGATTCAAGCTTTAAGACTTTAACCGGAGGAGTTTTCACAGTGACGGGACGGACAGCAGCACAAACAGCTGTCTGCAAAAAGCCAAGACAGAAGTTTAAAAACCACTCCAGTTACTGATCAGAAATATAACTTCCAAATATTTCAATGACCAGTGATCGACGATATTTGCTTTGGGAACATTTGCTGACTGGACACAGATTATTTCAGAAACAAAGCCTTCGATCAATAACCAGGAGAATTGATAACAATAAATAACACATTTAATTAATAAAGTACATTTTTAAAGAAAACGTCTACAATCATCTGCCAGTGTGAACACACACACCTGGTTCTCCATCAGCACAAGAAGCAGCGGGTGTGTGTGATGGTGCAAAAAGTGAAATGACCTCGCCATACTGTCGGACCACCAGGGTCAGGCTCCGGTGCGAGCTCTTCACCAGGCAGGCCTCCTGACGGGAGCCGCTCAGGGGGACACGGTTCACGCTCAGCATCTCATCCCCGGCCCGGAGCCGCACCGCCGCCGCCCTGCTCCACCTGCACACGACACAGGGACAGTGCAGAGCCAGGGGTCACCGGGGCTGCTGACCTTTCTCTGACTGCTGCTCATGCATTAGAGATGGACCGGTCTCCCGTCACAGGTCTCTGCAAAATGAGAAGTCGCCCAGCAGAGCACACAAACACTGTGACCACGCTGTTCAAAAAGACTTTCCTCTAATGACCAAATATCTGACTGAGCACGCCAACAACAGCCAGAGGTGTCCAGATGTGTCAGCTGAAACATTAGGAACTAACAATTTCCATTTCTTCTCACACCTGCGTTAAAGTGGATCTTTCAGCCGTGGTGGTGGAAACCTGAAGCCCGCATTGAGAATGAAAACCTGCACCACCTGTAACCTGAGGCCAGCAGGTGGAGAAGCTGCAGTGGTTCAGTCTGCAGTCTCCCACTGCTGGTGAGTATTTTTAGTCCTTCAGACATGTCAGAAACATCCGTCACCTTTGTGATGATGAGAGGCTCCCTGTGCTCACTTCCTCCTCTCAGGGTGACGCCCCAGGGCGCTTTGCCTCGGAGCAGCACCTCCACCAGCTCTCCATCCTCCTCCGCCCGCCACCACCAGCCTCCCTGCAGAAACCCTCAGGTGGTCTCTGCCGTCAACGGAGCCCCCGCTGCCGTCAGCGCCATCAACCCCGCCTCACTGAGGAACAGAAGACGACGCAGAGTTTCCTGCAGCTCATTAGGGCCCGAACGAACCCGAACACGCAGGAAAAAGTTAAGGACGCTTCACTTACCGTGCACGCTGCTCCGAACAAGACTCCAACACACCGGACACACATCAACAGCAGCCGCTGAACCCATGCTCCGGCACCTGGTTGCGGTCGCAGGTGCCGCCGCCGATTGGCCCGAACGCGCTCACCTGTCCTGTCATTGGTGATGTCATTACGCGGCAACGTGCAGCGTCATCTGGTCGTGTGTTGCCTTAAGGTGCTCTACGTAAACCTGTATGTCCATGGTTCGCAAAGCTGCAGCAGGATTTAACCTTTGGACACAGAGAAGATAATCCTCATTTCTGAGATTCTCCTCAGGACAGAACCCTTCCAGATAAACTCCCTTCATGCTGCAGCCTTCCACCAAACTCTGAGCTTCACTAACTTTCTTCTCTCTGAGCTGCTTTGCTTTTTCTCGGTGTCTTCACTTGTGGATTTGCTGCTGAACAAAACGGCTCATTGACACAGAATCTCTCTCACATTCTATTAGTCTGAGTCAATTACACCATGAACGGTGTTGGTAGGAGCACCTCAGGGTCCCCCTCTAGCACCTGGAAAATGTTACTTAGGACGGGATGTCAGGAATAAGGACCCAACTCTGGATAACCAGCAGCAACTACATATGTAATTTTACTACAGATATTTCAACTACATTTATTTCTACTGTAGATTGAGCTAAAGCACCAGCAGGTGAAGTAGAGAGACCACAACCAACCGAAGCAACGTGTATAATTTTAAAAAGGGGATAAAGTGAAAAGATCCAGAACTAAACTGATGTTTATGTTAAAGACGCTGTTTCAAATCCCACATTGGTTTTTGTTTGTCCCTCCAATGACTTTGGTGTCAACAGCAGAAACACAAGATAAAAAATATTTCAAACAGGTAAAAGTGAACAATGTTTATCCTGCAATTAATGTAGCAGACACATTTATAGGACTGGAAATATAAAGGAGTTTATTTATTTATTCAGAATTATTCTATTAGTTATTACAGTTGATAATTTGATGAATCTGAAAATGTCTGAGTGAACTTTGACAGACTGGACTTTCTGTTCAACAGTCAGAAAGTTTCTGTGACAGGAGGAGACTCTCTGCTACTCTGGACACAGAGACATGGAGGAATAAGGCCAGAGTCCAAACCCAGGATACAGAGGCTCAGTGAATGTGGTGTTGAAGGTGTAGATGTGGATCAGTGTGTCAGAGGAGACTATGTAGAAGGACAGAGAGCCAGCAGGCCAGTCCAGGTACACTGCTACTCTACCAGAAGAGGAGGAGGAGGAGACAGTTGTTAGTTCATTATTGTCCAGGACAGAGTAACCACCATCTGAGCATCTCAGACACCAGGACTGATCACTCTTTCCAAAATTACAGTCGTCACTGGCTCCTTTCCTTTTGATTCCTCTGTAACTCACTGATATATAAACATTTCGTTCCCACTCCACCTCCCAGTAACAGCGACCAGTCAGACCATTACTACACAGCAGCTGAGACCAATAGTCAAATCTGTCTGGATGATCAGGATACGGCTGATCCTCCTCCACCCAAGTTGCCTTCCTGTTGTTGTCAGACAGTTGTAGTTTCTTCCATTCACTGTGTTTGTGTCGATTGTGAGTTCACAGGAATCTGATGGAGAGAACAAGACACAGTAACAGTTGCAGTTACTCATCTGTCACCTGGTTGAGTGTGAGCTGCTGTGTTGTCATGAACCTCATTAAAAACACACTTACACTTCTTCAGACCTGGTCTCAACCATTGGACTCCACCAGGCTCCAACCTGAAAGGATGAGGGGGGTCAGATCAGCATAAACCAGTGTTTACTACATGTGTTATTGTTCATATAAGACCCAAATCCACCATGAAGCCAAAGGACAGAGAAAATGTTTGCAGCTTTTCCTGTCAGACCTCTCCACACCTGAGAATGCCCAGTCTTGGTGTTCCCCAAGGCTCCGTCCTTGGCCCCTTAGTGTTTTCTGTTTACATGCTTCCACTGGGACATTTGATCCATAAACACAATATTTATCACTGTTAGCAGCAGACCTCTCCATACCTGAGAGTGTCCAGTCTCCAGTGTGGATCCTTCAGTCCAGCGGACTCTCCTAGATGATTGTAGCTCAGGTCCAACTCTCTCAGATGGGAGGGGTTGGAGCTCAGAGCCGAGGCCAGAGAAGCACAGCCTTCCTCTGTGACCAGACAGCCTGACAGCCTGGGAAACACAAAACAACACACATGGAAGATCCTTGGATGATGTTGCTGTGTCCAGTCACATACAAGATGAAACTGTCAGCAGTGACTCAGTACTCTGGTTGAGGAACCCACTCTGAATACTGTCTGTTCTTCTTTGTTGTTTTGGTGCCAACTTGATAATATAAGTTCAAAATCATCTGTGATATTTGATAATTCAGCAACAAACATAAAATGATGGAAAATTCTCAGAATTTAGAAAGTTCTGCTAAAGTTTAGTTAAAGGTTTTGAGACAAATTGTATCAGCAGACACAGTCTCACACAGATTACAGCTGTTTACCCACTGATGTCAATCAGATTTTAATTGGGCATCAGTCAAACAGGTTGATGAATCCTGACCTGAGAGTCTGCAGTTTACAGTGTGGACTCTTGAGTCCATCAGAGACCAGCTTCACTCCTGAGTCCTGCAGGTCGTTGTTACTCAGGTCCAGCTCTCTCAGAGTGGAGGACTGGGAGCTGAGAACTGAGGCCAGAGCTTCACAGCTTCTCTCTGACAGGTTACAGCCGCTCAGCCTGCAGAGGAAATAACAGAGAAAAGGCAAATCTGGACTTAGTCCTTATTCTCTCGGGTTGAGTCCATCTCAGGGTCTTTTTGTAACAATGAATGAATCCAACTGTCTACACACATACAGGACTTTCTTGGAGAGACTGACCACTGGCAACAGCCTCAGAAGAGCCTCCTCTGAAGCAGAGTATTTCTTCAGGTCAAACACATCCAGGTCTTGTTCTGATGACAGTAAGATGAAGACCAGAGCTGACAACTGAGCAGGAGACAGTTTTTCTTCGGACCGTTTCCCTGATCTCAGGAACTGTTGGATCTCCTCCACTAGAGAACCATCCTTCAGTTCATTCAGACAGTGGAACAGGTTGATGCTTCTCTCTGGAGACAGGTTCTCACTGAACTTGGTTTTGATGTACTGGACTGTTTCCTGACTGGTCTGAGAGCCACTTCCTGTCTGGGTCAGCAGACCTTGTAGGAGAGTCTGATTGGTCTGGAGTGAAAGGCCCAGGAGGAAGCGCAGGAACAGGTCCAGGTGTCCATTTGGACTGTGTAAGGCCTTGTCCACAGCACTCTGGTAGAAGAGTTTCTCTGCAGATTGGTCTCTTCTGGTTTCAGACGTCTGGGAGGTTGTTCGTTCAACTGACAGCAGATTGACTCCAGAGTGGATGAAGGTCAGATGGACATGAAAAGCAGCCAGAAACTCCTGAACGCTCAGATGGACGAAGCAGAACACCCGGTCCTGATACAGTCCTCTCTCCTCTTTAAAGATCTGTGTGAACACTCCTGAGTACACTGAGGCTGCTCTGAGATCGATGCCACACTCTGTCAGGTCGGATTCATAGAAGATCACGTTGCCTTTCTGCAGCTGCTCAAAAGCCAGTTTTCCCAGAGACTCAACCATCTTCCTGTTCTCTGGACTCCATTGTGGATCTGTCCCAGCTCCTCCCTCATACTTGATGTTCTTCACTTTGGTCTGAACCACCAGGAAGTGGATGTACATCTCCGTCAGGGTCTTGGGCAGCTGTTCGCTCTCTCTGGTTTCCAACAGATCCTCCAGAACTGTAGCAGTGATCCAGCAGAAGACCGGGATGTGGCACATGATGTGGAGGCTTCGTGAGGTCTTGATGTGGGAGATGATGGTACTGGCTTGATCCTTATCTGAGAACCTCTTCCTGAAGTACTGCTCCTTTTGTGGGTCGGTGAACCCTCTGACCTCTGTCACCATGTCGACACAGTCAGGAGGAATCTGATTGGCTGCCGCAGGTCGTGTGGTTATCCAGAGACGAGCGGAGGGAAGCAGTTTCCCCCTGATGAGGTTTGTCAGCAGCACATCCACTGAGGTGGACTCTGTAGCATCAGTCAGGACCTGAGTGTTGTGGAAGTCCAGAGGAAGGCGACACTCATCCAGACCGTCAAAGATGAAGACAACCTGGAAGTCTTCAAACCTGCTGATTCCTTTGGTCTCAGTGAAGAAGTGATGAACCAGTTCCACCAAGCTGAACTTTTTCTCTTTCAGCACATTCAGCTCTCTGAAAGTGAAGGGAAATGTGAACTGGATGTCCTGGTTGGCTTTGTCTTCAGCCCAGTCCAGAGTGAACTTCTGTGTTAAGAAGGTTTTCCCAATGCCAGCCACTCCCTTTGTCATCACTGTTCTGATTGGTCCATGTCTTCCAGGTGAGGCTTTAAAGATGTCTTCTTGTCTGATGGTTATTTCTGGTCTGTCTGGCTTCCTGGATGCTGGATCAATCTGTCTGACCTCATGTTCCTCATTGACCTCTGCAGCCCCTCCCTCTGTGATGTAGAGCTCTGTGTAGATCTGGTTCAGAAGGACTGGGCTTCCTGCTTTAGCGACCCCCTCAAACACACACTGGAACTTCTTCTGCAGGTTGGACTTGAGTTGACGTCGACACGTGGCAGGAGATTCTGAAAGAACAGGCAAAGAAACATTTCCTTAAAGAATGAAGATACAGATTTATTCCCCACAGAGAAACATCTCCATCACTTTGGAAATGTCACATATGGCCTTTATCCATCATGTTCAGCCTTTCTAGAAATCCTCTTACTGCTCTGCAGACAGTCGGCCAGCTCCTCCTGCTTCATTCCCCTCAGGAAGTTCAGTGTGATCTCCAGAAATGCTTCTCTGCTGCTCCTCCTCTGCTCTTCATCCTGACCCTCCAACACCTCCTCATCCTCCCTCTGACTCTCTGGGGAACCTGAAGTCAGAACCTTCTGCATCTTCTTCAGCTCGTTCTTCACAAAAGTGACAATGTGGTTCTCCAGCAGCTGGAACAGAGAACTGTATGAATACCAACTAAAACCATGGCCCCCAAACATCAGGTCCATGTTGGACCCTGGTCTAAGAAGTGCAGCGTGGAGATGACTGTGAACAGAACAGATGTCAAAGCAGCAGTTGTACATGTACAGACCATAAATACGGAGTCCGGCTGTGTCGGACGCTGCTGGGCAGACTGAGCACCGGGAACCTCTGAGCTCTCCTGGTCCACCCTGCGGAGGAATCATGAACAATGAGCTCACATGACGTCTGTCTGTCCACACAGAGACCAACACAAGGTAAAGGTCCAGGAAGTGAGATTTGGATGTGAACAGTGGATCAGATGAGTCCCTGTAGTGGTAAAGCTTTACTAGTCCTGCTGATCCCACTGAGAACCAGCAGCTCAGTCTGCAGCTGTTTGTAGCTTTCAGCTCAGTTTGGTTCAGTCCCAACAGCTCCAACATAGATCTCTCCCTCCCTCACTGAACACCCCTGCAGAGTCCTGGAGCAAGGCACCTACAGCCAGTGTCTGCTTGTGTCAGACTGGTTGTACTGGGCAGCTCCCAGTATGAAAGATCAGAACAAATGGAGCTGGAAGTTCTCTCTCAGCTGCTTTTTCATTCTGCACATGATTTCTGTCCTGATGACATTTACGACAGAAACACTTTGGATCTCAGACGTGGTCGGACAACATGTCACACAAACTCCATCTTTTCTAGAAAAACTCGACTCTGACTGAAAGTTACAGCTTACATCTGATCAGCTGCTGGACTTCCTCCTTTGACGTCAATGACATAGTTTTTCGACTGGTTGCTCCTGAAGGACACACAGCTGGGTTCAGGAGAGTTTGGTCTCTGCTGCTGGATCCTGAAACAAAGACAGAGCTGATAAATGTGCATGTTGGATAAAAACTGATGAAAATATGTTCAATCTTTTCATTAACACACAAACTGACATTTTGTCTGTCTGAAACAACCTTTGGTCCATTTTAAATCGTTTCCTTCCATCAGCAGATTGTCTGAATTGCAGAGGACGGTCCATGGATCTATCACTCATCATAGACACAGAATCAGGTCCAGGAGATCCTGGTCTGTGCTGCTGCTCTGGTCTTGAACACAACACACACAGAGCAGTGAGTGTGAATAATGATGGAGCAGTGATGTTTGGTGCTGAGCTCTGACCTGGAGAAGAGTCCTGGACTCTCCCGGATCCTCATCTCACCTCTGAGCTTCGGTCTGGCTCTCATGGTCCCCACACAGACTGGGTTTAGAGGGACGGACTCCCTCCCGTCTGTCCTCACACTGATCCATGCTGCTGAATCCACATCAGCTCACACACAGTTTGTCCCTTCACCTGGACAGGAGACACAAATCATTCAGATGCTGCTTCTGGATCAAACAAGTCCAGGCTGAACAAACGTGGAACATAACCTTAGACAAAGTGCCTGTGGCTGCCATCACTGCTGTATGTCAATATGAGGAGATGCTGTTCTCCAGAGACTCCTCCACAGCCTCATTACACAGCAGTACAACAGAAACAGGAAGCAGCTCTGATTCATTTAGGGCTGTACGTTTTATTTTGAAAGGCTCCACAGGAAACACCAGTATACTGATGTATCTGACTTTACTCTGGTGGAGATGATGGTTTTCTACCCGTAAACTGGGGCGCTGTCACAGATTCTGGGCCCATGAAAGAACCTAATTCAGACCCACCTACATAAAGTTGTAGATCTGTTTCCTGGACTCCTGTGAGTCCTGGGCCCTTGGAAATGTTGATTCACTAAATCAATAATCAATAATCCAACAACATGGAGACAAAGACTGTCCAACAAAAGACAAAGTGATGTTAGTAAAGACAAAGTGAAGGTAAACTCACAGTTTGTTCAGTCCAACACTCCTCACTCGACACCTGCAGGGAACAGTCTGACTCAGGTGAGCTGGTTTATGGAATTAGAGCTCTACCTGGAATGGAAACAGGTACAAGTGGTTGGACTGGATTTGTCACCTTTCACCTTTCGCTCTAAACAATGCAAATTGAAATGTGATTAAATCCAGCAGGGACAGAGCACAGGTGTGTCACCACAGCTGTGTCCATAGGAACCGTACACAACAAAGGTGTAAAGATGGTGACACCTGGAGCTTCAGAATGTTTTTTTAAATATGAAAGATGCAGGAAGAAAATGAGAAACCCAGGTGTCCCTGTTCTTTCTGGAAACTGGAATTAGTGACCCACCTTGTCTGTATGGTTACATCTGTTAGACACAGATTACATATGTCCAAAGACTCTGCTTCCCCCGTATAGGTCTCTGTACTGTGCGACTGGTATGGAACAGTTTCCTCCTGTGGCCCATTCTGTTTTCTGGACACTGTCTGAACAAACAGATGTTGAACAGATATTTTTCTGTAACCTGGGAAGAAACTGGATAAAAATATTCTGCTGAAAACTAAATTAATTGGACTGTACAAGACACAAATAAGGATCATCCCTGACTTTTCCCATGGTCCTGAAAAGCCTCAGGATGGATTTGCCTTGGTCAGAAACATTCATGACGAGCAGCTGTGGCTGTAACATCCTGTTCTCACCATGAAAGGAAAAGGAAAAGTTGGAGACTTCTACACTAATAAAATAAATATAAAGCGGAGGTGGACTATGTGATTCAGAGGGTGTTGTAGAAACATGGAATTTTTTAAAATTTCTTCTCTCTCATGTTCCTGTTTCCACCTGTTTCCTGTTCCACTTTTAGTGTTTCTGTTTTTAGTGTTTCTGACATTTCTTATTAAACAGGAAGAATGCTTTTCTTGTGAAGGGAGATGTTTACCATCTTCAGTGAAGAAGCAGATGAGTATACTCTGCTCTCATTGGTCAGTTTTGAATATGGCGACAGATGGACTCTGACATGTAAGGGACACACCTTCAGCACGTCAACCAGGTAAACAACTACAAACATCGTACAACAGCAAACAGTCACTGAAGTTTCTAAAGACGCAGTGAAAATAGAGTGAACTTATAGGTGAGCCGACTGCTGGTTCCTCCCCGCCCTGTTTCTGGTCCAGGTGGAGGAAGGAAGGGCTACAGCAGGAAGACAATTTCACAATAAGAGCTGTGATTGAAACGATAAAATAAGAGTTTCTATGTTTTCCGTCTGAATCGTCTTGAGCCAGTGATGAAATCCCACATCAACCGTTCACACAGTGACTCAGTGTTCACCCTCATGGGGAAGTTTGAACATGTGATCTGTACTCTGACTACCAGTCACTTTTCACTGAGATCAGAGGAAGGCATGTGTACACACACTGCTGAAGACCCGAAGCTGCATCAGTGAAATTACTATGTGATGAAAATAGAAGTGAAGCAGCTCAGGGGAAAAGCTAAGAAAGTGGATCTCTTCTTCATTAAAGGGACCTGGTTTTTGACAGGACTAGTTTTATTTGATCTGGAGAAACTGGTTTGTTATCAAGGTTCTTGGAGGTTCTAGTTGGAGGTTCTTTAAATCACAAGAGGCTTCAAACAGAAGCATCAGCCTGTGAAGTCCAGGTGAGTAAAATGGCGCCTGTGCCCCACATTCATTTGTCACGTTTCTGAAAACAAATCAAACAAAACAAAACGTTGCCGGAAGCTTCTGGCCTGGGCCGGTTACCTGTTCAAGGTGGAACCCAAATGTTCCGTTATAACGTTCCCGCGGTGCGCGCAGCTTTTGGCCGCTAGAGGAGGCGACACGTCCAACATGATGTTCTGAGACCACCACCGTCACTCTGCGCTGAGGTCCAGCTGTTTGAGTCATAGTTGGTCCTGGTCCCGAGGCGGAAAACATGGCTAACTAACTAGCTGGTTAGCTAACAGCAACTAGTTGCCTCCCTGAAAAGCGGGAAAGAGCAGACGGACGTTACGTTACTGACGTTACGTTACTGACGTTACGTACAGTTAAGAAATGTAGCTGGAATCTCATTTATACTTTAAGTTCCGTCATTGTTCAAAATCACGTTTAAAAAACTCTTTGTTGTCCGGAAAAAACCTTGTTGAGCTGCAGGTTCAGGTCATCACTTAAGTGACTGCATTTATTTTAATTTATTATAATACAATTATAATAATTTGTTTGTTTTAGTTATTTAACTTGACATGTTTACTGTTCCAAAATGTTCTATATGTTTCTTAAAAATAAAATATATTGTTTTCATTGGACAAAAGATTTTTCCCAGACCTTTAAAAATAAAACATTTTCCAGCTGTGATCACAATAATCTGATGTTTTTGCTTCAGGTTCTCAAACTGTCAGAATCTCAGAGCAGTCCTGTTCTACACAGAGACAGTTTGAGCTGCAGAGAGCTCCTCACACATTTTAGTCTCATTCTGCTCCTGCATCTTTCATATTTATAAAAACATCTTGAAGCTCCAGGTGTCACCGTCTTTGTTGTGTACAGTTCCCATGGATACAGCTGTGGTGACACACCTGTGATCTGTCCCTGCTGGATTTAATCACATTTCCATTAAAATCTTGTTCCCTGGGCTGGAGAAACTGCAAGAGCCAGTCTGCTTTGTTCAGACAATGACAAAGGTGAGTCTGACAAAACCAGTCCAACCCCCCTGTACCTGTTTCCATTCCAGGTAGAGCTCTAATTCCGTAAACCAGCTCACCTGTGTCAGACTGTTCCCTGCAGGTGTCGAGTGAGGAGTGTTGGACTGAACAAACTGTGAGTTTACCTTCACTTTGTCTTTACTAACATCACTTTGTCTTTTGTTGGACAGTCTTTGTCTCCATGTTGTTGGATTATTGATTATTGATTTAGTGAATCAAACAATCTGATGAACAGCTGATGTTTATATCCGTCAGTGTCTTTATTTTTGGCCACAGGCGCCACAAAGGGGGAGGGGTGGGGAGTCTGGACATTTCCAAGGGCCCAGGACTCACAGGAGTCCAGGAAACAGATCTACAACCTTATGTAGGTGGGTCCGAATTAGATTCTTTCATGGGCCCAGAATCTGTGACAGCGCCCCAGTTTACGGGTAGAAAACCTTCGTCTCCACCAGAGTAAAGTCAGATACATCAGTATACTGGTGTTTCCTGTGGAGCCTTTCAAAATAAAACATACAACCCCAAATGAATCGAAGCCAGTTCCTGTTTCTGTTGTCCTGCTGTGTAATGAGGCTGTGGAGGAGTCTCTGGAGAACAGCATCTCCTCATATTGACATACAGCAGTGAGGGCAGCCACAGGCACTTTGTCCAAGGTTATGTTCCACGTTTGTTCAGCCTGGACTTGTTTGATCCAGAAGCAGCATCTGAATGATTTGTGTCTCCTCTCCAGGTGAAGGGACAAAGTCTGTGTGAGCTGATGTGGATTCAGCAGCATGGATCAGTGTGAGGACAGACGGGAGGGGGTCCGTCCCTCTAAACCCAGTCTGTGTGGGGACCATGAGAGCCAGACCGAAGCTCAGAGGTGAGATGAGGATCTGGGAGAGTCCAGGACTCTTCTCCATGTCAGAGCTCAGCACCAAACATCACTGCTCCATCATTATTCACACTCACTGCTCTGTGTGTGTTGTGTTCAAGCCCAGAGCAGCAGCACAGACCAGGATCTCATGGACCTGGACCCAGCTGTGTATCCATGATGAGTGATGGATCCATGGAGCCTCCTCTGCAACTCAGACAATCTGCTGATGGAAGGAAACGATTTAAAATGGACCAAAGGTTGTTTCAGACAGACAAAATGTCAGTTTGTGTGTTAATGAAAAGATTGAACATATTTTCATCAGTTTTTATCCAACATGCACATTTATCAGCTCTGTCTTTGTTTCAGGATCCAGCAGCAGAGACCAGACTCTCCTGAACCCAGCTGTGTGTCCTTAAAAAGCGACTGGTCAATGGGTGGTTTAATTGACTTCAAAGCAGGAAGTCCAGCAGCTGATCAGATGTAAGCTGTAACTTTCAGTCAGAGTCGAGTTTTTCTAGAAAAGATGGAGTTTGTGTGACATGTTGTCCGACCACGTCTGAGATCCAAAGTGTTTCTGTCGTAAATGTCATCAGGACAGAAATCATGTGCAGAATGAAAAAGCAGCTGAGAGAGAAGTTCCAGCTCCGTTTGTTCTGATCTTTCATACTGGGAGCTGCCCAGTACAACCAGTCTGACACAAGCAGACACTGGCTGTAGGTGCCTTGCTCCAGGACTCTGCAGCAGTGTTCAGTGAGGGAGGGAGAGATCTATGTTGGAGCTGTTGGGACTGAACCAAACTGAGCTGAAAGCTACAAACAACTGCAGACTGAGCTGCTGGTTCTCAGTGGGATCAGCAGGACTAGTGAAGCTTTACCACTACAGGGACTCATCTGATCCACTGTTCACATCCAAATCTCACTTCCTGGACCTTTACCTTGTGTTGGTCTCTGTGTGGACAGACAGACGTCATGTGAGCTCATTCTTCATGATTCCTCCACAGGGTGGACCAGGAGAGCTCAGAGGTTCCCGGTGCTCAGTCTGCCCAGCAGCGTCCGACACAGCTGGACTCCGTATTTATGGTCTGTACATGTACAACTGCTGCTTTGACATCTGTTCTGTTCACAGTCATCTACACGCTGCACTTCTTAGACCAGGGTCCAACATGGACCTGATGTTTGGGGGCCATGGTTTTAGTTGGTATTCATACACTTCTCTGTTCCAGCTGCTGGAGAACCACATTGTCACTTTTGTGAAGAACGAGCTGAAGAAGATGCAGAAGGTTCTGACTTCAGGTTCCCCAGAGAGTCAGAGGGAGGATGAGGAGGTGTTGGACGGTCAGGATGAAGAGCAGAGGAGGAGCAGCAGAGAAGCATTTCTGAAGATCACACTGAACTTCCTGAGGGGAATGAAGCAGGAGGAGCTGGCCGACTGTCTGCAGAGCAGTAAGAGGATTTCTAGAAAGGCTGAACATGATGGATAAAGGCCATATGTGACATTTCCAAAGTGATGGAGATGTTTCTCTGTGGGGAATAAATCTGTATCTTCATTCTTTAAGGAAATGTTTCTTTGCCTGTTCTTTCAGAATCTCCTGCCATGTGTCGACATCAACTCAAGTCCAACCTGCAGAAGAAGTTCCAGCGTGTGTTTGAGGGGGTCGCTAAAGCAGGAAGCCCAACCCTTCTGAACCAGATCTACACAGAGCTCTACATCACAGAGGGAGGGGCTGCAGAGGTCAATGAGGAACATGAGGTCAGACAGATTGATCCAGCATCCAGGAAACCAGACAGACCAGAAATCACCATCAGACAAGAAGACATCTTTAAAGCATCACCTGGAAGACATGGACCAATCAGAACAGTGATGACAAAGGGAGTGGCTGGCATTGGGAAAACCTTCTTAACACAGAAGTTCACTCTGGACTGGGCTGAAGACAAAGCCAACCAGGACATCCAGTTCACATTTCCCTTCACTTTCAGAGAGCTGAATGTGCTGAAAGAGAAAAAGTTCAGCTTGGTGGAACTGGTTCATCACTTCTTCACTGAGACCAAAGGAATCAGCAGGTTTGAAGACTTCCAGGTTGTCTTCATCTTTGACGGTCTGGATGAGTGTCGCCTTCCTCTGGACTTCCACAACACTCAGGTCCTGACTGATGCTACAGATTCCACCTCAGTGGATGTGCTGCTGACAAACCTCATCAGGGGGAAACTGCTTCCCTCCGCTCGCCTCTGGATAACCACACGACCGGCGGCGGCCAATCAGATCCCTCCTGAGTGTGTCGACATGGTGACAGAGGTCAGAGGGTTCACCGACCCACAGAAGGAGCAGTACTTCAGGAAGAGGTTCGCAGATAAGGATCAGGCCAGTACCATCATCTCCCACATCAAGGCCTCACGAAGCCTCCACATCATGTGCCACATCCCAGTCTTCTGCTGGATCACTGCTACAGTTCTGGAGGATCTGTTGGAAACCAGAGAGAGCGAACAGTTGCCCAAGACCCTGACGGAGATGTACATCCACTTCCTGGTGGTTCAGACCAAAGTGAAGAACATCAAGTATGAGGGAGGAGCTGGGACAGATCCACAATGGAGTCCAAAGAACAGGAAGATGGTTGAGTCTCTGGGAAAACTGGCTTTTGAGCAGCTGCAGAAAGGCAACGTGATCTTCTATGAATCCGACCTGACAGAGTGTGGCATCGATCTCAGAGCAGCCTCAGTGTACTCAGGAGTGTTCACACAGATCTTTAAAGAGGAGAGAGGACTGTACCAGGAGCAGGTGTTCTGCTTTGTCCATCTGAGCGTTCAGGAGTTTCTGGCTGCTCTTCATGTCCATCTGACCTTCATCAACTCTGGAGTCAATCTGCTGTCAGAGGAACAAACAACCTCCCAGACATCTGAGACCAGAAGAGACCAATCTGCAGAGAAACTTTTCTACCAGAGTGCTGTGGACAAGGCCTTACACAGTCCAAATGGACACCTGGACCTGTTCCTGCGCTTCCTCCTGGGCCTTTCACTCCAGACCAATCAGACTCTCCTACAAGGTCTGCTGACACAGACAGAAAGTGGCTCTCAGACCAGTCAGGAAACAGTCCAGTACATCAAGACCAAGTTCAGTGAGAACCTGTCTCCAGAGAGAAGCATCAACATGTTCCACTGTCTGAATGAACTGAAGGATCGTTCTCTAGTGGAGGACATCCAACAGTTCCTGAGATCAGGGAAACGCTCCCAAGAAAAACTGTCTCCTGCTCAGTTGTCAGCTCTGGTCTTCATCTTACTGTCATCAGAACAAGATCTGGACGTGTTTGACCTGAAGAAATACTCTGCTTCAGAGGAGGCTCTTCTGAGGCTGTTGCCAGTGGTCAGTCTCTCCAAGAAAGTCCTGTAAGTGTGTAGACAGTTGGAGTCATTAGTTGTTATACAAAAGACCCTGAGATGGACTCAACCCGAGAGAAAAAGAATTAAGTCCAGATTTGCCTTTTTTCTGTTATTTCCTCTGCAGGCTGAGCGGCTGTAACCTGTCAGAGAGAAGCTGTGAAGCTCTGGTCTCAGTTCTCAGCTCCCAGTCCTCCACTCTGAGAGAGCTGGACCTGAGTAACAACGACCTGCAGGACTCAGGAGTGAAGCTGGTCTCTGATGGACTCAAAAGTCCACACTGTAAACTGGAGACTCTCAGGTCAGCCTGATGAGTAGACAAGAGATTTCGAAATTCATGTTTCCCTCA
This sequence comes from Mastacembelus armatus, assembly GCF_900324485.2. Lineage (NCBI taxonomy): Eukaryota > Metazoa > Chordata > Actinopteri > Synbranchiformes > Mastacembelidae > Mastacembelus > Mastacembelus armatus. The sequence goes on along the minus strand of NC_046634.1, from coordinate 11,107,461 downwards.
AGATAAACTATAAAACCAGTGGTGGTCTACTGACTAGGCACCATGTTAACTAATGATTTTCGTGGGCAGAGTTAAAAAATAAAAGGGTAGCATGTTGTTTTGTGTTTCGCAGGCTGTCAGGCTGTCTGGTCACAGAGGAAGGCTGTGCTTCTCTGGCGTCGGCTCTGAGCTCCAACCCCTCCCATCTGAGAGACCTGGACCTGAGCTACAACCATCCAGGAGAATCTGAACTGAAGCTCCTGTCTGCTGGACAGAAGGATCCACACTGGAGACTGGATACTCTCAGGTATGGAGAGGTCTGCTGCTAACAGTGATAAAGAATATTGTGTTTAAGGATCAAATGTCCCTATGGAACCATGTAAACAGAAAACAATAAGGGGCCAAGGATGGAGCCTTGGGGAACACCAAGACTGGACACTGTCAGGTATGGGGAGGTCTGACACAATAAGCTGCAAACATTTTCTCTGTCCTTTGGCTTCATGGTGGATTTGAGTCTTATATGAACAATAACACATGTAGGAAACACTGGTTTGTGCTGACCTGATCCCCCTCATCCTTTTAGGGTGGAGCCTGGTGGAGTCCAATGGTTGAGACCAGGTCTGAAGAAGTGTAAGTGTGTTTTTAATCCGGTTCATGACAACACAGCAGCTCACACTCAACCAGGTGACAGATGAGTAACTGCAGCTGTTACTGTGTCTTGTTCTCTCCATCAGATTCTTGTGAACTCACAATCGACACAAACACAGTGCACAGAAAACTACAACTGTCTGACAACAGGAAGTTGACTCATGTGGAGGAGGATCAGTCGTATCCTGATCATCCAGACAGATTTGACAACTGGCCTCAGTTGCTGTGTAGTAATGGTCTGACTGGTCGCTGTTACTGGGAGGTGGAGTGGGAAGGAAATGTTTATATATCAGTGAGTTACAAAGGGATCAGAAGGAAAGGAAACAGTGACGACTGTGAGTTTGGACTGAATGATCAGTCCTGGAGTCTGAGGTGCTCAGATGGTGGTTACTTTGTCTTGCACAATAATGAACAAACAGCTGTCGCCCCCTGCTTGTCCTTTGGTAAAGTAGCAGTGTACCTGGACTGTCCTGCTGGCACTCTGTCCTTCTACAGAGTCTCCTCTGACACACTGATCCACATCTACACCTTCAACACCACATTCACTGAGCCTCTTTATGCTGGGTTTTCAGCCTGGTTTCCTGGAACCTCAGTGTCTCTGTGTCCAGAGTAGCAGACAGTCTCTTCGTGTCACAGAAACCTTCTCACTGCTGAACAGAAAGTTCAGTTTGTTTTTGGATAAACATGTTTCTCCCTCTACCAGTCAAACACCTGGACACACTTGAAGCTCATACTGAACTCAAAGAGAAATTATATCTAAACGTCGATAAGCCGAAAGCAGAGAACCAGCAGCAACAAAAGCCCACTGCCGTGTCTCTGAACATCACCTTCATCTGGACCCAAAAGTGTCACTGTACGCACCACACAGACTGCAGCCGACAGCTAACCAACATGTACATCCTGCACCTGGTGAGAGGAAACATCTCTCCACACCAGCAGAGGGCAGAAGTCTGCATTGCTCATTCTCACAGTGAAGATATATAGAAAACAACCAAAGCAGTGTTTGCTGACCATTTTCACATGACAGACCGTTTATAGCTGCTTCTAGTCCAGAACATGACTGAGAAGAAGCTGCAGGTGGAGCTGGAGGAGAAACATAGGGAGAAACTGCAGTAAATGGATGAAACCATGAAGACTACACTGATCCAGCAGTGTCTGTCTAACTGTATCCACTGCCAAAACAACACACCTCACAAAACAAGAGCGACAGACTCACCAACAGCCGGCTGTCAGTTTGCTGCAGATGTGACAAACTGTGACATCAGAGAGGAATCACTGAGCTGCAGGCACCTGAGACCAACGTCCACAGTGATGACGATGTCTGTAAATGTCTTTTAATGTGGTCAGAGAAATTAAACCACGTCTTGTCAACATGTATTCATCAACATTTTTAACTGAGCAGCTCCAATAAAGAGCCAAAGAAAAGACTGACAGCTTTTGGCAGCCAGGTTCGGTGCACCTGATAATCTGTTTCACAAAGCCACCTCCATTTTTTAATAGAGCATCTCACTAATGTGATAATCAAAGGTTCAGATCAATATTCCTGTATTGCAATATTCATGCTGCAGTTCCTCACTGTGACCACCTGAGGGCAGTAAACACTGATCAGTTCACTGTCAATAACTTGGAATATTATTCAAACTATGACTGATCGTCAGCTGTCTCCATCACTCATCAATACTGATGATTGACTTAGTTTTAGTTAATGACATTTTAGTCTCATTCGGGCCCTGCATCTTTCAAATTGATTAACCATCTTTGTTGTGTAAGGTTGCCATAGTTACAGCTGCACAGGACACACCTGCAGCAGCTGGATTTACTCAGATTTCCAGTAAAATCCTGCTCCCTGGACTCAGATGGAGAACCTTAGATGGACGCAGACCATGAACTGGTCTGGTTGTTTAGCGAACACCTACAGGGAGACAGACACAGAAGACACTAATTCAATTTCTGAAAGAAACAAAACATGTCAGACTCGGTGGTTAATTCACGTCCACAGCAGCGAAATACCGAATACGAGAAATGTGGTCATCAGCAGACTCCTCCCATCCTGGACCCCAGTTAGTTTCACTTTGTGATGCAGTCGTGGTGCAGCTTGTTTCTCCAGCTAAAGGTAAAGTCAGAACATTTTCACAGTTTATTTTGCTCTTTTGTCGTGTTGGCAGCGCTGAACCAGAGACCCGGTACACGGTCTCCGTTCAGACTCTGTTAGGACTGGAGACTGAAGCAGCTCCTACTGCCTCCACCAACATGGGGAGAAGGCGGAGAAGAGCCGCTGCTCTCCCGCTGTCTGAGCCTCTAAAAGCGGCCTGAGCTCGGCCGGAGGGCCGTTGGAGAACAGGCCAGATGTGGACTCAGGGTGGACCCAGAGACTGGCTGGGCCTCCTTTGCTTTTACATGTTCGAGTGTCTAATCAATGGGCAGCGATATTTCTATAGAGCATTGAAACTCAGAGGCAAAGAGCTTTGACTTTGAAAACCTGTCAATGTGGTTCCTGCCGAGTCGAGGCCTCAACAGCTTCATGGGTCCATCTAGTGTCCTGACAGTAGAAGTGCAGCAGCTGATGGCAGCTTCCTCTGCCTCACACTGTCTGACTGCATCAACTGACACTGACAGCAAACAGAGAAGCAGCAGCTGATGGTTTTACAGGAGAAATGATGCAAAGCAGCATCTGAATGATTTGTGTCTCCTCTCCAGGTGAAGGGACAAAGTCTGTGTGAGCTGATGTGGATTCAGCAGCATGGATCAGTGTGAGGACAGACGGGAGGGAGTCCGTCCCTCTAAACCCAGTCTGTGTGGGGACCATGAGAGCCAGACCGAAGCTCAGAGGTGAGATGAGGATCTGGGAGAGTCCAGGACTCTTCTCCATGTCAGAGCTCAGCACCAAACATCACTGCTCCATCATTATTCACACTCACTGCTCTGTGTGTGTTGTGTTCAAGACCAGAGCAGCAGCACAGACCAGGATCTCCTGGACCTGATTCTGTGTCTATGATGAGTGATAGATCCATGGACCGTCCTCTGCAATTCAGACAATCTGCTGATGGAAGGAAACGATTTAAAATGGACCAAAGGTTGTTTCAGACAGACAAAATGTCAGTTTGTGTGTTAATGAAAAGATTGAACATATTTTCATCAGTTTTTATCCAACATGCACATTTATCAGCTCTGTCTTTGTTTCAGGATCCAGCAGCAGAGACCAGACTCTCCTGAACCCAGCTGTGTGTCCTTCAAAAGTGACCGGTCGAAAAACTATGTCATTAACTTCAAAGGAGGAAGTCCAGCAGCTGATCAGATGTAAGCTGTAACTTTCAGTCAGATTCGAGTTTTTCTAGAAAAGATGGAGTTTGTGTGACATGTTGTCCGACCACGTCTGAGATCCAAAGTGTTTCTGTCGTAAATGTCATCAGGACAGAAATCATGTGCAGAGTGAAAAAGCAGCAGAGAGAGAAGTTTGTTCTGATCTTTCATACTGGGAGCTGCCCAGTACAACCAGTCTGACACAAGCAGACACTGGCTGTAGGTGCCTTGCTCCAGGACTCTGCAGCAGTGTTCAGTGAGGGAGGGAGAGATCTATGTTGGAGCTGTTGGGACTGAACCAAACTGAGCTGAAAGCTACAAACAGCTGCAGACTGAGCTGCTGGTTCTCAGTGGGATCAGCAGGACTAGTAAAGCTTTACCACTACAGGGACTCATCTGATCCACTGTTCACATCCAAATCTCACTTCCTGGACCTTTACCTTGTGTTGGTCTCTGTGTGGACAGACAGACGTCATGTGAGCTCATTCTTCATGATTCCTCCACAGGATGGACCAGGAGAGCTCAGAGGTTCCCGGTGCTCAGTCTGCCCAACAGCGTCTGACACAGCCGGACTCCGTATTTATGGTCTGTACATGTACAACTGCTGCTTTGACATCTGTTCTGTTCACAGTCATCTCCACGCTGCACTTCTTAGACCAGGGTCCAACATGGACCTGATGTTTGGGGGCCATGGTTTTAGTTGGTATTCATACAGTTCTCTGTTCCAGCTGCTGGAGAACCACATTGTCACTTTTGTGAAGAACGAGCTGAAGAAGATGCAGAAGGTTCTGACTTCAGGTTCCCCAGAGAGTCAGAGGGAGGATGAGGAGGTGTTGAAGGGTCAGGATGAAGAGCAGAGGAGGAGCAGCAGAGAAGCATTTCTGAAGATCACACTGAACTTCCTGAGGGGAATGAAGCAGGAGGAGCTGGCCGACTGTCTGCAGAGCAGTAAGAGGATTTCTAGAAAGGTTGAACATGATGGATAAAGGCCATATGTGACATTTCCAAAGTGATGGAGATGTTTCTCTGTGGGGAATAAATCTGTATCTTCATTCTTCAAGGAAATGTTTCTTTGCCTGTTCTTTCAGAATCTCCTGCCATGTGTCGACGTCAACTCAAGTCCAACCTGCAGAAGAAGTTCCAGTGTGTGTTTGAGGGGGTCGCTAAAGCAGGAAGCCCAACCCTTCTGAACCAGATCTACACAGAGCTCTACATCACAGAGGGAGGGGCTGCAGAGGTCAATGAGGAACATGAGGTCAGACAGATTGATCCAGCATCCAGGAAGCCAGACAGACCAGAAATCACCATCAGACATGAAGACATCTTTAAATCCTCACCTGGAAGACATGGACCAATCAGAACAGTGATGACAAAGGGAGTGGCTGGCATTGGGAAAACCTTCTTAACACAGAAGTTCACTCTGGACTGGGCTGAAGACAAAGCCAACCAGGACATCCAGTTCACATTTCCCTTCACTTTCAGAGAGCTGAATGTGCTGAAAGAGAAAAAGTTCAGCTTGGTGGAACTGGTTCATCACTTCTTCACTGAGACCAAAGGAATCAGCAGGTTTGAAGACTTCCAGGTTGTCTTCATCTTTGACGGTCTGGATGAGTGTCGCCTTCCTCTGGACTTCCACAACACTCGGATCCTGACTGATGCTACAGAGTCCACCTCAGTGGATGTGCTGCTGACAAACCTCATCAGGGGGAAACTGCTTCCCTCCGCTCGCCTCTGGATAACCACACGACCTGCGGCGGCCAGTCAGATTCCTCCTGACTGTGTCGACATGGTGACAGAGGTCAGAGGGTTCACCGACCCACAGAAGGAGCAGTACTTCAGGAAGAGGTTCACAGATAAGGATCAGGCCAGTACCATCATCTCCCACATCAAGACCTCACGAAGCCTCCACATCATGTGCCACATCCCGGTCTTCTGCTGGATCACTGCTACAGTTCTGGAGGATCTGTTGGAAATCAGGGAGAGAGGACAGCTGCCCAAGACCCTGACTGAGATGTACATCCACTTCCTGGTGGTTCAGACCAAAGTGAAGAACATCAAGTATGAGGGAGGAGCTGGGACAGATCCACAATGGAGTCCAAAGAACAGGAAGATGGTTGAGTCTTTGGGAAAACTGGCTTTTGAGCAGCTGCAGAAAGGCAACGTGATCTTCTATGAATCCGACCTGACAGAGTGTGGCATCGATCTCAGAGCAGCCTCAGTGTACTCAGGAGTGTTCACACAGATCTTTAAAGAGGAGAGAGGACTGTATCAGGACCAGGTGTTCTGCTTCGTCCATCTGAGCGTTCAGGAGTTTCTGGCTGCTCTTCATGTCCATCTTACCTTCATTAATTCTGGAGTCAATCTACTGTCAGAGGAACAAACAACCTCCCAGACGTCTGAAACCAGAAGAGACCAATCTGTAGAGAACCTCTTCTACCAGAGTGCTGTGGACAAGGCCTTACACAGTCCAAATGGACACCTGGACCTGTTCCTGCGCTTCCTCCTGGGCCTTTCACTCCAGACCAATCAGGCTCTCCTACATGGCCTGCTGAACCAGACAGAAAGTTACTTTCAGACCAGTCAGGAAACAGTCCAGCACATCAAAACCAAGTTCAGTGAGAATCTGTCTCCAGAGAGAAGCATCAACATGTTCCACTGTCTGAATGAACTGAAGGATCGTTCTCTAGTGGACGAGATCCAACAGTTCCTGAGATCAGGGAAACGCTCCAAAGAGAAACTGTCTCCTGCTCAGTTGTCAGCTCTGGTCTTCATCTTACTGTCATCAGAACAAGACCTGGATGTGTTTGAATTGAAGAAATACTCTGCTTCCGAGGAGGCTCTTCTGAGGCTGCTGCCAGTGGTCAGACTCTCCAAGAAAGTCCTGTAAGTGTGTAGACAGTTGCACTCATTCCTCGTTACAAAAAGACCCTGAGATGGACTCAACCCGAGAGAAAAAGAACTAAGTCCAGATTTGTCTTTTTTCTGTTATTTCCTCTGCAGGCTGAGCGGCTGTAACCTGTCAGAGAGAAGCTGTGAAGCACTGATCTCAGTTCTCAGCTCCCAGTCCTCCACTCTGAGAGAGCTGGACCTGAGTAACAACGATCTGCTGGACTCAGGAGTGAAGCTGGTCTCTGATGGACTCAGGAGTCCACACTGTAAACTGGAGACTCTCAGGTCAGGATTCATCAGCCTGATGAGTAGACAAGAGATTTCGAAATTCATGTTTCCCTCAGGATAAATTGTAAAATCATTGGTGGTCTTCTGACCAGGCACCATGTTGACTAGTTGATTTTCATATCTGGGCGGAGTTCAAATATTAAAAAGGGTGGCATTCTCCCAACTCATCCTTATTCAGTTGATTTCATTAACCCAATTTTGTGTTGTTTTGTGTTTCCCAGGCTGTCAGGCTGTCTGGTCACAGATGAAGGCTCTGCTTCTCTGGCCTCGGCTCTGAGCTCCAACCCCTCCCATCTGAGAGAGCTGGACCTGAGCTACAATCATCTAGGAGAGTCCGGACTGAAGCTCCTGTCTGCTGGACAGAAGGATCCACACTGGAGACTGGACACACTCAGGTATGGAGAGGTCTGCTGCTAACAGTGATAAAGAATATTGTGTTTATGGATCAAATGTCCCAGTGGAAGCATGTAAACAGAAAACACTAAGGGGCCAAGGACGGAGCCTTGGAGAACACCAAGAATGGACACTCTCTCAGGTACGGAGAGGACTGACAGAAAGAGCTGCAAACATTTTCTCTGTCCTTTGACTTCATGGTGGATTTGAGTCTTATATGAACAATAACATATTTACACTGGTTTGTGCTGACCTGACCCCCCTCGTCCTTTCAGGGTGGAGCCTGGTGGAGTCCAGTGGTTGAGACCAGGTCTGAAGAAGTGTAAGTGTGTTTTTCATGAGGTTCATGACAACACAGCAGCTCACACTCAACCAGGTGACAGATGAGTAACTGCAACTGTTACTGTGTCTTGTTCTCTCCATCAGATTCCTGTGAACTCACAATCGACACAAACACAGTGCACAGAAAACTACAACTGTCTGACAACAACAGGAAGGTGACTCATGTGGAGGAGATTCAGTCGTATCCTGATCATCCAGACAGATTTGACCAGTGGCATCAGCTGCTGTGTAGTAATGGTCTGACTGGTTGCTGTTACTGGGAGGTGGAGTGGGAAGGAAACGTTTATGTATCAGTGAGTTACAGAGGAATCAGGAGGAGAGGGGATGGTGCTGATTGTGAGTTTGGAATGAACGATCAGTCCTGGGCTCTGATCTGCTCAGATGGTGGTTATTCCGGTTGGCACAATAATGAACAATCAGCTGTCTCCCCCTCCTCCTCCTCTGGTAGAGTAGCAGTATATCTGGACTGGCCTGCTGGCACTCTGTCCTTCTACACAGTCTCCTCTGAAACACTGATCCACATCCACACCTTCAACACCACATTCACTGAGCCTCTGTATCCTGGGTTTGCAGCCTGGTTTCCTGGAACCTCAGTGTTTCTGTGTCCAGAGTAGCAGACAGAGTCTCCTCCTGTTCCAGAAACCTTTTATAGCAGTCAACTATTTTTAGAGGGAAGAATTTTAGAACATGTGATTCAATTCTCAGGTTCAAGTCCCAAAGAAAGCACTGAAGCTTAAGAAAGATTTGGCAATTTGCAGTTTAGACCATGCCGTAGTATTTTATGAGCATTGTAATTTTTTTTTTTTTAAAAGAGCATCACAATAATTTGATCATCAGAACAAATCAATGGTTCAGATTATTATCAGTGCTTCAGATCCTACTGTGACCACTTGAGAGCAGTAAACTACAAAAATGATCCGGAACATGAATGTAGACATGACATAAAGGCGAAATATACTGCCACAACATGAGGCATCTCATTTTCCTCCAACAGTAATCAAAAAAATATAATCGACATAGTGACGATATTCAATGTTCCCAGTGCCCCCGACCACTTACCACTATGAAGGATGCTTCAATCTTATATCTTAACGGTGGGGTGGGAACAGTAGGTGATGCAAACAGGAAGTCCTCTTACACAAGGCTGTCTTATTTCCGTTCAGCTCATTGTTTGGCCTACGTAGGTCACACCTTTCGAGATGGCATCCTTCAGGGGCTTCGACTTCTGAATTGGGACACAGCTTTTATCAAATGGATCATTAACAGATGTCATCAACACCCTCCGGTGGTCACAATGAGGAACTGCAGCACTCTCCATACAGTATTTCCACACATTATTTACTGATTAATTCATTTGTCTAGCATCACAAAGAGAGACTAGTTTTTATTTATTGTATTTATTATAAGCATACCAAAATAGAAAACATTTCTCATCATTTATCAGTTAAAAGACTGAACTTATTTTTCATCCACAATGCATACTCCCACAATGCATCTGTCACCATTAAATTTACCTTAAAGGTCACATTTGTAACTGAAAACTGTTTTACATCGGCACAATTTTTACATACTTACTTAAAATGTCAATCTGACTGAATTGTTCCTAATATTTACTTTCACTTTTGCAGTTTATATTTTCATAAGTCTGGAAATGTGATTTGTTTTGTTTTAGCTTCATCCGTTTATTTGAACTGTATTGAAATTTCTTTCAATGCAGACATTTGCTTTTTACTGAAACAGCTGTCAAATAAAAACCTCGAAACTGCACTGGGTTCAGGTTTTTGCACTTCACACAGAAACAGACTTCAAGAGCTGCTCAGATGACCAAAAATATATGAAACTGGTTTTAACAGACTAATGATGCTGTCTGTAAAATCCTGTAAATGTAGAACTACAAACAACAATTAGGACTACACAAACCAGCAGCTCTGACTGTCAGTAATGCTGTTTGTACGGCGAGGCCTGGAAATATTCCTCTGGAGTGACAGTCTTCACCCCACCAAAATAATCCAACACCCACACCTGAAACAGGAAGGAGGAGCAGATACCTTAATGAGACTTCCTGCCAACTGATTGGTTAACAACAGTGATGTTTTGCATCTAAAAGCAATAGCAGCAATTTTGGTTAAATTTGCTTTAACAGCAGTAGCAGAAGAAGTAGAGGTAGTTGTACTAGTAACAGAAAAATCATAAGTAGCATTTGTGGTGATTGTCTTTAAGCAGCAGCATCAGTAGTAAAACTAGTTATATGACTGCACAGTAGCAGTTAGCAGTTCACAGTTGCATGAAAACAGCAGCTCCATTGGTAAAGTCACTCACAGTTGCAGTGACAGCACCAAAGTAGCAGCAGCAGCAATAGTAGTACTAGTAGTAGTAGTAGTAGTTGTAGTAGTAGCAGCAGCAGCAGCAATAGTAGTGGTAGTAGCTGTACCTGTGTGAGGTTGAACTTGGCGAAGAACCAGTTGTGATCAGACGGCCAGTCGATCATCTCTGGATGTCGACTGAACAGAGCTTTCTTTGCAAACTCCGCCTCCGTCCCATTCACCTGGCCGACAGAAAAGAGGATCATGTGATGACAAGTTACCACCTGGAAACACAGGTGTGAGTATGGTCGTCTATTTGTACCTCGATGACAGAGCCAGACAGGATGACGTGGGCACAGAGAGGACTCTGGGGGTCGAAGCCCTGCTGTCTGCAATAATCGGTCTGAGCCAGAGACATGGACAGAGACGCCACAGGGTTCACCTGCAGGGACACAGGTGTCAGTTCATTTGTGCTTTACACCTCCGATGACAACCTGCCTGCAGGTAAGATGGCAGACTGCTGCCCTCAGCAAGGTTAGAAATCAGGGTCACTGCACCATGAGCCCACATTCACAGGAATTTAGCAAGTTCCAGCTGAAGGTGAGTCGGCCATCTTTGTCTGCAGCCAAGTCCATCCTCTGAAAAGACATGTCAGGACGAATAAAAGCAGTAACTCATCTCCTGTTGTAGTACATTTTAAGACATTAACAGACTGACAAAGCTCTTCAGTGTCACCTGTGTGCTGGATTTGATCAATTTCCTGTCACATGACTGCAGCAGCAACATGTCACTGTACTTAAAACTGCTGCGTCACTGCTAAAAACTGCTGCGTCATTGACGAAACTGCATGTTTCACAGTAATTCTGCAGAAGTACGAAGTGAAACGGTTAAGACCCCTGGTGTTTGGTTAAAGACAACACATCCAAAATGTGTGGAATATTGTAGAAAACTATTTTAGAGTCAAGTTAAATTGAATTAATATGCTAATGAGATATACAAAACTAAAGTAATGCCATGTGAAGTATGTATAAATTCAGATATACCTAGAAATAAAGCAGTTATGGAATAAAACAATGCAGTTACGTCACAAACACTTAAACTACTTTAAAACTCAGTATAAATAGAAAAATATCAAACTATCAATTATAGCAGGATAAAGTTTGTAGCACCATCTGGAACATTATCACATTCAGTGTTTACGTCATTAAAGAAGAAACTGCATAAACTAACACCAACCTAAAAACAAAAAGCAGCAAGTACTACATTATAAACACATATGATTTGTACTATACACACTGATATTAGAAAACTACCCTAACAACCATTACTCGTATGTGCATAGAGAATATTGTAAACTTGTTTTATTTTTATAGACACTGTTTGTACAGAAAGTTCAATTCAACAATAAAACTCCTGCAGAAATACACGAAGATCTAACTGTGCTCTAAGCCTGTTATCATTCCTGGCACCTTTGGAGACTACAGGAGTCACAGGAAACCTACCTCCAGGTCCTGGACTGAGATCTCCATGCGGGTCAGGTACATGTAGGGCACCCCGGAGCTGGAGCCCCGCGGCCCGTCGCTGACGGAGAAGGCGTTGGAGAACGGCTGCCCCGCCACCGGCTTGTGCGTGGAGATGGTGGCCACGGAGGCCCAGTCGCACTGGTGGGCGACAAAACGGGCGACCCGGGCCACCTGGTCGTGAGGCGGGATCCAAACCGGGGAGCCGGGGGACGGGGATCCGGAGGCCCAGAAAAGGCCGAGGAGTAGCGCACACGCAGCCCGCAAGAAGGAGATCATACTCGGCTTCAGAGTTTGGGGAAGAGTCAGTAACGTCGGCGGACGATGGACATAAACAACACGCAGAGATCCGGTGTAGAGTGTCAAAATAAAAGCTGTAGTGACGGTTCAAGCGAAATTTCAAAATAAAAAGTAACGTTAGAAGGTAAATGGAAATATTTCATCACATGGAGCGAAGTTAAACATAAAACCTACAATTACAGTCACAATAGGATCTCATCCCGCAATGCTTATATTAAAGTTTTAAAAAATAAAACCCGGAAATATCCCGCCTACAAACACATTCACTGGAGTTTCAGAATAAAAGCAGAAGTGAGGGTCTCAACAGAAAGTTGTTCACAAAACCTTCCAAATAAAAGCAGCAGACTATTACAACAGAAAACAGCATTTCTGAATAAACGCAGTTTGACTGACACCAATCTCATAACCTCTGGACTGGAGTTTCAAAATAAAGGACCAATGCACACAGGTATATAACAATACATCCTCCTGTAATGCGAGGAAAGTAGTTTCAAAATAAAACCTGAAATGATTACCACTCTCCCACAAAATCTGACTGAAATGGAAGAAGCATTCTCCACTTGGCATTTATGACAAAGTGAAATATGCTGAAAGAAGTGCAACCATGCACAGACACATTATTACAATCTTTCAAAATAAAACCAAATAGATTTTTTGAGTAATTTTATTTAGAAAAACTAGTGCAGCCTCATACAGAAGCTTTTAAACCATTTCTTTACACCACCACAGTATGAAAAATAGATATTGTGTTTTGTCATGTGCAGTGTCACGACCTGGTGCTAAAATCATTAGTCTCCAACCAGTCCTCGACCTTCGACCTCACAGACATCACGAAGATCCTCCTTGATTGTATACAAACCCTGACAAGCGCTGCTGCCACAAAGACAGGGAACTTCCTGTTTCTGCAACGAGGCAGTTTCTGTGTCGGCACAGTAATTCCAGGTCAGCTCAGTGCCGGCCTTCACCACCCTGTAACAACAAATAAAGCTCAAATACAGAGTCTCAGTCATCAACAACTACAAACAGTAGCCACAAACACCTGTGCCTCCTCTTCCTCACCTGTCGGTGAAGAAGGCCATGATGGGGAAGCCGGGGTCGTGGGTGTCGGTGAAGACGTTCTGGACGAACAGGTTCGGCTGGCAGCTGTGCTGTACGAGGCAGAATCAGGGTGAAAGAGCAAATAAAGCCTGAGACAGCATTTCATATCTAAATTCTCAGCATGTTTCACTTCTGTCATTCTTATTTTTCTGTCCCTGAGCGACTGCTGACAGTCCAGCAGGAATTTAAAAACAAAAACACTAGCAGACAAAGAAATTAGCCGTACTTTAAACTGAAAGAATCTAAATATAATGAGAATGAAAAGGTCAGATTCTTAACAGAAAAAGCCATGAGAATAAAACCTGAATGTCCAAAAACATTCAAACCCATGAGAAAATTTATATTATACAAGTTAATCGTTATTTCTAATTAAAATAAAACTTTAATCTCGTACCTTGAACTTATTTTAAGAGATTACAGTTTAAAGCTACAGAAATATTATAATTTATAGAAAAAAACTCAATATTTAACAACAATTAAGGCATAACTCTAAAAAAAAAAAAAGCCATGATTTTAACAGAATGGAACCGTAATTTGAGGAAAAAGAAAAAGAAAGACAAATAATTGCATAAATTTATATCCCGGAGGAAAAATGTATAAGACTCAGAGGGAATATTGCCGTACGAAATATTTTCAGAATAAATTTTCTGTCTTCTGAAGATGAAGATATAATTTAAGTGAGAAAATGACATTATTAAATATTAGAAAAATATTTTAAAATTTCACCTAAAATTTTCCATTTTTCAGTAAAATTTCTACGTTTAGTGCTGATATTTTGCAGTTACTGGTTCCACCTGTTTATTAGAAAACAATTGTTTACAGTTGACTTACGTTGAGGAAACGGCTCACGTTTCCCTCCTTGCTGGCGTCCAGGAAGTAAACGTTCTCCTCCACCGCTCTCTTTAGACTCTTCTGCTCGCTCATGTCCGACTTCGTCCAGTTCGCTGCCGACCTGGGACTGGCGGTTGTTGTGGCAACCTTGCTCTCCTGAGCTTGTGATTGGTCATCTGATGGACAGTATCCAATCATTTCAACTTCAGCCATTTAAGTAACATTTGAGAACCAAACACTTTTAAAAAAAAAAAAAAAAAGAAAAGGCAGATGACTTTCATACCTGCTGACGGCGACGTTGGTTCTGAACCTCCCAGTACCTGAACCTCTGGAGAAGGTGCTGAAGTTTGATCCTGAAGTCAAACAAACATGAACTAAAATCCAACAGACCTGAGACTGGGCGATAAAACACCCTGAGTGTGTAAACTAATTCTGGATTGAGCGCAGATGCGTGACACACGGCTGAATAACGACGCTGACATTTTAAAGCTGGTCCAGTGAAATGACCATCATAAAAACCTTTAAAGTCAGAACTGTAAGTACGACATCCTTCAGTGTAGCAGAAGCACACACCAATAGGAGTTTCTCAGTTATGATCATCTGTTGCTTTCACTTGCCCTGCAGCTGGACCCAAGCACAAAAACCCAGGACTCTGACCTTGTCTCCGTCATCGGTCGGCTTCTGGACCACTGGGATGTGCAGGATAGGCGAGGCGGACAGGGGCGTTTCCAAAAGGCTGCTCTGCCTCTTTAGTACCGGCAGCGCCAACCACTCTGTGACGACCTCCACCTCGTCGTCTGAGGGGAGGTCGGTCCTTATCAGCTTCTGGGGCGGAGGCTCAACAGGAGACAGGACCCTCTGCAGGACGACCCCTGGAGACATTTCATCAAGTTTTTCAACAGTCACCAAAGCAGTGAATGACGCTTGAAATTGCAGTGGATCATCACTGTCTCACCTGCATATATGCAGACAAATGTGCCAAGATCCAGGTCGTCACGGCAACGGACGCCCCAGCCACGATCACTGGTCTGGAACACCTGGAGCCGGACTCTGATCCCTCCCTGGACTAGCCGGTTCTGACACCGAGCCCGGTCACAACCGCACCACGGACCACACTCATACAGCCTGAAACAACCATCAGTTACTTCGGTGCAATATTTTCCTTTTATCATCAGGAAATCAATCTAAAACACTCTGATCAATAATCTATAATTCTGTTTTCTCCTCACAGAAATAACTAACACTTCACCAACAAAGGTGGAGCTAATGTTATACTTCTTATATACTTCTAAATTGAAGTACTTTATATACCGCTGGGTAGCTGACGTTAACTACCTTATATACTTCTAATTTGAAGTACTTTATATACCGCTGGGTAGCTGACGTTAACTACCTTATATACTTCTAATTTGAAGTACTTTATATACCGCTGGGTAGCTGACGTTAACTACCTTATATACTTCTAAATTGAAGTACTTTATATACCGCTAGGTAGCTGACGTTAACTACCTTATATACTTCTAATTTGAAGTACTTTATATACCGCTGGGTAGCTGACGTTAACTACCTTATATACTTCTAATTTGAAGTACTTTATATACCGCTAGGTAGCTGACATTAAATACCTTATATACTTCTAATTTGAAGTACTTTCTATACTGCTGGGTATCTTGGGAATTTCCCCCCAGGGATCAATAAAGTTTGATGATCAGTCTGTATTTTGTTGGATCCATCTGATTCTGAACAGGAACTAAAGTTATCAGATAAATGTAGAACAGGAAAAAGTCCAAGGTTTGACTCTGACATGTAGTGAAGTCCAGGGATGAAGTAGCACTACATGAAAATACTCAGGTAAAGTACAAATACTTAGACTTGGACTGAAGTACAGTAAATGTACATGGTTACTTTCCACAGCAGGTCTTACCCTGACGGTATGGGCTCCGTGAGCCTGTGATGGGTGTAAGTGCGCCCTCCTGTGGTCATTGCGACACAGGTGCAGCGGCTGCTGTTGCAGCCGTCGGTGCAGTCGCAGCAGGCCTTGAACAGCATTGGGGTGTTGCTGAGGAAGCAGCCGTGTGGCCAGCGGTCCTTCCTGTAGCGGAAGTCGGGCGGCCGAGCCCCATCGTTCCCAGCGCACAGCTCCACCGGCGTGGGTTCCCTGCCCAGGCTCAGGTCCAGTTCTGGCCGCCGAGGGCCCGCCACCAAAGGAGGGTTCAATTGAACATATGGGTTAAAGGTGAAGAAATCCAGCTGCAGCAAACAGAAAGCAAAGCCGGATTCTCCTTGGTCACTCCCAAAGCTGAACAACTCAGACCATACATGTTTCAAAGTCACAACTGCTCAACAAGACGAACCGTCATTTTAACACGGTTCAACTAGGAAACATCTTTTTATGATAATCATTAAATACCAAGGCACGTTCTTATAAGGTGAAAAGGTTTTGAACTGCAATTTACAGCCAAACCTTAATGTCACATATTCAATCATTACACAGAAATTTGAAGTACTTATATTTTGAATTTGTGGTACTTGACTTCTGTTAAACTAGTTAAGAACAGCATGTTGAGGAGAAAGATTAAACCACAAGTCTAAAAATCTAGTCATATTGGACAGTATAATAAAATATCACTCTCAGGTTTTACTTTGGAATGAAGTACATTTTGCTAAAACTTCTGTATATTATAAATAGATTTTAAATGAAGGACATAATTGTACTTTAAGTACTTCTTTCAGCTGACCCGCAGGATGTCGTAGCTCTCCGTAGCCAACAGGAAACGCGCCACATCGTCATGGTTACGCAGGCTCTGTCCACATGGTGCTTTGTAAACAATGTCCAAGTCCTCAAGGTATTGTCCCTCTTCCACCTCAAAGACCGTAGGCCCCACCCCGTCACGATCACAGGCCCCGCCCTCTCTGGGTGACAGAGGCATGGCGCTCAGCCTCTTAAAGCCACAGAGCAGTGGCACCTTAAGCGGGTTCTGACCCCAGAATGGAGGCATGGATTGAGGCATGCTGGGTAATCCCGTTAGGCAGGCCTAGAGGGAAAACCAGGGTTAACATGGCTTTGGCTTTTTCACATGGAGAGTGTTCAAAGCAGCCAAAGGACTCACATTGGACTCCCATGGGGCCTTCTTCCTTCTGAATGTGTTAGCATCTAAAGCTAACCTGTTGGTTTTGGTAGCATTAGCCACCTAGCATGGGCCTGATTGGACCTCTGGATTGAATGAATCTGATTTTATATCTGGGACGAATTGGAGCTTTGGGTAACATTAGTGCAGGAACCAGAGCGTCTACTGGACTGACATATTTACTCCTTAGTCAGCTAACACTAGCTTTGGACAGGACACTTTGTCCCAACCAGGTATCCATAGTTCACATTAAAAAACAAACAGGACAGCATGGGATTAACACCAATCTCCAGACTGGTGTGTGAGTGTTACCTTGGAACAGGAGTGGGGCTGGTACTGCAGCTGGAGAGGGACCAGAGGAGGCAGCAGCTCCTCTCTGCCTGCAGGAGGCGCTGCAGGGCTGGGAGGACCATTACAGGCCGAAAGGGAGGAGGAAGGAGATAATGAGGGGCTGTGGTTGCTGAAGTGGGTCGGCAGCGGCTCAGCTGGACAGACAGAATAAGTCCTTAATCCCTTATGGCTCAGGCTTTTTGCCAACATTGTCATTTATGTTTAGATTCTCACTTTTCAGACAGTCAATTTTTCCATCTACAGATTTATGTATATATACACTTTACTTTTGATCATGACTTTTAAATATTTGTCTGATGCTGTCGTTGCATCAATTCCTTTTTTTGTAAAGTGAAGCTCTGCTCTTTGGCTGAACTCAGTATATTGTCCAACATTTCAGACAGATCTGAGACCTGTTTTCAGACATCGCAAACTTCAGCTACCTGGGTAAAAATCCTTCTTCTCCCTTATGTAAAAACCAAAAAAAAAATTCACTGACTCATACCGACATAAAATTTTGTCATAAAAGTTCGGCTTTACCTGAGCCGATGACCACCTGGACCACAAACGAGTCCGGACTGGAAACGGGGGGAGACAAGTCCAGAAGCTCCAGCAGCTTCAACCCCTGAACAAACTCTGATTAACAGACAACAAATATCACAACAGCGAACATGAGCCAAAAGCTGTTTATTAATTTCTAGAGATTAAATTAAAATCAACCTTTGTCTGTTGCAGTGTTGTTGTTCAGGACGGTCTTCAGGTGATGCAGATACACAAAAACCCTCTCAAAAACCGGATCCACATCCTCCTCTGCCCAGAAACTTTTGGCTTTTTCTGAAAAACACACCAGGACAAATTCTCGGTTAAGGTTTTCCTGACTAAAAACACCATCTTCACTTGTCAATCAGCTCAAGGCACTTCACAAAAAGACAAGAACAAAACCCAACAAATCCCTTTAGACACTTATCACAGGCACAATTATTACAATGAAAAACTGGTTTTTAAAGATACCGACTTAAAAAATAAAACAAAAATAAATGTGTCAACTTTAGAGACTTTGGTAGCTACTTCTCAAGGACCTCTCCATCCAGACCAGGTCTGCACTCAAAACCACAACACTACACTTTCAGGCCTGCACTACATTCATATGGAACCTGATTAACTTAATTAACAGTAAACAATAAATAATGAATCACTGAATCAGAGACGCGGTTTGTTTGTATTGCTGCCGTTTCCTCGTTAATCTTCATTATCACACATCGGCACAGACGCAGTTTAAATTGATTTTTTAACAAAATGAAGATTTTCTCACCAACATCTTGTGGATCTAACGAATCTTCCTCCATGTCCACCAGACACCTTAGCCCGCTAGCTCCCAGCTAGCATGGACTGGCTAAAGACAAAAACCCTTTTAAACTTCGACAAACCAGCAAAGTGACGCTGCTGCTACTTCACCGCTTGACAAACTAACAAACTAAGTATGAGAATTAAACCAACGTTTTTCTGTTTAAGTAAATTCGGGTGACTTCAAGAAAAGTTTCTATTCATTCAATCCAGAAGCTAGCGTTAGCTAGTTAGCTAAATGATGCTAACAAACGACGCGGATTTGCATCATTTCAGCGACAGAACAGCATTTCATAGTGTCCCAGCTATAGACCAACTCTTCCAATAACATCATATAAACACTAACACTGTATTTTAAAGGCTTCTACTTGTAGACTAACACCAACAACTGCAGTTTTCGACCTACTGATTTACGCTATCGCGATGAATTGGGCCACAACGGCCGCCGTAGATTTGTTGGCGGGATGTGCCCTGAGTCTGGTCTTACAGGCATTTAATTGCTTTTTGACTTGAATTGGTTTTAGATTTAATTAGCGACACAGAAATACACGAAGAAGAACAAGGAAGGAGTCCTAATTTTGTAATTATGACCTGTGGATAAAAAGTGTCAATTAAAACAAAACGAGACAGGAAGAGTCAAGCTATTTGACGAAATTAAAGTCAAGTTATATTTTGACAGTCCCTGCTCTGGACAAACTCAGAGATTCACTACCTTTTTATTCCTTCAGTTAAAAACTGGAACATTAAAATAAAAATAAAAATAGTCACCGCGATAAGACGCCCTGCTTTCTTTGGCACAAATATTAAGAGTAGATTACACCAAACATCTACAAGTTCTGAATCAAAGGTCCTGCAGTCAGTCCAGAAACTGGACCTAAAAAGAGGCTGGTTCTATAATAGGGGTCATAATCCAAAGGAGCACCTTAGGAAGCTAAAGCTTTTCATTGGCCCTGTGGGGGGACCTAAAACCTCAGTTGTCTTTGAGTTGTTGATATGAGCCAAGGGACGAGATACTGGACCTCTGCATATACTGTACTGCTGAATTCTGGTTCATTTTAAACACGACAGAAAGGACAAAGCCACAGATACTGATATTTGTGCCAGTAGTTGATTTCCAGAGTGGACCAGCTGCCCACAGGAAGAACCTGACTCAGGGTACCGGAGGACAGAACAGGCATCAGTGCAGAAATATTTGTTTTGTGTGTTTTCAGAGTTTCTGACCTTTGATCAGTGAAGAACAAACATGGCGTCTGTCAGAAGAGAAATGAAGCGGCTCTTCCTCCTACGACTCCTCATCGCTTGTCTCCCAGCATGCACTGGGTTTCCTGGAGGTCAGTGCTCTCCTTCTTCTCCTCCTTTATGGTCTTTTTCATCTTCTTCATGTGTTTTGACGTTTATCTGTCACTTCTTCCTCTAAGAGGAAAGAGAATGTTTAGCATGCTGAAGTTAGGTTGACACGTTAACTGGCCGATGAGGTTCAATATCAATAACAGAAATTAGCTGTTTCTTTCCCCTCATCAGAACTGTTCTTAAACATCACTGTTAATATGTTTGATGAATGTATTAGCTGCTACTTCATATGTTATCCCTCTAATGGACACACTCAGCAACACACTTCCACTTACAGCTTCCAGAGCTTTCAACCACTTCTCACGTCTTCGCTGATGAATTCAGGTGAGCTCTGTCTTTATATCCTTCCCCTGTGTTTCTCTATAAACCAGGAGTGTTTGTGAGCAGACCGGAGGCCAGCGTTTTCCTGCGTCGCAGTCGGCGGGCGAACTTTATGCTGGAGGAGTTGTGGCAAGGCAATCTGGAGCGAGAGTGTATGGAAGAGAAATGTTCCTACGAGGAGGCCAAGGAGATCTTCGCTCTGCCACAACAGCTGGTCAGTGCAGGCTGAGAGTGGTGGTCTGTACATGGTCTACTGTTGGTGCTGTTTTTCTCCTTAATTTTGTTTTCTGCTGTTTTCAGGAGGCCTTCTGGAGGAGGTACACAGGTACTGGGATCCTGCCTGCCATGTGACAACATTTAGGGTTTCACTGATCTATTAGTCACTGACTGCTAGTGATCAGAAATGAGTGAAATGACTACAAACAGATGCAAAGACAAAACCACTAGAGAGACAAAATACCAAACACCAGACTGTACCCAGGCACGCTATGTCCTCATAATATTCACCCCAGGCTTCCTATTTGCAGCGGTGGACCACTGCCTGTCGGCGCCGTGTAAGAACGGAGGGACCTGCACTCGCCTGCTCGACACCTACGTCTGCAAATGTCCACCTGGTTTCCATGGACACAACTGTGACAAAGGTAGGAATCACATCCACAACTAAAACCTGTTGATGTTGACTAAAAGTCACCATAAAGAAAGGTTGTCAACAGTATATGTCTCTTTGCAGCTCGACAAACCTCCAACGGCTGCCGCTACAGAAACGGGGGATGTGAACAGTTCTGCAGAGAGTTTCCGGATCGTTCTTCTGCCTGTTTCTGTGCTCATGGATACACTCTGGATCAGGACAACAGCACCTGCCTGCCCAAAGGTCTGATGAGTTTTACAGGATAATGCAGGTTTTCATAGTTTCTTATGTCAAAGCCCACATGTTGACTGTTTCCTTGTCTCTCCGGTCCAGTTGCTGTCCCCTGTGGAAGACCACTAGTGCATTTTGCCCCGAGGGTTGTTAACGGAAAAATCTGCCCTAAAGGGCACTGTCCATGGCAGGTGAATAGTCTCTGTAGCTTAGGGGGAGCAGAAATATTACATGTTGCACCAGAACACAAACAGCTGGCATTTCTTTACTCCAATGTAGGCCTGTCTATGGGCTACCTCCTAAATCTAGGACTCTAGCAGCCTCTACATTTTCACTATTAAAAACAATGACTGACCCATGCAGTTTATTTTCAGCATGAAGCTTTTCCTCATTGATCAGTCCTGTAATGTCCATCAGTAAATAACTGTCTGCCTGTTCAGGCTCTGCTGACTGAAAACAACGTCTACACCTGCGGGGCCATCGTCCTGTCAGATCAGTGGGTTTTGACTGCAGCTCACTGCGTTTGGCGAAAACCTATCGCCATCTTCCACGTCACTGTCGGTAAGATTTTTCTCTGTAGACAACCTTTGACATGCACCTTTTTAAAAAATAAATCTCAAGATTCACGTGATGTTAGACTAGAATGTCAAAGTGTCCTTCCTGTAAAGGTGAACATGACCGAACGGAGGACGAGAAGACTGAGCAGAGACGGCGTGTGGTCAAACTTGTGATCCATCCTGGTTACAACCAGTCCAGCTCCGACAGTGACCTGGCCATGATGAAGCTCTACCGCCCGGTCAAACTGGGACTCCACGTGGTGCCCATTTGCCTTCCCGGCGAGAACAGCACCTTCAGCCGGACGCTGGCGACCATTCGCCACTCTACTGTGTCCGGTTGGGGACGCCTGGCACAGCACGGGCCCCCCTCCAGGTTCCTCCAGCGCCTCCAGCTACCAAGGGTCCCTCTGCAGGAGTGCCGCCTCCACACCAAGCTCAACATAACCAAGAACATGCTCTGTGCTGGGGTGAGGGCTGGCGGTCAGGATGCCTGCGAGGGCGACAGCGGCGGACCTCTGGTGACGCGCTACAAGAAAACCTGGTTCCTGACAGGTGTGGTGAGCTGGGGGAAGGGCTGCGCTAACGAAAACCTGTACGGTGTCTACACCAGGGTCAGCAACTTCCTGAGCTGGATCGAGCATATCATGTCCACTGGGTGAAAAAGTGGGTCAGGCAACTGGGACGTGACAGTTTAATTGTGTTATTAATTAATATGGTCTTTAATTATGCAAAAACAATGGAACAGATCACTTGTCCTGCCCAGCCACCTGTGTAATGGCTGCATTTCAAAAGGTGGAAAAAAAAAAAAAGTCTTTTTGCTTGAATTTAAAGTCACTAAACTGGGACTTAAATGTAAAAGAGTGAATTGGTTTCTTGTCAAATTATTTTATGGCTGGAAGAAGAAAAAATTCTTGATTTTGCTCTGAAGGAAAGATCAGAAACGAGTGAAGGTTACTGGTGGTTTTGTCGTTTGTGTCCTGTCAAATAAAAGACTTGTCAGAGTCATAATGAGACTATTTTGCATGTTACAGTGAAATGCTACACCTGCAAACATCTCATCTACACTGCAGAAGTTTTGTGGCCTAAGTTTTGCCAAAGACGCCAACATTTTAACCTGAATTTGTCATATGAGGGTTTAACATGAAGCCTATTAAATGTGTGTTTAAACATCCTGAATGATGGACCTTCATGCATGACGTGGATGTTGCTGTGATTTACGCTCATATTAGTCTTCCAACAAAGCGGCAGCATCAGTGTATTCAGTAAAAGCAAAATGTTGGCCCTGGAAACAAAGACCTGGTTCTAGATATTACTACGTTTACATCTATTTAATTTCTTCCAATCCATACAGGCGTAACAATCTCAGCTCAGTAAACCACTGGATGCTCCCTGAAAAACTCCTCTAACCAGCAGCACTCGGTGTGTGTCAGGTGGGCTATTTCCACTGGGAACATGTGATCAGCTGCAGGGATGTTGGGGGGGGGGATCAGACTTTGCACCTTTGGATCCATAAAGAAGCAGCAAAGCGCTGACTTTCTGATTAAATCAACAATGTGGCTGAGAGTCTTCGTCACCGTCGTCTTTGGCCTCTCCAGCTGCCAGCCGGCCTCAGGTGAGGAAGTCAAAATGTCCCAGCGCAGCAACCGTGCGGTTACTTGTTCCCAGTTTACCAGACTGGACTCAAGTAGAAGTAAACTCAGACTGAAATGATTTGTAGTGGTTCGTGTGTCTCGTGTTAGTCACTGAGGACTGGGACATAAAGTTCAGATTAGACTGACGTGCTGATGTTTACACGCTGATTAGCATGTTAGCGTGTGGATGACGTTGGAGACGTCATCAGTTCTGCAGGCATCTGATCAGATGAAAAGCCAGAGTCAAGTTTTTACAGTTCATCCTCAGGGGACCGTGAACATCCCAGTTTACCCAGCCTGATGGTGGAGCTGGAGGGAAACTCAGGATCACTAAAGTGAATTAGGAATTTAAGATCAGCTGTTTAGAAAAGAGTGAGAAAAAGAAAGAACACGCACAGAGAGCAAACCTGCAACAGCAAATATGCTTTGAAGGATACATAAATCAAAGTATTAAACTACTTCCTTCTCTGTTGGGTAGTCTTTCTGGACCGAGATCGAGCCAGTGACGTCCTGGTGCGGACCCGGAGGTATAACTCGGGCTGGTTTGAGGAGCTGCAGATGGGAGATCTGAAGAGGGAGTGTCTGGAGGAGAAATGTTCGTATGAAGAAGCCCGGGAGGTTTTCGAACACACCGAGACCACGGTCCGACACTGGAAAAACACATCCTGCAGAACTCACAGTTCCATCTTTAAACCAGATCCAATTTGATTTTTGTCCATTTTCTATCCCGAACCACTACATAGATTATAATTTGTTGAGGGCAGCGATTCTGAGCCTGATATTTACGATCCCTCCTGAATTGAGGCCCGGACTCAATCAGGAGCAGTAAAATAATCATCCTGTGTGTGGCCCAGCCTCAAACTGAGTCACACAGACAAAATGTTATTGCCAGTACAATGAGATTTTGGTATAGATTATTAGGGTTTAAAGACTTTTCCCAAATATTTAACGTTGGAATTATTGACAACTGACGCGCCTTTGTTTTGCTGCAGGACGAGTTTTGGAGGACGTATAACGGTAAGCAGCCTCACACTTTCATCCCACTGCTGGTTCAGGTTCATATTAAAAATGTTTTCTATCATGTTCCACCTGAACAGGGACAAACAGCAGAGAATCCATTGAAAAATAACCATTTTAATTAAAGTGAATATCTGCTATGGACAAACCTGCAGACGCCCTGAGAAAACTACACCTGTAACAACACCTGCATCGTGTCATCAGCCACACAGACGCATTAAAATAACCAGGTTTTTCTGGTCCTGTAGTCCCGGAGAGCTGCAAGTCCAGCCCCTGTCTCAACGGTGGCAGCTGCTCCGCACAGGGTTCGTCCTACAACTGCTTGTGCCTGCCTGAGTTCAGCGGACTCAACTGTGAGCTTGGTGAGAAAAATACACAAACTAATCCTAAGTCTTAACTACCTGTGGAGCGGAAACCTGCACCGATGCAGTCTGTTCTCCGACACAGCCCTGGAGTTCTAGTTTAGTCTATTTTAGTCACTTTCGGGGAATCGGGCCTGTAAAAGTCCTGCACAAATCTACTTCAACAAACTGAAATTACCACCTATTGTATGGTATTTCCTGAGATTTGTGGTTTGTCTGATGTTGGTGTTTTGGGCTCTTGTGTGGAGTTCCTGGTCCCGTATCATCTCTCTTTGAGACCTTACTGATTATGTATTTGCACATAACTATGTTTGACTGTAGTATTTCCCTGCTAACGTAGTAAACATTTAAAGTAGAAATGAAAATACATGTTTAATAGAACGAATATGCAATTTGACAAATTGTTTCACAGAAAACTAAACAGTTTTAAACCTGAACGTGTTCAGAGTTTATGGACGTTCCCAACACCTGCCTGCTGGAGAACGGAGGCTGCGAACATTTCTGCAACGAAGGCGAGGGAGGACGAAAACTAAACTGCTCGTGTGCGGACGGCTACTCTCTGGACGCCGACGCACGGAGCTGCAGAGCAAAAGGCGAGTTTGAGGACGGCTTCAGGATCTGATCAATTATGGATCAATCACTTATTATCTTTGTGTAGAAGGAAAATTGGGACCCAGTGATGATTGTTTTGTCTATTAATCAACAATCATACGTGGGACAAAAGCATATGGACATTTAAGAATTTGGAACCAGCAAGTTTAATGTTTAATGGTTTTATTTAACGCTCATGAACCATGACTGAACTGGTTTCACAGGTGGGATGAGCCTTGGAGGGAAACAGATTGTGTCAGCGACGTAAAAATCACTGTGCGTTTCTAACATTTGTGTTGTGTTGTTTCAGAGGCAATAGCATGTGGCATGGTCCCTGTGCTGCAGCATCAAAACAAGACCCAGCAGCTTGACCCTCGAGCTCGAATCGTCGGAGGAACAGAGTGTCCCAAAGGTGAATGCCCCTGGCAGGTACGCCACAGTTAAAGGAACACTTCACCTATTAATGTCGAGCTGGGGTCAGTCCTGAAATTACTTGACTGTTTTATGACCTTTGAAGCTCCAGGCAGACCAGACTGTGGTGGAAATCCCAGAGTTTCCAAAGATTAGAAAAGCTGCTGCTAAAAACATGTTTTACAAAATCAGCCTGCTAAGACGTCAGACGACAAAAGTAAAGAAACAGAGCTCAGAGCAGAATTACTTTGTTTGGTTTAGTTTTTAAGAGTTTAACATTTAATCAAGCTGCTAGGAAGCCTCTAGGCTTGTTTGTATGTTTGAAAATAACAATCAAACTGCTGCTGTCTGTCAGGTTTTGCTGGTGTACAAAGGTAAAGGTTTCTGTGGAGGGGTCATTTATAAACCCACATGGATCCTGACGGCGTCTCACTGCCTGGAGAACACCGAGGCTCAGTTCCTGAAGGTGGTGGCAGGTAGAAATCCTGACTTTATTGGACTAACTGGCTTTACCCAAACACAGCGGCTGTTGACCCTGCTCTTTGTCTGTCAGGAGAACACAACACGGAGGTGAACGAGGGCACGGAGCAGCACATTCAGGTCGCCCAGATCATCATGCACGAGAAGTACGTGCAGAGCACCGCCAACAATGACATCGGCCTCCTCCGCCTGGCGTCGCCCATCGTCTACACGCAGTACGCCGTCCCCGCCTGCCTGCCGACACGCTCGCTGGCAGAGCTCGACCTGTGGGCCATCAGCATGCACACGGTGAGCGGCTGGGGCAGGAGGGGTGAGAACGGACCCACCTCGCACCTCCTGCGACGCCTGAGAGTGCCACGAATCCGGACACAGCAGTGTGTGCAGGAGAGCGGCGTTGTGCTCACCCAGAACATGTTCTGTGCCGGATACATCGAGGGTCGGCAGGACTCGTGTAAAGGCGACAGCGGCGGGCCTCTGGTGACGCAGTACAAGAATACGGCCTTCCTGCTGGGCATCGTCAGCTGGGGGAAGGGCTGCGCAAGGCCTGGAAACTACGGCATCTACACCCGGGTGTCCAACTACCTGGAGTGGATCCACAACCGGACAGCGACTCCAGAGCCACTGAAGAACAAGACAGAGGCGATCGTGCACAACCTGACAACCTGACGGGTTAGAGGGAGCAGGAAACTGGGGGAAACGACCACAGCAGTTCACGTTGGTATTACTGGGCACCGTCTCTGAGAAAGCCTCAGTTGCATCGACAACATGGATGATGGTCAGAAACTGGCAACTCACACACGACAACAATCGACAGAAGAAGAATCAGCAGCTTTTCTCATAATCAACAATGTGAACAATCTTTTCTTTTGGGTTTTCCACTGAAGACATCACCTTTGACCTTGAGTGCCACTCAATGATTAACTGATAGTTTGCTTTTGTATGAATAAACAAATAAACAAATCTCTGCACAACTAAAGGAAGATGTTTTTATCATATTTGTCTGGAGCTCGGTTAAAGATCATCTGGTTTTACTCTCACACAGAAACAGGGTCGATTGTGTTTGCTGCTTTTGCAACGTGCTAATGATTTCGTCATGCGTGTCAACAGGATCCAGTCCAGACTGCTTGATGTGGAGTTTCCCTGCAGAGCATTTTCTGTCTGATAAGGCTCAGTTTCACTTTGATTCATTAATAAATAACTGCAGGCCTGACTGAGCGAGACAGGTCTGAACCACATTCTGACTTAAACTGAACCCCTTTATAAACGGAGCCTTATCAGAACCATTTCAGAGGAGTGACCTCCTCTGGTGTGTTTACTGACTTGACTAAAAATGTGTTTTTTGGTGTCAGAGGCTCTGTGGGCATGGAGTAAAAAAGCTCCACCTTCTAAAATACTCTTGGACCTTGTTTTACTGGGTCACTGAACTCTGGCCGACATGCTGCTGAAGAGCTGCTGCACCGTCTGGATTCTGCTGCTGGGCTTCACGGCTGCTGCAGGTTTACTTTAATTCTTTTTGCTCAGATAATCCACAAACCCTTCCTAACCCTGCCGGTGATTTACAGAGTAAAGGTAAAATCGGTAAAATCCGGACTGGGTCTTTCTGGTAAATGAACGTAGCTACAGTGGGAGAAATGTCTGCACCACCTCATTGTGTTTCCTCGGGGCATTAGAGGAATCAGAGCAGCCACAAACTGGCACCAAACAAATGCTCGTTCATTTGATTCAGTTTTTGTAGAGAAGCACGAGGCCAACACGGTGCTGCAAAGATGGCGGCGAGCGAACACTGGCTTCCTGGAGGAGCTCAAACAAGGAAACCTGGAGAGGGAATGCATCGAGGAGATCTGCGACTACGAGGAGGCTCGGGAGGTCTTTGAAAATGACGACAAGACGGTAAGCCGGTCTCATTTTAACACAAACTTCCTGCACTATGCTCTTCATCGCCTACAGAATCACAGAACCACTGATAAATACTGATGTTCCTTCCCTCAGAGGCAGTTCTGGCTGACCTACCCATGTAAGTACCATTCACAGCCTGGCTGTTTATTATCCCAGACCTTTATGGACTGAGTTTGTCATTTATTTGTTCATGTTTTCGTCAGACCGTGACCCCTGTTTGGTCAACCCCTGTCAAAACAACGGGACATGTGTCTACGTGGGGACGGCGTACGAGTGTCAGTGTCCTGAGGGATACGAAGGCCGATACTGTCAGACAGGTACAGAATTGTTTTAGTTATCCTATTAATTATTTTTATTTTGACAAATCAGAATCTTCCAGTGTTTTGGAGGATTTTCCGCAACAGTCGAATTAACTGTATGTGAATGTAACGACCTAATTTATTGCATCTGAACAAACAAGTGTTGTTGTGTTGTCCTCAGAGTTTGAGGATTCCCTGAAGTGTCTGTACCAGAACGGATACTGTGACCATTTCTGCGACGGCTCCGGAGAAAGACGCAAATGTTCCTGCGCCGCCGGATACGGACTGGGAGAGGACGGACGACAGTGTGTGGCTCAGGGTACAAACACCACAAACTACTGCTTCTAGGTCCACGGTCACATTTATGACCGAGTCTGGGCAAACCCTGTGCAAGGAAACCCTGCATCGCCCTCAGAAACAAACACTACACAGCGTTGCCAGGTCAGACAAGAACCCACACAATAAGAATAAATGGGAAGCTTAGAAACAGCAGGAATATGAATGAAGGTCTGCAGGTAGAAGGGCCATGTTTTTCTGACTTCAGGTTGTAGATGTTTATGATTTGAGGACATCGGAGATAATCTCAGACAAACAGTCGTCCAGGGAATAACAACACATCAGATTTTACCAGTCACAAAGTCACAAGGAAAAGTTGTCCAACCTGGCAACACTGACACTGCATCAAAAACTAACACTGATCTGATTATTGTTTATACAGCGATCAATAATTTCTATAACCTTAACCCAAGGTGACAAATATTCAGTGTTATCTCCTGCATCAGTTTTAGCATCTTTACCTAAAAATCAGGTTTTGATTATTAGAACTGCTGCTGATTAATTCACGTTCCCATAACTAACCGATCAATCGACGTTTTGGACTCGGAGCGGCTGCCGGTCGAACCAATGGTCCCTTCACAGACGGCGTCAGGAAAAATAAGGTGACGTGTTGTTGTGTGTTACAGTGGAGTTCCCGTGTGGTCGTCTGGCCCCACAGGAAACAGGCCTGAACCAGAGTGACGTGGTTCTGCTCCGGACAGTGGGAGCCAACCAGTGTCCCAGAGGACAGTGTCCCTGGCAGGTAAACGCTGCAGATGGACCCAGCTTCTTATTCCTACACAAGCTGTTCACAAATTAGCCCCCGACACGTCTCTGAAACAAGAATTGGGCCAAAACCTTCAGTTTCACTCAGCATGTAACGGCCCCCAATAAACCATAGACCTGTCTGTTGATCAGGTTCTGCTGCAGCTGAACGGGACCAGTCACTGTGGAGGAGTTCTGATCTACCCGGACTGGGTCGTCACTGCAGCGCACTGCGTCCACGGCCACAGCGCCCAGTATCTCACCGTGGTGGCAGGTCCCGGCTCCGTACCACTGTCAAATTCTGTTCTATAAAGTGTGGTTCTGTCTGAAACTGACGGTTTGGTTTGCGTCCCCAGGGGAACACCACTTGGACATGGAGGAGGGAACAGAACAGTACATACCTGTTTCCATGGTGATCGTCCATCAACGCTACGTCCCAGCGACAGGTGACAGCGACGTCGCCGTGGTGCAGCTGAGCCGAAACGTCACGTTGAACCGCCACGTCGTCCCCGTGTGCCTGCCCACCAGAAACTTCGCAGAGCGGGAACTCCTGCCGATCCGTTACCACACCGTGTCCGGCTGGGGCCGGAGGACCAGCGGCGGCAACACTCAGACGGCTGGCGCCCCACCTGGCGCTCCCATCTCCCCCATCCTCCGCAAGATGCTGGTCCCCATCATCCAGAACCACTTGTGCTCCCAGAGGGCCAAGTTCAACATCACCGGCAACATGCTGTGTGCCGGATACCTGGAGGGGAGCCAGCAGAGTTGCCGCGGTGACGACGGCAGCCCGCTGGTCACGCTTTATGGCTCCACCCACTTCCTTACAGGTGTGGTCGGCTGGGGGCGGGGCTGTTCACACCCCGGGTATTATGGGGTGTATGCCAACATGGCCAACTTTGTGGACTGGGTGGAGGAAGCCATTAAACACCCGCCCACCATGACGGCAGCCAATCAGAACGCTGCAGAGACGCCTGCTGACCTGCTGCAACAGAAAGTCGTTTAAGAAAAGATGATTGTTAGAAAATAATTCAGGATTTCAAGGTTTTTAATTCAAACTGTTTTATTCTACTATGAAACATGAACATGCTTTAATTTCCCACCTTCCCCCAGGGGTTCTGGTTTGGCTCTGATGTAAAAAATAAAAGCTTTGCCTCTGCTGACGTCAGTGTTTGGCTGTAACGTTGAGAAAATTTCTGATGCATAGTTTTGGTGTTAATGTCAAATATCAGATCTTATACCAGTGTGTTCTGAAGAAAAACAAACAGTTCTCATGGATGCAGAAACCAGCAGGCAGGTAAATCCTCAGAACACACACCTGTGAGAAATGATGTAACTTCCAGCAACTGGACCTTCAGAAACAAGAATCTGACCCAAAGGAATGTGTTTAATGAAGCTTCAGTTTTTCCTGTGTATCATCAAGCACAATCTGAGACCTTTTAAACTATAACATGCTTAACTAACAACCTTCTCCTGTTTACAACAGCTGGATTTTTGGTTTTTAAAATAAAAACAGAACCATTTTCTGGTGAGTAGCTGAGATTTACTGCGTCGCCCGTGTGTCATGAACGCGGCATGAGGACACAGGTGAAGCCAATAAAGGATCAAACCGAGTCCCTGGTACTTCATTAGATAGTTAATGCTGCTGACCTTCTCACTCGAGCCTCCTGGAGTCCAACGTGGTGAAAACAGCATCTTGTTCATTGGCACCGGCTCAAGTTTCTGCCGCTGATCACAGAAACAACAGGGACCACACAGACCAGGTGACACCCAGCACAGGTGTTTGTTCTTCTTCACACTGCTCCACAGAGCTCAGTGCTGCCTCTGCTGTCTGGGAAGATCAACAGCAGTAAATTAGTGCAGGACATGAATGTGAATTCTGAGCTGGTCTGGAGGAAAACACAGTAAAAACACTTCAACAAGCCACAAACTGAAACCACAAAACTTTGATGGACGAGGTCAGAAAGTAAAAACAAACAACAAAGAAGGTTCATTTTAAATCAGATTAAAAATCCTCCAACATTGAACGAAGTCAAGGATATTATTAATAAAAGCTAAATACCACCGGCTGCTAATTTCAATCAAAACATCTAAATTTGATCATTTATCATTATTATTATTATTGACACTGTGGAACATTATGAAACTCCTGCATTTTTCTCTACGTTTCCCATTAACATTATTACTCCTATTGATAATGTTTTTATATTTATCACCTATCACTTTATTCAACCATTAATCCTACAGTTCTGTGGTTTTTAATATTCCTGGTTCTGTTTTCAGAAGCAGCAGCTGATCCTGACCAGGGTTTACTGTAAAGCTCCCTCCTCCTCCTCCTCGCCCTTCCTGTTCCTTCCCGCAACTGTACCAGCACGTACGAGGACCAGCAGGTTTCTGATGCAAAACATCTGGAACGCCCTTTACACTGATCTGCTGTTCCATCTGACACAAGCTGCATCATCTGCTTCACACTCCGGCTCTTACGGGAATATGTGTTCCCATGTGTTTCCCAGAATTCAGTCTGGCGGACACTGCTTGCCCCAGTAGATCTGAGAACATAAACACACGTACGACAGGAAGGTGTAGAAAACAAACGTCTCTTTGTCAGACGCAGCCGTTGAGGAGCAAAAACAACATTGACTAAGAAAAGACCATGAAACTGAGCTTCATTCCTTTTCTCCCCACTGCACAGTAAGAACCTAACCCAGTATTTACAGTAATCTGGTTTGGTATCAGGGGTCTGTTCCTTTCCCTCATTTCCTAAAAACCTCTGCTGTTTAGTTGTGAGAACATTTATAGAAAAGAGGCTGAAGCTTTTTGGTTTGAGTCACAGAGAAAGTGAAGAACAAAAGTAGGAAAGTTCAGAAACAGACGTCAACAACAGCGAACTGGACGTTTCAGCTATGACTCTTATCAGGGGAGACGAACATGTGAGAACTCAGTGTCTGAAACGCTGCAGATTAAACCGTGTCGACACTCCTTCCTCCCCCTCTCTCTCCATTCAGGTCAATGCCCGCTCTACCACCCCTCCTCTCTCCCTCCCTGTCTCCACATTCAGGCTGCGTTACCTCCGCTCAGCACACCGAGTTTCTTCCAGCCGAAAATCACCACCACCTCCATCCGGGGCCATGTTTTGGTTTCAGCGCCTGTCCCTGGGCCTCGTGCTGCTGCACCTCGCCGCCGCTCACGGTACGTTGGCCAAATCCAGCCTGATCTTTGAGAAAGAGCGAAAAAGAAGAACATGGAGGGAAAGTATATGTGTATATTTGTGTGTTTCTGGGGAGGAGGAGGAGGGGGGGGGGAGTGCTCACCGGAGGCTGGTGACCCTCGACCCCGTCCTGTTGTGTGTGTTTAGTATGTTGTGTGTAATGTCAACATGGCAGCAGCACTAACACCGAGTCATGATTGACAGTTTCTTTCACCTGATTGGACAGACAAACCACTTGCTGTCTTAGTGCTGCAACCAACAATTATTCTCATTATTGATCGACCGTTTTAACACTGAAAAATGGCTGTCACAGCCTCCAGCTGGAACATCTGGAACATCTGGTTCATCTGTTTTATTGGACCAGCAGTTCAAACTCTAAATTTACTACTCTCCTCATGTTTGAGAGGCTGCAGCCGACACATATCTGCTCCTTCTGCTGGGAAAATGACTTATTATTTAGCACTGTCTCTGTCTCCCAGCAGTCTTCCTGGACGACAAGGCGGCCAGTCAGGTTCTGACCCGTCGCAGACGAGCCAACACTTTTTTAGAGGAGCTGAAAAAAGGCAACATGGAGAGGGAGTGTATGGAGGAGCGCTGCAGCTGGGAGGAGGCGCGAGAAATCTTCGAAGACAAAGAGAAAACTGTACTAACCTTCTGCACGTTCACACCAGAACTAAACCCAGTGTTCCACTAGAGCTGAGACTAATTTAGATCCACAAGCTTAAATCCATCACACGCCAACAATTGCACGGGGAGCTTCTTTACTGACAGACACAGACTCAGGAAACTCAACAGAATATTTTTCAATCAATCACGTCAGCATTTCATGTTTTGTGTCCAAACACTCAGAATCTGTAGTTTAACATCACTGAGATCCATTACTGAGACATACTGATGAGATTTTAATTCTCTTCTTTTCAGGACGAATTTTGGGTCAAATATATCGGTAAGGCACCATCTGGTTTTTGGAAATTTGTTGGGGTGATGTAAGAAAAAGCAAAAGAAGAAAAAGAATCAGTAAAACCAGATTTAAAGAGCTGTAACAAAGGGGCAGAACAGACCGTGACACATTAAGCTTCATGCATGTAAACCAGGTTTTGTGGCTAAAGGTCATCAAGGCGTCTCTGACTGAACCTGCTCCGTGTCTGCAGATGGCGACGCCTGCGAGTCGATGCCCTGTGCACATGGAGGAGTTTGCAAGGACGGGGTCGGCAGCTACACCTGCTACTGCCAGGCTGGGTACCAGGGCTTCAACTGTGAAATCGGTACAGACCCAGAAACATGAGCCTCTCCCTGAAAACATGACCGTCTTGTAGGTTTAGCTCAGTTTGGGGATGCGGTTGGGGTGCCCCCAAAGACCGTCCTGCAAAGGGTTTGGCATCGACCTGTCCTGACACGTACCTCAAATCCCACATTGTTTCTCCGCAGCCTTGACAGTGTCCTCTGTGTCTGCAGTTATCCCTGAGCTCTGCGAGTCCAAAAACGGCGGCTGTGAACATTTCTGCAACGTGGTCCGAGGAACCGTTGAGTGTTCCTGCGCTGACGGATACTTCCTGGCCTCAGATTACAAATCCTGCAACTCAAACCGTAAGAGAGGGGCTGGAGTCAGGTTCCTGTCAACCTCACAGCTCAAACCTTGAATGAGGCATAAAATATAGAGAATAATAATATAAATTCAAAATCTCCACCTGTATACCAGAAATGTCTAATGTCCAAGTGGCCTAGCTCTGTTTGCAGATTAGCTGGTTCTTTAAACGATGAATCCTTTCGTGTACAAACCTTGACCTCTAACCTTCACACAAACTCTTGCAGAGACCTTCAAATGTGGCAGCATCATCAGCACAGACACCCGGACTGTTTTCATATACGAGCGGCACAACACAACCACGGGGAACACGATCCGGTCGAACCTAACGGACCTCAACACCAACTCCACCAAGAACACGGGCAACCTTCCTGGGAACAGCAGCAAGAGCGAGACCGTGCAGAAATACGTCTTCGAGGAACAGCTCCACTCTGAAATGGCAAAGTTTACCCGCATCGTGGGCGGAGAGGACTGCCCACCTGGAGAATGTCCATGGCAGGTGGAGGCACTTTGTTCTTCTTAAACAACAACATGAGCTTTTGATTTTACTGCAGTAACCAGTTAAAGTAAGGAGCGATGTAGATGGGCTTTTCTTGGACACACCGGGGCACCTGCACCTTTTCAGGAGTCCATCACTGCCTCTGTGAGGACCATCTGGAGAGATCCAGAGTAGCACAGTAACAGAGGCAGTAGAAGTAACAGCTTCCTGTTTTCTGTATTTGCAGGCTCTCCTCCTGAATGAGGACGACCAGGGTTTCTGCGGAGGCACCATCCTCAACGAATACATCATCCTGACCGCCGCCCACTGCATGAACCAGTCGCGCTACATCTACGTCAAGCTCGGTACAAACGTTTCTACCCAGGAGCACTGATTTGTGTTTAAGCGCTAAGTCACAGTGACAGTTTGGTCAAATATTTGTCGTTTTGTGCATCAGGGGAGTTTGACACGTCGGTGAATCAGGGCAATGAAGCTACGCACCACGTGGAAACTATTATCACCCACAACAAGTACAGGCCGGACACCTACCACAACGACATCGCACTCATCAAACTGACCAAGCCCATCAAGTTCACCAGGTTCATCCTGCCGGCCTGCATGCCTGAGCAAGACTTTGCTGAAAAGGTGAACATCCAGACCAGTTGGTCAGCTTTTCTTACCATGTACCAAACCTCTAAGTCCATCAGTTGAACAAACGCCCTGTGGGGTCGCCCTGTGGGGTCGCCCTGTGGGGTCGCCCTGTGGGGTCGCCCTGTGGGGTCGCCCTGTGGGGTCGCCCTGTGGGGTCACACTGTGGGGTCACACTGTGGGGTCACACTGTGGGGTCACACTGTGGGGTCACACTGTGGGGTCACACTGGTTCCCATCTTTAAGCTAAGATAATTATCTAACAAACACACAGATTATCATCCTGTTCCCACCATGGTCAACTGTTAGGACACCACAGGAGAAAACACTCCGCTCTGTCAAATCTCTCACCTCCTCCCGCAGGTCTTGATGCGGCAGCAGGAAGGCATGGTCAGTGGTTTCGGTCGTGTCGGCGAGGGGCGGCAGACCTCCACCATCTTGCAGCGCCTCACCGTGCCCTACGTGGACCGGCTCACCTGCATGGAATCCACTCAGCTGCGAATCTCCACCCGCATGTTCTGTGCCGGATACCACTCGATTTCCAAGGACGCCTGCCAAGGGGACAGTGGCGGGCCGCACGTCACGCGTTACCGCAACACCTACTTCGTCACCGGCATCGTGAGCTGGGGCGAAGGCTGCGCACGCAGAGGCAAGTACGGCGTCTACACCCAGGTGTCCAAGTACATCCGCTGGATCCACGACGGCATCGAGAGGCTGACGGCCAAAGACAAGGGCGGGAAGCGGGTGAAGAGGCACCACAGCGCCATCAAGAGGCTGCACCTGTAAGACAGAGGTCACCTGAGTCTGAGTCGCTGATGTCCCAGAGAACAACTCGGGGGTCTTGTATAATCATTTAAATGTTGTAGTTGAGACGGACAGTCACAGAACGTGTGACAGCTCGACACCATTAACCTGTTACCACTTTTCTTCAAGCTGTTCTGAGCTGAAAGCACATCTGACATATTATCACCTCCCTGTATAAAACAGTCGTGTCTGACATGTTGATAATTTCTCCTCCTCTTCCCGCAGGAACTGATTTTTGTCTATTTGAGAGAGAAGAAGAAGAAGAGTATGAACAAAACAACAAATGTATTTTTCTAGTAAATGTAGAGCGATTCCATGAAAACACAAAGATGTACAGAACCAATGAACTTGGATCAGTAGAATAAAAACAGGATGTCAACACAATATGGAGCTGGAGGAACTAAAAACCATTTGAATTTGTGTAAACAAAACAAAATGTCTGTGTACTTTTTTTTTTTTTTTTTTTTATAAATCGGTCAGTGCCAGAAACTTTGGAGCTGAAACCCAATAAATAATCTTCCAACAGCCTGATGTGTGACATTCATGTAATTAAAACGAAAAGATTTTTATTTTAATGTTTCATATCGACTTCTGACCTTGTGATTGTAGAAAGTAAACTTTTTACATTTTGGTGACCACTAATGTTTTTATTCCTACTTTTCATTTTTAAGGTTTAGTGTCAATTTGAGCCTTAATTTATTACTTCAGTGATTTCTCTTCCAAAAAAGTCCAACAACCTTTGGTTCCAGCCCCTAAAACATGAGGATTCCCTGTTTTTGTAATGACTGTAAACTGAGACCTTTGGCTTTGGACTGACGTTTGACTAAACAGAACCCTGAACGCATCACGATGGGCTGGAAATGAAGCCTGGCGTGTAAAGAAAAGCCAGAGGCCTTGGCTTTGATTCAGTCAAACTAATATTATTTGGACACTGGGGACATTTTTGTGTTTTATGACTTTTGGCTCCTTAAACCCTGAAAACTCTTCCAGAACAATTGAATCTCTAACAGCAGCAGTTTTTATATGATCTAAATTATTATTATTTATCTGGACCCTGACAAACCTCCAGCATTTTCAATGATTAATCCTCAAGTGAAATCAAACCTGGTGAGGTTTGCTGCTTGTTTGTGTGTTTGAGGACAGAGAGCACAGGCCAGAGTCCACTGCACAAACAGACTGTTTACTGACAGCAGCCGCTGCTTTTAACTCTTTAACACTTACATGCAGATGTGACGTGCTCAGATCAAAATTTGACTCCAGTGAAACGAGGAACGTCGTGAAAGAACAGATTTATTATGAACGTGTGCCATCGCAGCACAGCTTTGCCTGCTGATCTAACAGATTTTTCACTTTTATTTTTGATGAAATTCTACTGGAGTTCGGTTGTTCACACACTTTCTAAATCTGCTTTGATCAGCGTAACAAGTTACAGAAAATAAAACGACGGTCAATATTTAAGGAGATTTCCCACCTTGCTGCTTGTACAATGAGACTAGTGAGTCAAGGGTGAGTCAGGGGTGTGTGTGTGTGCGTGCGTGTGTGTGTGTGTGTGTTTGTGTGTGTGTGTGTGTGTGTGACTGCAGTGAAGTCAGTGTCATGGCGGTCAGCATCATGTCGGCTTGTTGTCGAGCGTCTGTTCTGTGTCTTTACCTCCTCGCCTGCTCCCTTCAGGTCCTCAGCCAAGGAGAAGGTAAGACAGACCTGTGACCTTCGACCTCTGGCAGTTTACTGTCATCGTGCTGAAACAGACATTTGCTGGTTAGAAAACAGATCAATCATTCTGGAAACGCTGGTTAAATTAGAAACGTAAAGTTTTCTGCGTGTGCAGTCAAAGTCTTTACCCA
The DNA here is from genome assembly GCF_900324485.2 of Mastacembelus armatus. Taxonomy (NCBI): domain Eukaryota; kingdom Metazoa; phylum Chordata; class Actinopteri; order Synbranchiformes; family Mastacembelidae; genus Mastacembelus; species Mastacembelus armatus. The sequence continues at coordinate 11,069,350 of NC_046634.1, read as the reverse complement.
GTGAACTCAGGATGTCGCAGTTATGACTTTCAGCGTCATGATAACGATGAATCTGAGGCTACATGACATGTTATTGATCGATTGATTAGTATGAATCCAAAAGTTCTGGCTGCACGACGACATAATTCAGCATCAAACTTAACTCCCTGGATAAACAGCCAACAAACGATAACATGTGATTATTATTCTATATTCTCAGTAGGCTGCGTATATATGCACCAACACCAAACACATTTTTACTGTTTACGTTTTGGTTTCTGATTTTCACTGTTTCTATGTTTCTGTGCTATTAATTCTGATAATGGTCAAATCACATGTTGAAGCTTTGATACTGAACTGTAGTATTGTAGATGGATTATGGTTGTTCTGAATATATTTAAGACATTCAAACAACAAATAGTAAGACTCACTTTATACAGAGGTTCTGGTCCTGGCCCCTCTGACCTCTCGGGCCCGAGGCTGTTTGGGCCTGTAATCCGACCATGAGGACCTACTAGGACTAGGTTTATCGAAGACGTCCTGGGCGCAGGCAGGCGACCAATGTAAAAGGATGCATTTTGTTTCTCGTCAGTGTTTCGTCGAGCTCCACAGGCCAACAGCGTGCTGCTCAGGTCCAGACGGGCCAACATGTTCCTGCTGGAGGAGATCCTGAAGGGGAACCTGGAGAGGGAGTGCTACGAGGAGCTGTGCAACTTCGAGGAGGCCCGAGAGTATTTTGAAGACAACGAGAAGACGGTCAGACACAGATAAGACGACATTTGGCAAACATGATTTAGTCTTTGTGAGCAGGCCGAATTCCTCTCAGCTGGACTCTTGACACTAAAATGTTTCTGGAGAAACAGGAAAGTGGTTCTGGTTTTAACTTGTGTCTTTGTGTCGACAGATCGCCTTCTGGACGGTTTACTACGGTGAGTCTTCATCAGCCTCAACATGTTCTGAACTACTGACAGAAAAACACAGAAACTGTCAAACTCTAATGTCACAATAGTGAAATAAAGACAATACAAGGACTCGTCCTAATCCTGACACAGATAATCATTGAATATTCACCATTTATTTAATAACTAATGTGCAATTTACAAAACCAAGAACTTCAAACTTTCTGACATACTTGTGAATTTTCAGTTTTTAATTCACCACATCATTAACTTAATGGTTTTCCACTGACCAGACGGGGACCAGTGTCAGCCCAACCCCTGCCTCCACGGGGGGAACTGCACCGACAAGGTGGGGGGGTTCCACTGCTCCTGCCACGCCCCCCGCCGCGGACCAGTCTGTGAACTGGGAGCACCAGCACAAAGTAGAAAACAACTACCCTCTGCACAACATACGGAAATACCAGGTCAGGCCCCGCCTACTCAGGAGTCATAATGATTTATTTATATATACAGAATTTATTCAGGCTGCTTTGATAACAGGCTTTTTAATCACATTCGTGAGTAACTGAAGTCCAGAATTTGATTTTAAGATTCAGTCTCTGGTGTCTGGTTTTTGATGTGTGTTTCAGAAATTGCCGAGTGCCCGACTGAAGGCCCGAAAGCGTGTCACCAGCTGTGCACGGTGTCCCACCACTCGTTCACCTGCTCCTGCATGTCAGGCTTCAAGCTGCAAAGCGACAAACGCACCTGTTCACCTGAAGGTCAGACTCCACCCACCGCCACCAAACAGCACGTTTACACAGCTCAGACCGCTGGTTTAATGACCCCTTTGTGTCCTCAGTGGAGTTTGCATGTGGACGACTTCCCAGCAAGTTCAACACCACGGCATCGATGTGTCGCCATGGAAACTGCCCCTGGCAGGTAAGAGCCTCTCAGCCAACTTCGGATAGAGCTGTCTGCGAACCTGCTGCACAGATGTGAACCCTGAGGATGAACCCTCTGTAGAGTGGGGGACATTCACGAAGGTTTCACGTTGTGTTAAACATGAATGATACGCCAACGAAACCAGAACCCAAATGTTACAGAAACCAGGCGGAGCTGTTGGTTTGTTTTTTACCTGCAGGTGACCCTGCAGAACAGCAGAGGGGTGGAGCTGTGTGGAGGAGTGGTGCTAGGGCGACGCTCTGTCCTGACCGCTGCCACCTGCCTCCTCCTCGACTCAGGACCCGACCTCAGACCCTCCAACTTCCTCGTGGTCACTGGTATCAGACTCCATCAACCAAACACTTACATTTTAAGACAGTTCATCTCCAGATTCCACTGTTCTTGAATTTTTTCTTTTACTATAAAATTATTTTAGTTATTTTTAATGACTTAAATCATCCAGTAAAAGCAGCAGTGACAAAATATAGATTCTGAAGTTAATTAATTATTTGGGTAGACTTTTACTTTGAAGTTTGAGAGAGCTCTTGAACCAAAGGACATTATTTTGAAGTATTGTCTCGTCTCCTAGGCAACAAGCTAACAGTTCCTGTCCAGGCTCTGATGGTTCACGACCGCTTCCGTGCAGATCACCATGACAACAACCTCGCACTTCTCCAGCTGGCCAGCCCCTTGCCCTTTGGCCCCGCCCTCATCCACATCTGCCTGCCCACCAAGGATTTCAGCGAAAACATCCTGATGCATTCTGGGAGGACGGGCGTTGTCGAGGAGCAGGGGGGGAGACCCAACCAGGACCTGGTCTACATGATGCTGGACGAGTGTCGCAGCCAGGTGAACGTCTCACACCCGCTCAGCAACAAAATGTTCTGCATGAGGAGGCAAAGTGGAGGCCGGAGGAGCCCAAATGGGCCGACAGGGAACCACAGTGACTCTGGGGAGAGAACAAACAGACCGCTAGGGAGGAGACATGGACCCGTGAGGAACAATTACCGAGCCCTAAGTCCAAGTGGTCGTGTAGGGAAACAAAACGGAGCCCAGACAACGCTGAGCAAACCTTCAGAGAACCAAAATGGCACCCAGGGAAGGCCCAATGGACCTACAGTCATCCAGAACCAAACCCACAACAATGACACTGGAGCAGAAAATCACAACAGCAGCATTTCTAAGATTCAGAATGAAGGGCCCCTAAAAGCCAGCGGGTTGAGGTCAGAGGTCAGGGTCAGGAGATGTGGCGGTCTGTTGGTGGGGTCACCTGTTGCCACGGAGGAGCAGGGCACAGCGTTTCTCACCGGGCTGATGATATTATCGTCTCCAGAATGCAATGGCAGCAGCAGCCTGGTGTTCATCAAACTGTCCCGTTACCTGAACTGGATCAAACCGAGGCTGGAGGCAACCGAGGCCCAGGTGATGCCCCAGGTCAGACAGTATCCTGAGATTCACTGACAGACCTACAGCAACATCTCTAGAACTCCTTAGGAAAAGGAAAGCACCAAGACATTTCACTGAAATTACTAATACTAATCACGTTCCTTCTGCTGTTTCATCAGCTCAGTTCACCTGTGACGTACAAATGGTTCCAACCCTCCTGCTAGTTTTAATGTATTAATGTCATAACGTCCCCACATGCATTGCTTACTATATTTCTACTGGTCCCTTTGAACCACAAGTCAATTTCTCATGTTTAAAAACTATTTTCACAATCACATTAAACAACTGTCTCTATTTACCAAATGTTTGGCCCTGAATATTTTGTTCTAATATAAAACATGATTGGTTCATTATTTCTCCAGTGGAGAACATAATACTGACTGTAGATCAGTTTGTGTGTGTTTCAAATCATGAAGCATCAAACTGCTAAACCTCATGCGTGATGTCAAAACTAACAAAAAGAAAAAGCAACTTTAACTTTCTTTACTGGCTTTGACACAAAGAACTAAACGGTTCAGGCTATCTGTAAAATAAGGACTCCAATACCCACAATGCACAGTCCAAAGCCTGCAGGGAACACAGATGGATCAAACATGGTTACTTCAGTGATCAGTCGGGTACACTCTGTACAAACCAGCATCTGTTTTATTCAGCTTTTTTACAGAACACTTAAAAAATAAAAAATAAAAAAAATTTACAGGAGGGTGAAAAGTTCCAGGAGGGAATTGTGGGTAATGTAGTCTAGGAGATTGAGGAGAGGGGAGGGAATGGATTCTGTTTACTGACCACGAGCTTCTGGTGCTGATGGGATATGTAACCTTTGATATGACCCTGAAACAACAGATGAAGAAGAGCTGGGTGTTGGTCCGTGTTGTATTTTAAAATCCAGGTAGGACTGGAGAGAGAGTGTGTGTGTGTCCTCACCATGTAGATGAGGTTGGCCAGAATACACTGCACCTCATCGATGTCCACGTCTTCCACCTGCATCATCCTCAGAGCCACCAGGAAGGCATCCAGAGGCAGCTGGTGGGTCCTCAGCAGCAGGTACCTGCACACACAGAGTCAGCTCGGGTCAACATGTGTCCACAATCGTGTTTTTCTGCTGTCACTGCAGGGCAGCATGAGACTGACAGTCTTGGAATCAGCTCTGACAAGGTAAGAAGCTTTTTCTGTCCAAAATCTGTTTCCTCACAGTCACAGCTGTTTCACCTGTTTGTTTCAGTAGCTTTGTACTTGTGGGAAACACTGGAGGGTGAAGTGGAACAGCAAAAACGGTTCAGGCTATCTAAAGGTTCTGTTTGGGCTGTAACTACGGCGTAGGTGCACTCACACTTTCTTGAAGAGGTTCCTGTAGGTGATGATCTTGAGCTTCTCCAGGATGAGGAAGATGCCACAGCGGATGAAGAAGGTCTCGTGTTTGGACAAAGCCTCGTTCAGCAGCAGCAGGTTCCCCTCACTGAAAAGAAAAAACAAAAACAGTTGCTCATCTGAGATCACCTGTCAGTGTGATGTCACTTCCTGTGTTGTCATCGTCCCCCCCAGCCCCAACCTACCTCACCCCTTTGGTGACGTCAGAAAACTGCATCAGGTCGTATTTCCTCAGAAGCTGATGAGTCGGCATGTGGCCCTGAAACAGCAGCAATAACCTGCAGTCATACTGGGAACACCTACATCTCTCCCATGATGCATCAGTGCTGAGCAGTGAAATATGGAGTTTTACTCAAACTAGATATAAACTGGATTAAACTGGTTAAACCGGCTCTAAACTGGTTTCTAACCAGCAGCATCTTGACAGGCAGCAGGTAGATGAGAATCATCCTCTTGTTCTTCTGGCTGGAGCGATGACAGTGGTGGAAGGCGTAAGACAGAAACTCCTCCGCTGCAGAAACAAAGCACACCACATTCGTAGCTGTTTGGGCAGAAGACGTATCAGCGAAGAAGTACTGCAGTAGTTGTACCTAGTTTGAAGTCGCTGTCGAACATGCCTTTGCGGCCGACGTAGTATTTGTAGGTGACCTTCTGAGCAGGACTGTAGTCGTTCTTCAGGTTGGAGCTGTCGATGGCTCGGATCAAAGGCTTACACAGGTGCAGCTTGTTGATCTGATCCATCACAAGATCAATGTGATTAAACCTTTGTCCTGACAGAGACCACAATAATCTGAGAAGCTTCTGATCTCGTTAACTTTACATCGTTTCTTTAAATCTCACATTTTGTGACCGACAGATGTTTCAGCTCATTTAGCTCCTACTCAAGCACAAACAGCCCATGAAGAAGAAAAGGCCTCGTTTACAGTCAGCAAGCAGGCTGCAAGAATTTCTCTTCTGTGTTTAAACAGGCGTCTAAACTCCATAGACGTGATAAACATGAAGCTGTGCACCTGTGTCATCTTTCCCCTTCTCCTCCCTCCCGATGAATTAAACCTGTTTGGTCCCTGATATAACAGCTTTTCCACACAGATCCATTTTCTACCTCCACACCAACAACCAGCCAGTGGTCTCAGGTCAGGCTTTTCAGTCCAGACACCCAGAACAGAGGAACTACCTCAGATTTACTCAGCTGACAATCAATCTCCATCAATAATGAGCAGTGATTCAGACCTTGAAGTAGATCTTGAAGAGCTGGTTGCTCAGAAACATCATCCCCCACTTCTTTGAGTCCTCGATCCCAGCACGGCTGCAAACATGAAAAATGATGTGACAATAAGACCTTCCTGTTTCCTACAACACAAGAGCTGCACAGGAATATCCAACTATGCCCCGCCCACTGCTGATTACCTGGATCAGGTGTGTTCAGCCAATCAGAAGCCAGAAGATACCACCTCAAATGAGGGTGGAAGGGGGAGACAATGAACTGGTATCTTCCATTCAGGTGTTCAGCAGTGGGGTGCACAGTGTGTGTGTGTGTGTGTGTGTGTGTGTGTGTGTTTTCTGTGCACTGACTTGTCACTGGCACAAACTCTGAAGCAGCTCATCAGCTGCTCTGCTGCCTTCTCCAGCATCTCCCCCGGCTGACCTTTGCCCTTCTTCTGCAGCTGCTGCTCCGCCTGAACACACACAAACATGTTTTTAGAAAAACTGAACTTTGAGTTTGTTTTGTTTCATAAAAAAGGGAGTTGACATATTTTGTGGTTTGCACAAAAATCAAGATGATTCTTACGTTGTTGGCAAATATCCTGAGATCCAGCGTGACAGCGAACATCACTGGCAGAGCCCTGAAACACAAGCCAACAGTGAGGAGTCACGGTGCGTTCACTGGCTGCGTGTTTACACCAGCTTCACTCGCATGTCGGACCGCTGTTTTTCTGCACTCACCAGTTTTCCTCTTTATGTGACTGGAACGCCCTTAGGAAGGATGTGACAGGTCAAGGAGCAGGACTGACTGATTACTGACTGTTGATTGACTGTTGACTACTACTTTGGTTTGTTTTCATCGTGAAGGATATTGAACGACAAGCGTCTGGAACTTGTAGGCTTCAACAAAGTCGTGATTGGCCACAGCATAGGTACACCTGCAACACAGGTTAGGGTTACTATGGTTACCTGCAGCAGCTTGAGGTGTGGTTTCTATGAGCTGGTGATGCCATGGAGAAGCACAATGAAGCCAAGAAATTCAAAATGCAAACAAAAATGAACACATGACAAATGTCCCATCAAGAGCTTCTCTGCAAACAAGGTTCTGAATTTGAAAGGCTGAAGTTACAATCGAGTCCACGCCTGCCCCCGATGATCAGTCCAACACAGGGGTTCCTAATAAACCGACTGGGTCCGACACAAAAAGTGGGTTTTCATCAGAACAATCCTCCTACCTGAGATGAGCTGCAACCATCTCATCGTACGGCGGCTCCAGAACCTGCTGACACTTTTCTTCCGGACTGGCCAGCTGAAAGAAAACACACACACACACACACACACACACACACACACACACACACACACAGGTAAAGCGGTACCGTAACAACCCTAAGCTCTGTGTTTTTTTACCGTAAGCAGCGGGACCTCACCTGGAGCCGCGGGTTGGCGACGTGCGGGTGTTTGAAGGAGAGCAGCTCGGCGCAGAACGAACCCTCGTGGTTGTCGATGGCCTCGTAAATCTGCAGGTGAATCGATGGTTAATGTGCAGGTGAGAAAGTTAGCAGGTGTTTTCAAAATAAAGGCCCGGAAGCCAGAACTCACCTGCTGCAGGTACTGGTTGATAGTGATGTGAGCCATGACTGTCACACCTGGAACACACAGAACCAAAGGAACTCTCATGTTCCAAAGCCAAGCCAGAGAATAAAGCAGCAACAGGCGGATCAGTGCATCAACAAAACAGCCAAAGATTATTGATCCCATCGATTCGATATTTATCATGTGAAATAAACAGAAACACATCTCAAAACTACCCAGCTGCCTCCCGTCACAGATAAAACCTTTAAATTCAGCGACTTCACAACAACCCGAGACCAGAGCTGAGCTAACCATGCTAGCTAGCTAGCATCGGAACTTACCCGCGTTAAGTCACAATGTTCCGACGTCAAACAGGAAGAGTCGGTCCAATACACATTAAACAGCAAAACAAACCGAGTCACAGGTTCATAACACTCGAACTGACGCTGTTAATCCAAAGAATCACAACCGAGCTGCTTTCAACTGAGGGAGCCATGCGCGGTGCTACTTTAAATAACATCCGGGGCAGAGAGGTCAGGTTCCGGTTGTGTTTCAAAATAAGAGCTCGCAGATTTGAGAAGAACGAACCTTCCGTTTTTTTTTGTTTTTTTTTTTACAAAAATACACGTTTAATTAGAACCGAACCTGCATCCTCACACACCTGGGACAGTCGTCCACGCGCCTGAGAGATTTGGTTTTATTTATTCCTTTCTGTTTTTGCTTTGTGTGGCAGCAGGGGTTGTAGCTAGTGGTGGGCAAGTGACGCCTCATGAAGCACTGAGGCTTTCCTGACAATTGTGCCGAAAAAGATTCAAAGCTTCAGTGACGGTGACATCTGGTGGACAACTGAAGCCATAGCAACCTCTAAAGAGCACGACTGAAGCACTGGCACTGTTTCAATCCCATGACAGCAATAAAAGTTCAGACCTCTTGAGGTCAAAATGATCCCAAACTTTAGAACGTCGCTTATTGGTGGGGCTCGCCATGAAACTTGCCAAAATACTCTCACTCTCCAAATCCTGAAGCAGAATGATGCATCTTATATAGCTGGTATGGCACCAAACCACTCACATCTGTCAAACCTGTCAAGCTGTCATTGGCTCAGAATGCATTGAAACACCATGAACCAAATAAATGCATGTCATTGTATTAAAATCACAACACGATGTCACACTAAGCAGGATTTCGCAGACAGTCCAAAAATGAAATACAGCATGAGTTTCCGAACATACAGGTCTGTAGGTCTTTCTGGGTTTTTGAGCCACAAGGAGTCCAGAGTCGCGTGGCTCTTTAGTTCGTAGGTGTAAGTAGATACCCCCGTCCTACAGGTCGCCAGATCCGAGTCTTGCTTAGGCATCTGTTTTTATTCGCGAGCACATGAGAAGGTTTTATAGAAAAGTGTTTTATTATTATGTAGGTTTAACATGTAACCTGGTCCACTGGTCCGTCCATGGTCTGAGTGGCACGGACCACAATACTAGCTATATTACACTTTTATATGATACACATGTCATTCTGCGTCAGACTTGCCCTGCAATACAAGAAATGAACATAAAAACAACGTAAACAGTTGATCAAATGTCAAAGGATTTTATTATGTTGAAATAAAAGTCACTATATATCCAGATTTACACACAGATTTGCAGACAGAGAGTGACTGCTTCTGGACAGTCAGCTTTTTAATTTAAATATGTAAAAACAGAACATGCTCTAATAATTTACAAAATTAGAAAAACATGGCACTGGAGGAAGTCAAGCTTCTATGTAACAAATTATGTTATCTGTTTGTATTGTCATCTGTAGTGAGAGCAGGGAGCAGGTGGAGGCAAATCTAGAGAGGTGGAGGTTTGCTCTGGAAAGGAGAGGAATGAAGGTCAGCCGCAGTAAAACAGAGTACATGTGTGCAAATGAGAGGGACTCAAGTAGAACGATGAGGTTACAGGGAGTAGAGGTGAAGAAGGTGGAGGATTTTAAGGACCTAGGGTCAACAGTCCAGAGCAACAGAGAGTGTGGAAAAGAAGTGAAGAGACGTGTGCAAGCAGGTTGGAACGGGTGGAGGAAAGTGTCAGGTGTGATGTGTGACAAAAGAGTGTCAGCAAGAATGAAAGGAAAGGTGGACAAGACAGTGGTGAGACCAGCAATGTTGTCTGGTTTAGAGACAGTGGACCTGAGACAAAGACAGGAGGCAGAGCTGGAGGTAGCAGAGCTGAAGATGTTGAGGTTCTCTCTGGGAGTGACGAGGATGGATAGGATCAGGAATGAGGACATCAGAGGGACAGCTCATGTTAGATGGTTTGGAGAAAAAGCCAGGGAAGCCAGATTGAGATGGTTTGGACATGTTCAGAGGAGGGACAGTGAATACATTGGTAAAAGGATGCTGAGGTTAGAGCTGCCAGGAAGGAGGCCTAGAGGAAGACCAAAGAGGAGGTTCTTGGATGTAGTGAAGGAGGACATGAGGATAGTTGGTGTGGGTGAGGAGGATACAGAGGATAGGGTTAAATGGAGGCAGATGATTGGCTGTGGAGACCCCTGAAGGGAGCAGCCGAAAGGAGAAGAAGATTTGTATAAACTACTCACTGTTTAGACCAGCTTCCATGCTGACACACATGCCTGTATAACTCAGCTCACAGAGTAAACACAGCCCTCTACAGTCTCTGCATGTACTTCCTGTACCTGTGCACCAAACGTTGAGTGTGAAGCAGGATCATCAGGTAAAAATATAGACATAAAGATACACAATATCCAGTGTAGTGTGTACTGTTCAGAATGTATAGCGTGAATTATTTATATTTTTTACATTTATATTATATTATATTTATAATTATGAAACAAAAATATGCACTTTTTTATTCTTAATACATTTATTATCATCCGAACCAGCTGCACTACCTTTTAGCCTACAATGATTTTGAAATGACTTCAGTCCATCATTAAACCATCCACATTACAACTTTCGTCATGTAACAATCAATCAATCAATCAAAAGGGGGAAAGCATGTGAAGATACTGTGTAATATAGCTAGTGTTGTGGTCCGAGCCACTCAGACCATGGACGGACCAGACAGGCCACACCGCCGCGACACAGACCAGTGGACCAGGTTACATGTTAAACCTACATAATAATAAAACACTTTTCTATCAAACCTTCTCATGTGCTCGCGAATAAAAGCAGATGCCGAATCAAGACTCGATCTCATGACTTCTTGGACTGGGGGGTTTCAACTTACACCAACAAGCTAAAGAGCCACACAACCTTAAACGGGATAGTCTCTCTCCTTGTGGTTCACATACAACGCGACAGGAGTCGAAAAACAAGTTAAATAAATAAATAGATGGATTAAGATAAAAGAAAAAACCCAGAAAGACTTTCCGAACATACAGACCTGTATGTTCGGAAAGTCATGCTGTATTTTATTTTTGGACTGTCTGCAAAATCCTGCTTAGTGTGACATCGGTTGTGATTTTAATACAATGACATGCATTTATATAGATGCACGGACCTCAAATCCTTGAGCGAGACCGGACACCTGGCAGGCACGGACCACACAAGCCACAGAACAGCGCCCCTAGAGGCAGCTCCTGTAATGGCTCGTGCCACCGACAGGACAGGCCACACTTTTGGCTACAACCCCTGCTGACTCAGACCACGGACGGACCAGACAGGCCACACCGCCGCGACACAGACCAGTGGACCAGGTTACATGTTAAACCTACATAATAATAAAACACTTTTCTATCAAACCTTCTCATGTGCTCGCGAATAAAAACAGATGCCTAAGCAAGACTCGATCTTGTGACCTTTTGGAGTGGGGGTATCGACTTACAATGCGATAGGATTTGAAAAACAAGTTAAATTACTAAATAAATAATAAATACATTAAGATTAAAGAAAAAAACCCAGAGAGACTTTCCGAAGATACTGTGTCGCGGCGGTTACGCCATGTTACCCCATAATAAAACACTTTTCTACAATACCTTCTCATGTGCTCGCGAATAAAAACAGATACCTAAGCAAGATTCGGTCTAACCCTAAACCTAACCCCCCACAACCCTAACCCTAACCCTAACCCTAACCCCCCACAACCCTAACCCTAAACCTAACCCTAACGCCCCCCCATTAACCTTAACCCTAACCCTAACCCTGCACATTAACACTGTGAGCCATTCACTCAAACACCCAAAGGTCTTCCTTCGTAGAGGCCTTGAGCCTTCAGTCTGGCTGTAAGTCTTCAAATTTTCTGTCTAATGACAAGTAGTCAAAGTAGTCAAGTCAAGTAGTCAAAAAGCGGAATATTAACGAGAAGAGCTGTGTATTATTCATTCAGGCTTTTGCACCATCACCAACCATGCCATCAGCCCCCATTGATGATCTTGTAAGCAGTTTCAGCTCCAAAGTTATGATTGTTATTGCTTCCATTGCCCCAGTTAAGACCAAGGTAGTCAGCAAGAAAAAAGTCACCTTGGAGAAATACCACAGTGGTTACAATTCAGAAAAGAATATGCAGACAGGCAGAACGCAAGTGGCGAAAAACCAAACTCCAGGTTCATTTCGACTTGTACAAAGAGAGTCTTCACAACTATAACCAAAAATTAAAAAATGCAAGGCAATCATTTTTCTCAGAGGTTATCAATAGAAACACACACATTGTTTTCTGTTGTAGACAGACTCACAAATCCAGCAGCCTCTGTTCCCTCTGAACTGCTGTCCAAAAAGTCATCAGGAGATGGGGACATCGTGTTGTGATTTTAATACAATGGCATGCATTTATATAGATGCCACAACTACCAGGACCACACATACCATGGCACGGACCTCAAAACCTTGAGCGAGAACAGACACCTGGCAGGCACGGACCAGACAGGCCACACTGTTGCCACTCAGAGCCCTAGAGGCGGCTCCTGTAATGGCTCGTGCCAACGACAGGCCACACACAGGCCACAGAACAACGCCCCTAGAGGCGGCTCCTGTAATGGCTCGTGCCACCGACAGGCCACACACAGGCCACAGAACAGCGCCCCTAGAGGCGGCTCCTGTAATGGCTCGTGCCACCGACAGGCCACACACAGGCCACAGAACAGCGCCCCTAGAGGCGGCTCCTGTAATGGCTCGTGCCACCGACAGGCCACACACAGGCCACAGAACAGCGCCCCTAGAGGCGGCTCCTGTAATGGCTCGTGCCACCGACAGGCCACACACAGGCCACAGAACAGCGCCCCTAGAGGCGGCTCCTGAAATAGCTCGTGCCACCGACAGGCCACCCACAGGCCACAGAACAGCGCCCCTAGAGGCGGCTCCTGTAATGGCTCGTGCCACCGACAGGCCACACACAGGCCACAGAACAGCGCCCCTAGAGGCGGCTCCTGAAATAGCTCGTGCCACCAACAGGCCACACACAGGCCACAGAACAGCGCCCCTAGAGGCGGCTCCTGTAATGGCTCGTGCCACCGACAGGCCACACAGGCCACACTTTTGGTTACAACCCCCTCTCTTGTGTGGTGCCCTTTTAAAAGTACAGCAAATTTGGTAAAGATTTGAACCTAGAGCTTCAGGAATCCAGGGCTGCTCATTAAGAACATGAGCCACACTAATATCTCCCTTAATAGAGGCCTGTTTTGCTATTAGCCTTTAAAATGCGTCGACTTGGTAGGGAATAGAACCCTTGACCTCAAAACTCAAAAACAGTGTTCCAAAAGCCTGAGTTATTTGGTTAGAGGAGAACCTGGTTTTGTTTGATTCTTTCTTTTTTTCTTCTGTGTGTTGGCCTTTTAAAACTAAAACAAATTTGGCAAAGATTTGAGCTGGGATTTTCAGGAGTCCAGGAATGCACATTAATACTGTGAGCCACTCACTCAAACACCCAATGACCTTCCTTCGTAGAGGCCTTGAGCCTTCAGTTTGGCTGTAAGCCTTCAAATTTTCTGTCTAATGAGAATGAAAAGATGGAAAGAAAATATTTAGAAAAAAACCGTACAGCAAACTGCAACCCCATGTACTCAACTGGGTCTTTGCTGCTTCTTCATCGGTGGAAATTCAGAAAGTCCCACGTTAAAATGTACGTGAAACATTGACAGATGATCTTTGTGATCGCGATACACCGTCCAAAAAGTCATGCAATGATTTTGCAGCTTTTTTCAGACAAAATATCAAAGATAAGACAAACTATCTCTAGCTGCAGTCCAAGGAACATGACAATATCACCTGTGCCTCCTTGTTCTCCAGTGAATCTAGAACATTTTGCTCTCCTTGATCACAGAGCTCTGGCAGAACTGCTTCTACAATTAAAATCTACATCATGCTGCCTTGATAGTTTGCCAACAAATTTTTTTAAAGATGTTTCTAACAGCTTAGCTCCACTAGTCAGTAGCAGTTGTGGCCTAATGGATAGGGAGTCAGACTTATAACTTGGAAATTGCAGGTTTGAGTCTGGCGCAGAGTAAACAACCACCCCCCCGTCCACCTTCAATACCACAACTGAGGTGAGGCCCAACTGCTCCCCGTGTGCGTGTGTGTCCTTGGGAATGGGTTAAAATGCAGAGCACGAATTCCAAGTATGGGTCACCATAATTCACCAGTTAAGTCACTTTAACTTTTCAAACCCAGCTCGAACTTCAGCCGCTTTATACTCACAAACACCGAAGACACTATGAGCTGATTCATAAACACTTAAAACTCCAAAGTGGATTTGAAAAGATTTTATTGTCCACAGCTTCATGCACAGTGAGTGATTGACAGGTTACAGTGCAGACAAACTGGACATTACTTACATTACATTATGGATTGTTGAGAGTAAAAAAAACATCAAATGTGGACCTTAATGCAGTAAGAACTGACTTAATGAAGTACCATCACTATGCAAACATTTATATTTCTACACTGATCAGCCACAACATGAAGACCAGCAGGTCCAGGCAGCCTCTGGAGGGCCCTCTGGTCTCTGACTGCAGGACGTCAGATCCTTTAAGTACTGAAGCTGAGAGGTGGGCGCTCCATGGGTCCAACTGGTTTTTCGAGGACCTCCTTCCCAGGTGACTCACACACACCTGACCTACCACGTGATGTAAAAGAAAACCCGGCTCCTGAGACCAGGCCTCTTCCTTCCAGTGTGGTGGTGGGGGAGCTGTCGCCTCTAGCTATCGATGAAGAAGAATAGTTCATTGTGCTGCACATTTTTCCGGTTTCCATCTCATCAACTTCCCGACCTGACTGTTCCTCCACTGCCAGAAACTCCGCCCCCTCAGGTGCCACTGGAACCAGATAAACCATGTTCGTGCCCCCCCCAACAGTGCTTTTAAAGTTGTGGTTGATCATCATCGTCCTACGATGCCTCCACCAGGTGAAAGCCTCCGTTCTCCTCCCGCAGCTTCTCTCTCTTCCTGGCCTGAACCAGACTGTAGACCACAGCCCCCAGCGTGTTCCTGTTCAGACCGAAGCTGCGTCCACCGCCACGCTCCACAACACTTGACCGTTCTTCCCGGCTGCTCACAAAATATGTACGAACCTGAAACAACAAAGCAGCATTTTCTGAGTCAGGCGTATCCCACAGAAATATGGGAAGGTCCATTTGAAACTTTGTGTGCGTCACCTTCCCATGGCGTTCGCTGATGCCTTTGACGTGAATGTTCCCTCTGAGCTGCCGTAGGAAACCTCGCTCAACCAGAATGCAGCTGGTGGATTCTGGGACCTGCCGGGGGACGACAGAGATCGTGTTAGCGTTTACATAAACTTACAAGCCCCTCCCACAGCAAGGCGCGCTCACCTGTATCCTGCCGCTGACCCCGGTGCTCTCCATCCTACTCGCCACATTCACCGTTGTCCCCCAGATGTCGTACTGAGGTTTGGTGGCACCGATGACGCCCGCGATCACCGGGCCGTGGGCGATACCTAAGGTGACGTCACAGGTCAGTGGGGTCATTTAAAAACACTGAACCTTTTATTTTAATGGATGTAAAAACATCACAAATGGAAAAATGTGAAAAATGTAAGTAAACATATTTGGACAGCAGCGTAAAGGAAACTCACAGTTCAACATAAAACTTTAGAAATACTTGCAAATATTTTAAATACTAAAAAAAAAAAAACAGATTTTGTTGTTCGCACCAAGTCGGAGCTGGAAGTTGTTTCCTGTGTGTGTGTTGATGTGTCTGAGCGTTTCCTGCAGGGCCAGAGCAAACAGAACCAGCTCGCTGAGGTGGTGCCAGTTGTCCTCACAATCCTGAACCAGCACAGGGACAGAGTCAAAATCCTCTGTTCCAAGTAAAAGTACTGCATTCAAACTGTTACTGCAGTGAAAGTCCAAAAGTACCATCATCCGAATGTACTTGAAGTATCCAAAGTAAAAGTACTCATTGTGCAGAATGGCCCATTTCACATGAATGGATCTGATATTATTGGATTCTAATTATTGATGATTATTGTGTTGATCACTTTAATGTTGGAGCTGATGTTAACTACCTTATATACTTCTAATTTGAAGTACTTTATATACCGCTGGGTAGCTGACGTTAACTACCTTATATACTTCTGATTTGAAGTACTTTATATACCGCCGGGTAGCTGACGTTAACTACCTTATATACTTCTAATTTGAAGTACTTTATATACCGCCAAGTAGCTGACGTTAACTACCTTATATACTTCTAATTTGAAGTACTTTATATACCGCCGGGTAGATGACGTTAACTGCCTTATATACTTCTAATTTGAAGTACTTTATGTACCGCCGGGTAGATGACGTTAACTACCTTATATACTTCTAATTTGAAGTACTTTATATACCGCCGGGTAGATGACGTTAACTGCCTTATATACTTCTAATTTGAAGTACTTTATGTACCGCCGGGTAGCTGACGTTAACTACCTTATATACTTCTAATTTGAAGTACTTTATATACCGCCGGGTAGATGACGTTAACTGCCTTATATACTTCTAATTTGAAGTACTTTATATACCGCTGGGTAGCTGACGTTAACTACCTCATATACTTCTAATTTGAAGTACTTTATATACCGCTGGGTAGCTGACGTTAACTACCTTATATACTTCTAATTTGAAGTACTTTCCATACCGCTGGGTAGCTGACGTTAACTACCTTATATACTTCTAATTTGAAGTACTTTATATACCGCCGGGTAGATGACGTTAACTGCCTTATATACTTCTAATTTGAAGTACTTTATGTACCGCCGGGTAGCTGACGTTAACTACCTTATATACTTCTAATTTGAAGTACTTTATATACCGCTGGGTAGCTGACGTTAACTGCCTTATATACTTCTAATTTGAAGTACTTTATATACTGCTGGGTAGCTGACATTAACTACCTTATATACTTCTAATTTGAAGTACTTTATATACCGCTGGATAGCTGACGTTAACTGCCTTATATACTTCTAATTTGAAGTACTTTATATACCGCCGGGTAGCTGACGTTAACTACCTTATATACTTCTAATTTGAAGTACTTTATATACCGCCGGGTAGATGACGTTAACTGCCTTATATACTTCTAATTTGAAGTACTTTATGTACCGCCGGGTAGCTGACGTTAACTACCTTATATACTTCTAATTTGAAGTACTTTATATACCGCTGGGTAGCTGACGTTAACTGCCTTATATACTTCTAATTTGAAGTACTTTATATACTGCTGGGTAGCTGACATTAACTACCTTATATACTTCTAATTTGAAGTACTTTATATACCGCTGGATAGCTGACGTTAACTGCCTTATATACTTCTAATTTGAAGTACTTTATATACTGCTGGGTAGCTGACATTAACTACCTTATATACTTCTAATTTGAAGTACTTTATATACCGCTGGATAGCTGACGTTAACTGCCTTATATACTTCTAATTTGAAGTACTTTATATACTGCTGGGTAGCTGACGTTAACTACCTTATATACTTCTAATTTGAAGTACTTTATATACCGCTGGATAGCTGACGTTAACTGCCTTATATACTTCTAATTTGAAGTACTTTATGTACCGCCGGGTAGCTGACGTTAACTACCTTATATACTTCTAATTTGAAGTACTTTATATACCTCCGGGTAGCTGACGTTAACTACCTCATATACTTCTAATTTGAAGTACTTTATATACCGCTGGGTAGCTGACGTTAACTACCTTATATACTTCTAATTTGAAGTACTTTATATACCGCTGGGTAGCTGACGTTAACTACCTTATATACTTCTAATTTGAAGTACTTTATATACCGCTGGGTAGCTGACGTTAACTACCTCATATACTTCTAATTTGAAGTACTTTATATACCGCTGGGTAGCTGATGTTAACTACCTTATATACTTCTAATTTGAAGTACTTTATATACCGCTGGGTAGCTGACGTTAACTACCTTATATACTTCTAATTTGAAGTACTTTATATACCGCTGGGTAGCTGACGTTAACTACCTCATATACTTCTAATTTGAAGTACTTTATATACCGCTGGGTAGCTGATGTTAACTACCTTATATACTTCTAATTTGAAGTACTTTATATACCGCTGGGTAGCTGACGTTAACTACCTTATATACTTCTAATTTGAAGTACTTTATATACCGCTGGGTATCTTGGGAATTTCCCCCCAGGGATCAATAAAGTTTGATGATCAGTCTGTATTTTGTTGGATCCATCTGATTCTGAAAAGGAACTAAAGTTATCAGATAAATGTAGAGCAGGAAAAAGTCCAAGGTTTGACTCTGACATGTAGTGAAGTCCAAGGATGAAGTAGTACTACATGGAAATACAAAACCTTGGACTGAAGTACAGTACTGGAGTAAATGTACTTTGTTCTCTAAGACTGATTTGGACACAGGTGCCCTTCAATGCTGAAAATCCTTTATTGTGTAAAAGACGACATGTCACCTGTCCTTCAGGAGAGAGGCCAGAAGCCGCCATGTACGAGCTCCCGATGGTTTTAATCTTCTCCACCTCCTGGAAATAACACTCATCCAGCAGCTGCAGGGAAATCAGCCGTTTAGTTTAACTTCAACAGGCACAGACAGATTCTCATGAACTGAGCTGAGACGGACTCCAGGATCCATTAATCCTTTAAAGCCATTACATTTAACATAAAAACTGTTTAAGGGCTTTACATTCAAACTGTGCTTTAACTCAAAGCTGCATCGTGACAAACATGAATATTCAAAACGTGGTTCTAGTTCTGAGCAGATAAAGCCTGAGGGCCTGTGTGATGTTCTTAGTTTCTGTGTGTGTGAGACCTCGTCAAAGTCGGTGATGATGTGGTTGAGGAGGCGCAGACACTCGACGTGTTGATGAACGACCTCCTTCTGCTCGTAGAAGTCGGAGAAACCCGGCACAGAGGCGAAGAGGACGCCGACCCGCTCGTACGACCGTGAGTACAAGTCCTGAAAACACACAGCCCTGAGCGGTGAGGCCCGGAGGGTCCATTGTTTCTGCAAGGCTCAGAACGAACCTTTCAAGACCTTTTAAATTCCACAGGAAATGCAAATTATTCTGGAAACCACAGCAATTTATAAATATTTGTATCATATCTTTGTCAGTTCATCTCAGCCGCACATAAATAATTCTTACAGCTGTAATTAATCAATGAACCTACGCATGGATCACTGAACAGCCTCACCGACTGGGGGCAGCAGAGTCTGTGTGTAAATGTTTCTTATCCAAAAATCCCACAGACAATGAGCGGTACAACAAATACCTTCCCAGATGGTCCTGAGGCCACTGGGTTCAGAATCTACAGACTCCCTGAGTACACACTAAGACACACACCTGTCAACAGGTGAGTGTACCTCGTTGTTGCGGTCTCTCTCCAGGAAGTGTTGGGCAACGTGGGCGGGCAGAATGTTGAGCAGCAGACATTCGTTGTGTTCCCTCAGCTCCTTCATGTCCTCCACCTCCTTTCTCGCCTGGAGACGCCACAGGAAGTCCAGGCGGGCCGTCGCCTCCAGCTACCAACGAAGATGAGCAGGAACAACAAAAAGATGATGGTCACATGATGCCAGTTAGTCCAGTCCGTAGAAAGGGAATCCCAGCAGAACTCACCTGTCTGCTGTTGTAGAGTACGGCCACCACAAACATCACCATGAGAATGACACAAACTCCCTTCCTGCACAGGTGATGTGACCTGAGACACACACAGCCACTGTGCTATGAACCCGTCGGTCTGCAGCCAAAACTATGTAGCTGGACTATTATTAGGGAATAATATCGGACATTTCTGCTCTTTGTAACAAAGACCGATTGATTAAGACATTGATTAACCACAATGTTGGACATGCTAACTGTGGCTAGCACATCAGCTAATCAATGACCAGGTGATGTAGCGAGATGCTAGCAGTTTGTAGGTCACCTGTGTATCTCTATGAGGTAGGTGTAGACGGCGGCGGCCAATAGGAGGACGGCCAGCTTCAACACACAGCTCAGTCTGAGGAACACCGCACAGGTAACCATGGCAACCACGCCGCTCAGCGCCATGTACTGTTCACAAGGAGGGGAAATGATGTAGTCCAAGTGGTTAATCATCCGTGTGGAGATGTGAGGTGGTGTCTGTGTTGGCACTCACCTCTGGATGCGTACAGATGTTTATGTCAGGCCAGGTGGAGGTGGGCGGAGTTTCTGATGAATCACACCACAGCTGGGGGGGCAGAGGGAAGATAAGGAAGATCTGTTGTGCATCATCATGTGTCCACAGAAAACTGGGCAACTTCACAAGCAACTTTTCTTTAACAGTGAAAAGTGACTTTTTTTTTCCAGAGGCCAATTGGCCTAAAGTGAAACGTAACCTTTCAGTTGCGTTCAACCAACAGCAGGTAAAACGAAGCAACATGCATTTTTTTCTTTTGTTCATTGTGCTCATGTTTCCCTGATTGATATTTTTGTCAAAGGTTTGAAACTGGAAGTTGCTTCAACATTTTGACTTCAACGTCCAGAGGAGAAACAACTCCAACACACTTACGATGTCCGACGAAGCGACTCCAAAGTTGACAGCTATGGCTGTGAGTGTGAGCAGCATCCGGGCACTCTTGGTTTCATGAATCCAGCAACAGAGTGACTGAAGAGGGGCAGGACAATGCTTAAACTCCTCCCCCAGACTCAGCACCAGGAGCAGGAAGTAAATGCTGCCGCCAATTACGAACTGAGCGACCATCGGAAACAACCTGAACAGAAAGACAAATAGTTAACACCTTGGAGACAGAAGCTTGACAAGTTGTTAAAACCACTGAGATGTTTGGTCTAATGTCATTAGTTTGCAGTGAAACCATTAGATTGTGGTAAAAGCTGTGGGAATGAAGTATTTTGTTGTATGCAGATGATGCACTCTTGTATTTTTACATGGTGTGAGATTTGGAGAGTGTCTATCAATAGAAAGGAAACTGAAACATGACATTTGGGAAACCCTTTACCTTCCATGTGTCATTTTGTGGTGCTACAGGCCAAAGGTATTAGACCTGGGGTGGGAGCCTCGTGTGGCTCGCTGTGTCCCATTATAAGTCCAGTGAAAAGAAGATTTATATGGGATGAAAACAGAAAACTGAGAGACACAGTACATTGATTCATTCTCTCACAGGTGTACCTGGGGGCGGGGATTAGTGCCTGGACAGCTATCAGCAGCAGCAGCAGGATGAAGGAGCAAACCATGTTGGACTTGAAGAGTTCGTCTCTCATTTGGGAGTACTGAGAGACAAAAATACGACTATTTACTGTCACAAACTGCCAGTGCACCTGAAAAACAGCCCCGCCCCCAACAGTCAGTTCAGGTGTTACCTTTCCCTCCATGTGTGAGTCCTTGAACACCTGAGTGAAGGTGGTGATGTGCTCTTTCCTCATTCGTTCACTGCTCCGAACCTCCATGGCCTGGCGAATTCTCTTGTTGACTTCCCGCGATCCCGACCGCTGAGCTGTGAGCTGATTGGGCAGCTGCGTTAGAGAGCCGTTGCTGAAGGTGGCGAGAATCTGTGAGACACCATATGTGAAACATTAGACGTCAAAAGTCTAAAAGATTTTTGTTATTAAAGTTCTGACTGTCCTCACAAAACTCATTCCCAGGATGTCTCCAAACGGCAACTCGGCACTCCATGTCGTCATCTCGTCATAACTCGGACGTCTCGCTTTCGGGGGCTCGGCTTCCTCCCGTGACGCTGGGCGGATCAGGTACGTGTCGATGTTGTGCTTCCGCAGAAACTCGTTGCGTTCCTGGCCATGTCCCGCCTCCGCCTCATAAATCCCGCCCAGACAGTCGAGAGTGGCTCGAGAAATGTGAATCCGCCTGGCAGGAGATGACATTAGGTTTCAAATGCCCTCAGGACAAGAGTGCACATCTGTTTCATCTAAAAAATATTTTTTACATCTCTGGTCTTTGTGAAACATCCTGCTCCTCTGGATAAAATTCTTAAGGATTTTTCATATAGTGGATTCAGACCTTCACCTTTTGCACGTTTTAGTGTGATGTAGCTGCTTTTTGTAAAGTGAGGACATATTAGCCATAACAGCTTAAAACAGGAAGCATTGAAGCTCATTCCTGCTGTCATCACTTCCTGTGTGAGTACCTGGATATCACTATCACTCAGTGAGATACATGAGGTCGGTGAGATACCTGTGTGTTCATCACTAAACACATGAGGTGGCAGTGTGACTGACCCTGGTACTCCTGCAGCCTCCAGACTGTTGGCGATGTCGACGTCCCAGCTCCAGATGTCAAACTGCCACTTCTGAAGACCCAAAACTCCACAGAGGACGGATCCGGAGTGGACCCCGATCCTCATGTCCAGCTCCTGCTGCAGCTCCCGCCGAACGTACCTGCAACACAGCGGTCATGTTCTTCCCGCCAAAGCTTCTTGTCAACAGTGTGCGAGATGTTCGATCAGCGTGTCTTTACCGTATGGTGCTGATCATACTGAGGCCCATCTCCACACAGCAGCGAGCGTGTGCTCTCTGAGGCTCTGGGACGCCGGACACGCAGTAATAACAGTCGCCCAGGATCTTGATACGCAAACACTGATGCTCCTGGACCCAGAGAGAAACACAGTCACTAAACATCATCTCATTCTTCAGCATGTTTGTAGCTTTTTTCCCCAAAGGGCTGAATATTATTGGCACGTTTCAATAAATTTTACTGCCAGAAAAACTCAAGAAAAAAATCCTAAAACAAGGTGTGAACAAAAAGGACAGTTTAACTACTTAATTAACTAAAACATAAGGCAGCAATTTTCAGTTGTGAAGTCAGTTGCCATGGTGACCCGACCTCAGCCAGCCTATCGAATCGCCCGAAAAGTTCGTTGAGAGTTTTAACGAGTTCGTGAGCTGATAAAATCAACGAGAGCGAAGTGAAGCCGATGATGTCTGCAAACAGGATGCTGTGACGACAGAGAAATGAGGAAAGTGCGATTAACACTGCAGATGAAATAAAACAACTATTCAAAATGCTGCTGAAAAGTTTTGAGATGCAACTCTGAACTTTACTAAGTTAATAATTACAGAATGTCTTTAAGTAAAAAAAAAATGTAAACACGAGGTTTAGGTTTTTCTTCATATATAAACTTATTTCCATTGTTGAGACCATTTAGCTCGACTTGAAAAGCTGATTCATTTATTTCTGGCCACCAGGGGGCAGAAACACATTAACTGAAACTATACATAAACACCCAACGTCTGCAGAACAGGGTCTGAGGTCACACTGGTGGATCTACCTGACGTCTTTGTAGTGATGGATGTAGATCTTATGGAACTGCTGAGGTAGCAGGTAGTCGTCCACAGTGGCCATGTCAGAGATCATCTCCAGAACAAGGAACCGGGGCAGGATGGACATCACCAGACGCTCCTGGAGGACAGAACAGGACAGATGTGTGAAGCTGCTGCTTTTAAATCAGTAAAACCATCGGTATAAAAAACCAGACTCTACTTGTCTTTGGTTCTCTCTCTCCAGTCGGACTCGTCCCTCGATGCAGCGTCGGGTCTCCAGAAAGGCCTGTCTCTGGGTCCGGTCCGACAGGTAGTGGATGAACAGACCTGCCGTGTTCATAGCCAGGTACAGCAAGGCCTTCGACAACACCTGGACAGGCAACAGAGACACACACAGTACAACAATAATGAGACGTCATAATACAACCCACCTCTGCCAGAGGAGGAATATTTTCATGATTTCAGACACGAAAACAGAGGAAGGCGGAAGGTGAGGACAGAAAGAACCGAGGAAGAGAAGATGGAGTATAAGAGAAAATTGAACAGAACAGAACAGGAAGGAGGGAAAGAAGGAAGGAAGGATGGTTTTCCGGACCTTTCTGGTGAAGGTGTGGTCACCAAGGTGACAGCAGACGTCCAGCAGCAGGTGCAGGGTGGAGGTGGTTGCCCCGGCAACAATGGACCAGAGGAGGGGGAGGGGCAGCAGGGTGTAAGTGGAGAACAGGCAGAAGAAGACGTACCAGGAGTGGTCACTTTCTGCCCAGGTGAACACGCCCACCAACACCTGGACGGTCTGAGACAACCAGCTGACCACGGACAGGTACCTGAGAGAGATCAGCACTACAGTACTCTACGTTTGTACTTTAGTACATATATATAAGTACTACAAATAAAATATACATATATGGTGGAGGAAGTACTCAAAGACTTTATTCCACTTCCTGTTTTGGACTCTTCTTATTTTGTACCATTTCCTGTCGCCTGGTCCCGCCCTTATTGTTGCCCACTTTATGTCTGTCATCCCTGACACCAAAACTAACAGATGATTAGTATTGATCATTATTATTATTAGCGACCTTTAGAGAGAAACTATCACAGCTGAAGTGACACACCTGAGCCACTGAGGCGATGACATCACCTCCCTCCTGGTCAGAGCCAGCACGCAGATCCCCGCCCACAAGATGACAGACAGGCCGGCCAGCCAATCACAGGCCACGCCCCCCAAGCCCGGCGGCCACGTCAGCAGCAAGATGAGGAGTCTGGTCAGGATGTCGATGACGTTGGTGACGACCAGCGAAGTTCTTCTCTGACCGGAGGAAAACTGCTGGTACAGCTGCTCCAGTTCTGGGGACCTGACCAGGGACCAGGTCTTCATCAGTCCAGGAAAGACCAGGTGGGTGCGTGTGTCCCATTGTGTAGTTGTGTATGAATAAAGTGTGTTTTTGTTGGAGTACCTGTGTTTTTATGGAGTGTATTAAATACTTTTCTGAGTATTAAACAGGTTTTCAGAAATTAAATTAAGCAGCATCAAAATTAAAACTAACAGTTTTGGACTTGTAGGTATTAATGACACGTGTGTGTGTTTACCTGAATGTGTGCTGCAGCGCGGGGATGAAGACGCCTCGCACCGTCGACCCCCACGACACGAAGAAATCAGCATCACTCAATGAGTCGCATTTCGTCTGAGCTGCCGCGGTGATCCTCGGTGTCGCTGGGTGGATACGAGCTGCCGAAGATCGCCGTTTCTGCCAGAGTGCTCCACGGGACGCCTTACTGCGGATCTGCCTGCAAGACGGAACCAAGAGACAACAGCTCACACCCTACCTGTTGATGACCTCACCGACTCTACCTGCTGATGACCTCACTGACTTTACCTGCTCTACCTGTTGATGACCTCACCGACTCTACCTGTTGATGACCTCACCGACTCTACCTGTTGATCTACCTGTTGATGACCTCACCGACTCTACCTGTTGATGACCTCACCGGCTCTACCTGTTGATGACCTCACCGGCTCTACCTGTTGATGACCTCACCGACTCTACCTGTTGATGACCTCACCGGCTCTACCTGTTGATGACCTCACCGACTCTACCTGTTGATGACCTCACCGGCTCTACCTGTTGATGACCTCACCGACTCTACCTGTTGATGACCTCACCGACTCTACCTGTTGATGACCTCGCCAGCTCTACCTGTTGATGACCTCACCGACTCTACCTGTGCTACCTGCTGATGACCTCACTGACTGTACCTGTTGATGACCTGTTGATGACCTCACTGACTGTACCTGTTGATGACCTCGCCAGCTCTACCTGTTGATGACCTCACCGACTCTACCTGTGCTACCTGCTGATGACCTCACTGACTGTACCTGTTGATGACCTCACCGACTCTACCTGTTGATGACCTCGCCAGCTCTACCTGTTGATGACCTCACCGACTCTACCTGTGCTACCTGCTGATGACCTCACTGACTGTACCTGTTGATGACCTGCTGATGACCTCACTGACTGTACCTGTTGATGACCTCGCCAGCTCTACCTGTTGATGACCTCACTGACTTTACCTGCTCTACCTGTTGATGACCTCACCGACTCTACCTGTTGATGACCTCGCCAGCTCTACCTGTTGATGACCTCACTGACTTTACCTGCTCTACCTGTTGATGACCTCACTGACTTTACCTGCTCTACCTGTTGATGACCTGTTGATGACCTCACTGACTCTACCTGTTGATGACCTGTTGATGACCTCACTGATGACTGTACCTGTTGATGTCGGCGATGTAGGCGTCGGTGACGACGATGCGGTGCCTCCCTCGCTCCAGGCCTCCAGCGAGCCTCAGCGAGTACAGGTTGTGCTGGTCGATGATGTTTCTGACGGCGTTTTGCCATAACAGCTGTTTCCTACGCAGGCCTGGGGCGGGGCTTATGTTTGTGCTGAAGGTGATGTCACTGGTCTGTTGCGCTGCCTCGCAGTCGCCGTTCTCCAGCACATCACAATCATCGTTACCCATGATTACAAGAGCGGTGAGGCCCGCCTCCTCTGCGACCTGATGGGGGGGACAAGATTCATGAGAAGAGCAGGAACCTTTGGAGGTGGAAGTAAGTGAGAGTGAATAAACTAAATAAAGTTCAGGTTTATTAAACTGTTTGGGGCCGTGATTCATGTGTGTAAATAAACGTAACGGATTAAAAATTAAGAATTGAACAATAGCGAGATTAACAAAACCAGAAGTTGGACTTCTTCAGACTACAGGCACAAAATCCACATCCCAGGTTCCTGCTGTTACATTTTCCTGGAAAACAGTTTGTGGAGGAATCCCAGGTCAGATTTCTCAGCCTTCAAACGTGGTGATGATGTCAGGAGCTGCAAACAGTGAGAGGTGACAGGCCCAGGGAGGTGCTGCCCTGTTGTAAACATTCTGCATGTTCAGCTGATCAGATTGTCTCTGCCAGAAAACCTTAACGTCTCAGGAGCAGTTGGCCTGAACAACACATAATGTTGGCCTGGGTCAGATCCAGGGTTCAGGGCTAATCCCACATTGACCTGCTGATCCTCGCTGACTCCTCACGGCAGGGGCGGTCCTCCGTGCCCGGAGACTTCCGGACAGTTGCACAGAAGAAAACGGGTTAATCTGAGGATTGAGTTCACCTGGATCAAGTTGCATCATTTAACCAGACAAAGATTAATAGTCAACAAATTCAATCAGGTGCATCAATAATTATATTCCAATAATACACATTCATGTGAAATGGGCCGTACTGCAGAATGACTACTTCTACTTTGGATACTTCAAGTACATTTGGAAGATGGTACTTTTGGACTTCTACTGCAGTAACATTACAGTACTGCAGTACAGGACCTGACTATTCCTCCCACACAAAGATGAAACATTCGTCCTGAGTTCACAGGTGAAACATCTAATTTGAAAACATGAGAACGCAGGACGAGAGTTAACGCGACCCCTGAGGATCAGTAACAAATTGTTGAGAAATATGAATTTTGGTGAAACGTTCAAACACAAGCATCAAAACTTTGCTAAGGAAACTAATTTTTGGATTTGAATCAACATTTGAGTCCGTTATTAACATCAAACAGGTCCACGTGTAAACTTGTGTCTGTGTGTTCCTACTTGTCGTGTTGGGTCCAGATGAAGGGTGGAAGTCCAGGGTCATGCCTCTGTGGCCGCAGAGGTCAAAGGTCAGACAGCAGCCCTCCTCAGTATTTGTCTTTTTCTTTTCTAGTCCATTTTTCTTCTCATGTCTTTGGTTTTCTTTTTCCTCTTCTTTTAGGCCTCACTGATTTCTATCGTTGATTCCGCTCATCTTTTTCCTCCTCTGCCGTCGTGACCGTCTCTGTACTTTCTATAAAACACACATACACCTTCATCCCTGGACCAGGTTTTGATCATTTCTTTGTTAAAGAAATCTTTGCATTTCTTACAAAACACGTCCTTCCTGTTCAGTGAAGGTTCCCGTCAAATAAGTAAACACTGATGGAGAATTTCTAGTGTGTTTGTACGAGAGTCCGAACCTGCAAAAACACACGTATTCAGAATGGAAGAACACGAGACGCTGCAGGTAACAGCAGCTAAACAAATCAGAGAAGAAGAAAGAGCGGCGATAAAAGAGAGAGAGGTCGGTGGAGGTCAAGAAGCTTTGAGTAATGAGCTGCTGTTGGCCAGCACATGTCTGAGTGTGTGTTAATCCAGCAGGAATCCCTGAAACGGAGACAAATGGCCACTCACTAATAGAACAGATTAACCACGTGTGTTCAGGTGCATGATGGGATTGGCAAACCCCCAACCAGGTCAACCACAACTTGTTTGTGTGGTGCCAACAGTCGACAGCTTGACTAACTCAAATTCACTGAACCTAGAAACAACCGCAGACTTTCCCTAAGAAGTGAATGTGCAACAACACACAGGCCAAAGAACATCCCAGGGCTCAAACCTGAAATGTGTTGTGGCTTTTACAAACACACTCATGTCACCAAGTGTTTTAAAAAGTGCCTTACTTCAAGAGAACATCCAACAGGAACATCAACCAAACCTTAGGGACATGCAGAGACAGAGCAGACACACACAGGTCGCAGCTTTTTGTCTTTTTATTATTTCAAAGTGAATCCAGGAAAACGTGCACGTACAGAAACACTGAGACTGTAACAAACACTCAGTTCAAAGTGTGAAACCATCAGCTGCATCCGCACTGAATCAGTTTCCCCCTAAACTCTTCTTCTGCACTTTTGTCTGAGGCGACAGGAAACGCATCATCACCCTGTCGGGTGACTTCAGTGGAGGTGAGGTACGGAGTTCGATCTGTGACACAACGGCGCCTGCAGCTGCACTTTAAACGTTCTTCACACAGAATAAATAAACACATTTAAAGTGATTCGAGCTCAGACGCCGCCAACACACCGCTAAGTAAAGCGTCTGCTGATTGGCCGGAGATTTTCGTCAAAAACCCTCTGCAGGTTCCACTGGTTGATTTATTGGACATGTGGCACGGTGGAGCAGTGGTTTAATCTTGCGGGTTCAAACCTGGTTTGAACCAAAAAAAAACAAATCAGATCAGGAAGAAACGGCCCGAACTATTTTTCAAACAAACTAAATATACGTTTGAAGGCACAAATGAGTGTGGACGGATTATGTGACAGGGGCCCCGGGGCCCAGACAGTCCCATCATGGTTCTCTGGGCCCCAACGGGCCCCGGAGCCTATGAGCTGTTTCAGAGAACTAACTAAGAATATGTCCCAATGACGAGTTACAGGAACACTAAAACCAAACGCTCCTTCAGGTTTCACTGAGCGTGAGCTGGTTTGGTTTGGCCTCAAGTACAAAACAGCAGTTTAATGTTAAACATGCATCTATTTTTTTGGCAACCGGGTTTTAATAAAAAAAGAATCAGCACGTTCTTCTCACAATAAAATGAATTATCCTAGAGTCTGTTGTTCCAGATCGAGATTTACATCCACTTTTCCGACAGCAGTTTGTTCCTTCACCGGCTGGATCCACGTCTTCGTTTTTACCGAGACGTGGATATCAACCAGGCTGAACACTGACCTCTGACCCACCGAGAGGAACCTGAACGCAACGTGAACACGAACACGTTAAGCGCAGGAGGGACACAAAGCTTCCAACATTAAAGTTCAAACTTTTGTTTAAAACTTCTGACTAAAGCCTAAAATATTGACTGAAATCTCATGATTCTGACTTAAATTCTGATTTATTAAGTTCTGTCTGATTTTAATCTGAAAACCATAAGTGTGACTCAGAAAACTTCATTCTATTATTGTTTTAACTACAACTTCAAAATAAATGTAGACATTTCATTATCATGGTTTGTCAGAATCTGAGATAATTTTACATTTTGGCATTAATGTCAGAACTTTTCTCCACACACACACACACACACACACACACACACACACACTGTGCAGGGATAATAAATACGTTCAGACGTGAGGTTGGCGAGCAGCAGGGACATGTGACCTTCACGCTGAACAAACGGACCAATAAATTAAGGGTGTGGACACCCGTGGGCTCCGTCAGTCCAGGTCTGACAGGTGAGCGTTTACTTAATGTTCTTCAGCAGCGACGTGCGGGCGTTCACCACCGCCTTGAAGGCGTCCTCACTGCCGGGGGCCACACATTTGTCCGGGTGCAGCAGGACCGCCAACTTCCTGTACGCCTTGTTCACCTCCTCCCTGGAAACAAAGAGGAACCAAAGTTAGAGCAGAACCAGAAGAAAAGTCCAGTTCACTTACATACTCGCAGTACTTTTGTACTGTCCTGTAAATAATCCCATCACGTACCGACTCACGACCCGGTGAAAGTGTCTACTCACCGCGTGGCGCCGGGTTTCACTCCCAGCATATCCCAGGAGTCCTTGCTGTTGCGGATGCGCCGGATGGTGTCGGCCTGCTCCTTGGTGAATCCGACACTGACCTCTGACACCGGGCGCTTCCCACCGTTCTCGCACATGTCAGTGATGGAGGAGAAAAACGCCTGTGAACAAACAGTCACGTTCTCACCAAACTGTTCTTTAAACCACAGCACTGACTTCGTGTGTGTGTGTGTGTGTGACACGACCTGAAACATCTCGTTGATGCCCTCGCCACTTTGTGCCGACGTCTCAAAGTAATGAAACCCTCGAGACTCCGCCCACAGACGGCCCTCCCCCTCGTCCACCACCCGCCGCTTCGTCAGATCCACCTGCACAGGTCGACAGGTGACACACAAAGTCTCAGGTCTCAAGTTTCCACAGTTTTGTGTATCTTTCTCGCTGATCCTGTTAAACACGGGCTGAGGCCGCACATTAACGTGAATAGGACTTTTGATTTACACATATTCATCAGAAAAGAGTGGAGGGACCGTGACGAATGCACGTCAGTCACTGTCTTACTGCCGTGTGACATGTTCTCCACCAAAGCGTCTGATTGGACAATAAACGTGTTCAACCTTGTTTGCGCACACGACGAACACGATGCTGTCCATGTTGGCCTGGGAGCCCATTTCCTGTTTCATCTCCCCCAGCCAGCTGTCCAGGGCATCGAAGCTCTCCCGGAGACCAACGTCGTAGACCAGCAGCACCCCCTGGCTGTCCTTATAAAACTCATTACGCACCTGAGACAGGGGAAGGAAAACAGGATGAGGGCAGGAGGAAGGAAAGAACCATTCAACAGCAACACCTGCTGGCAGGTTCCCACCTTAAAACCCTCGGTTCAGTCATTAGCACATGTGGAACATGAGAGGCTGAGCTGGATAAACAGAAGAACTGAAATCAAGACGGCATTAAGGCAAATACTCACCTCGTAGAAGAAAGGATGACCGGCCATGTCGAAGATGTTCACTTTGATTTCTCGGTCACGAACCTGCACCCTGACAACACACAGTACTACAGTAATATCCCCCATATCGAAGTACACACAGTACTACAGTAATATCCCCCATATCGAAGTACACACAGTAGTGACACACATAAAACTAGAGATTTGTTGTGTGTGGGAACTTACTTGGTGACTCCATAGTCGATACCGATCGTGGCCAAGTACTTGGGAACAAACCTCTTCTCACAGTAGCGTTTGATGATGCAGCTCTAGGGAGGAAAATTATTTCATCGTTCACACCAGACTCTGTTTAGAAATCTATCATTTTAAGGCCGATCTGTTAATAGACAAAAATCACTGACATAAACACTTCATGGTAATATTAACGCTGAGAGGAAAAAGACTGTGGAAGAAACGTCATTATGATTCATCTTAAACAATTTGAGCCGAATCTTATAGAGGGAAGTGTCAAATTTGAAAGAACCGTGGCTGCAGTGACAGACGCTGATGTATTTAAACTTCAATAGTGATAATTTGGAATGAGAGGGTTCTTCTGAAAAATTCGTCTTCAACATAATCCAGAAATAATCCCAACACCGATATAATCTCTATCTAAAGTTGGCATTTCTTCGTTTAAGGCCGCAAACCATCGGCAAAGTTACAAATGTGGAAAAACGTAATTTATGATCAATTCAATTCCTGATCAGACTCTATCGGTTCATACATTTTATTAACCAACCCGATATTAATCCATCACAACACGAAGGTTTTATCTGATCGTCGACAGGATTAAGGTTTATCCGATTTTTAAAAACATTTTTATAAAGAAAAGTAAGGCCGAATATTACAGAAGATGCGTGTCTTCGATGAGCATTCGTGGATTCGCTTCTGTGTGAGAATATGGTGATTAAAGCAGGGACACATGAAAACATTGATTTTTTACAGGCGGGTCTGGCGTCAGAATATTAGCACAAGTTAGAGCGAACAAAATCACAAACCCGACACGAACTGCAGATCTATATTAATTATTAATCGATGTATCACTTATTAAATGAGTATGTCGTTAACTAGCTCTTAAAGAAAGCGTATATACACCGTTTACCACAGCTCGGAGCGCCGGGCATCTGAAATCAGCCAAACTCCATATGGGGTTGGCATAAATTACACTGATGGTCGCTTACCTTTCCGACCTCGGCATTTCCGAGGCTTATCACCTTCACCCGCAGTGATTTCTTACTGTCTCGTCTTTTCGGCGCGTTTGTCTCCATCTGAATTTCTTTAAAATTGGCGTTTTTGCGGTGAAACTGTGCGGGCTGCTGAATTCAGTGTTGACAACTGCGGCTGTTGTTGTGGGAGCGCGGCTAACAGGGCTAGCTAGTTAGCTTCTAGTAAACCGGCGAATAAGTAACGACGCCGTTAAACCGGAGTGTTACCGGTTAAATTCATCACACCGGGTTTTGGTTCTACTTTAGCATTAAAGCTAACGGTCCGGTTCGGCTGCCATCGTGAGACCCAGCTGACAAACAGCTGCCTGCTAGCCACACGGGCTAAATGCTAAACAACCTTCCGCTCGTTCTTTTCAAAATAAAATCGTAGCAAATAAGACGAACTAAAATTATGAAAAATATTTTTAATTAATTCCTTAACTCAAAATCGAAAACACCACACGCACTTTGTCTAAATCACACTGTTTGGTATTAGAGTCAGACATATTGTTCCTGGATCTGAGAAGATGAAACGTAAAAAAAAAAAAATAACACCTTAAATTCAAAAGCTATTAATTAAAAAATTAACACATTTCAAGGAGCAAACGATTTCCCCTAATTTCCAATCAATATATAAAGTATTTTATAATTTAATTATTTAAGGTGTGATATGTATCTGATTCAGGTAAGTTGTGTTTTTAGGAACAAATATATAAACTACAGAGCTCTGTGTTCTTGTGTTTACCTGGTGACAGAAGCTTCACATGTACAATTTTAGCTGCTTTATTATTTATTGACACGTTACATTTATTATACTTGAAACTAGCTTTTACAGAGCAAACCTGCCATAAAAGCAAAAATATTCATACAGAAACATGATTACAATATTAATCAACATTACAGGAAAAATTCTCAGGACAATATCAGAATAAATTTTATATGCAAGAAAAGAGATGAGTAAAAATATTAAAGCTAATAAAAGAAAACTAGAACAACTTTCAAAGGAGGGAAAAAAGACATTTTAAATTTAAAGTTGCACGAATATATATGTGAAATGTTAAAGCTGCAGTTTTTTTTAATTGTCTAACATACAAAGGTTCAATACTATCGACATAAGTAGGACTGTATTAGAAAAATAATCACATAAACTGATAAAATCTATAAAACAACCATCTTGTACAATGCACTTAATTTAAAGGACTGTAAAGACCTTTCTGCAAACACGAAGTGTCCATTATATTTTTAGTAATTACTGCATTTTTGGTGCTTTAAGTAACTTTAGTTCAGATTTTCTTCAAACTAAATGAGACGTTCCTGGGGATGATGCACATTCAAAAGACTTGGTGTCTTTCTAGTTTGCATCTCGCTACGTACAACATCAAAGTCAAATAAACTCAAATATCAACTAAATCTACCCCACGCTCTCATTTTGGATATGTACCTATGTCAAACATCAACATGACCCACTTTAGTCTTTCATGTTCAGATTCTTTTGTTTTCTGTTTTACACACGTTAACGAATTACGGGATTCACCATGAATTATTGGGTAATTCATGTTTTTACAGAGTCTGCACAGTTTGGTAAAGAGCCAAACCTCAGATGAAATATCTAACATATTTTTAGACTATCACACATCATGTGCTAATCTACTTTCACTATATAAATAAGGGACCGTTGTACTATTTTTCAAATTAAAGTGGTTTAACATCTAAAACACATCAGTGCAGTGAATCTGTTAAAAATACGATGATAGATTACAAAACATTTAAAATCCCTTCAAATGTAATTATATTATTAGTCATAAGTAGATTCATTAGATTGTACAGTCATTTATTTTTTTAAATCTATTTCATGGCTGTTCTTTTTAAAAACAGGTTAAGTTATAATCAGAAAACTTTACGTTATCCAGCCACCAGCTAGTTTTTCCAGATAAAAAGGTTCAAAGTGATTTTTTCATTACCAATTAATCCGCAGAGCAATTTCGATGATGTGAGGAATTAAGAACATCAGGACACAGTCACTAAATCCCACACGCCAACTTGTGTCCGAGCAACAGTCAGGAACCTACAAATATTAATGATCTTTTAGAGAAGCTGGAACCATCTAATGTTTTGTGTTTAGGGTTGAAAAGGATGATCAATTTTCTTTGTTGATTCCAGGGGAATTTCTTTTGCTCACAACTGGAAAAACCTTCAATGTTCTATTAAAAAGGAGGAATAATGTCTGATCAGAAAACCTCGGCCGATCGATTTTGTCCACAAACAGCCAGAGCTCATTAGTGACGTTAGCGAGCAGGAAGCGGCTGCATTTGGAGGGTCTGGTAGGTGTCTCTGCTTGCTGAACTCAGACCCTGAAGAGTCACAAAGTAGTTTATCCATCAATAAATCACTTAATCAATTAGTTCATGATTTGAGGTTTGTCAAATCAAAGGGATCATTGATTATTGATAAGTGTCATGTGAGGGCTCCACTCACCTGGTAAACCTGTTCGTTCTTTCTCTGGCGCTGTCGACACAAACGGTAAAACGTGTTACCAAACCTCAGACAGACAATATAGTAGTGAAAGGAGCAGATGGCACATGGCTGCTGGGTAACTGAGTCCAAATGTCGTAACAATTAAATCATCATTAGAAAATAAGGAACTCACTTCTCTTTTCACAGGAAGCTCCTTATATTCATCACCTGGACGTTTGTGCAAGTCCTGATCGTTCACAGAAACACAACAGTGACGTTATTTGTCAACTGAAACAGGATGTTTGAATTTTAATCACCAAATTAAAGAAACAAAACAAAACAGGAAGCGTCTGTTACCGTGTAGGTGTCGTCGGCAGCCCGGCGGTTCTGAACAAACACATACGGAGAGGTCAGTTTAATAACTCGGGTTGAATTCAGGTTCACAAACGTTCAAAAACACAGATTTGATAACAATAAAAATATTAGCTTGATTTCCCATCATGCTCTGCACACATTAAAATGCGTTTGACATAAAGACTCACTCGTCCTCCGCTCTCCAGGTCTCTTCTGACCAGCGGGGCGTAGCCGCTGTTGTCCTGACCGGTCAGATCCTGAACACAAACACCAGAGTCAGTTTTTATTCAACAGGGAAAAGATGCAGGAGCAGCTGAGGAAGAGCAAACGAGGACTCACGGAGTAGATGCTGTCCTCCGCCGCCTTCACTTTGGTTTTGAAGAACTAAAAACATGCGAACAAAAAGGAACATGATGCAACAGACACACTGTGGTTCACTTGTTCTGTCTGAACAGCTATAGCTCTCAGTCAAAGGTGAAACTTTATCATTTCAAATGAGATCTACAACTAAAAGTGTGAAATATTTTGTGGATCCAGTTTCAGTTGGTGCAGGAAAGTCGACATAGAAAGATCCGACAGGCGAGTTGGAATCTGACGGGAACTAAATGACGCAGAAACAGGCAGTTACCAACCTTCTCTCTGATGAACATGCCGGTGATGACGAGTCCGTACAGACCCAGGAACCCGTCCAGGACGTAACACAGCTGAGGGGAGTCCAAGCTCATCGATGCCTCTGTGGAGGTCAAAGGTCAGAGACACAATCAGCACAGGGTCTGTGTCAGTGCACCACCAGCACAGCCTTTATTAAAGGAAGCAGCTGCTGATTTTCTGTTCGACTTATTGAGCACAAACCCCGTCCAGAGGGGGCTGGTTTGTGGAAACAGACGGGCCTCCCATTGTTGGTGAGGAAGAACCATGTGAGCCAGGTCAGCGGTGTGGCTTCCTGCTGGGTTTTTAATTTTTGGACAACAATGGAGGTCTATGGCACAGACCCATAAGCTGAACCAGGTTCTGGATTCACACACATTCATTGGTGCTGTCAGTCTCTGGATGGGATCTGGACTCAGTGACACCGCCCGACTGCTCCTTTAATATTTAGACACTTTAAACAAACAAACAGAGCAAAGCAGCTTTGTACAGCGAAGTAAACACACACCACGGTGGGAATCGTCCTCTGCTGCAGAGTCAGACTCTGTACTGACACGGCGCCTGTTCACAGGCGGTTTCCTCAGCTGCTGCCGAGCGCTCGCTGTGGCTCCATTAACTGACAGGTGTGTGTTGGTGTGTGGTTCAGTGTGGGTGCGTTCATACAGCGAAACTGAAACACTGTATGTGTGTGCGTGTGTGTGCGTTTTGCTCGATCAGACTCCACATGTAAAGTGAAGTTGTCACTTTATTAGGAACCCCTGCAGGAAACAGGGTTAATGTTCAGTTTCTGTAGATTTGACTCAGTTAATTTGTGTCTGTTTTTATTTCCCTCACACTCACTCAGTTCTGCTTCCTGCTGCATTAATGGGATTCTGGTCGGTCTGTGCTGCTGTTGGACTAGACCAACATAAGTGGGGTGGACACAATAATAGAAACAGCTGAGAGAGTGACAAAGTCCATGCACAGGACTGTAGCAAAAAAAAAACAACCCTTTTCTCTCTGAAAAGCTCCGACAGACAGATCCTGATCTTGCCCGTCACCGTTACGGGTCTGAGCGTCATGTGTTTGGACCGTGAGCTGCATCTGTGGTGGGAGGCTTCTTCCTCTTCCCTTCAGCTCTTCTTCTTTTCTAATAAAAACTAAGACTTTGTTCTTGCTCCTGAGAAACATTTTCTCCCCGACTGTCTCACCCACAGGACCCGACTCCCTCGCTGCCTTTGCTTCAGTCCTAAACAAGGTCCGGGTCTCTCAGGACCCTCAACATGATATTACAGCATCAGCCTCCCTGCCTGCAGGTTTCCACGGCAAAACCTCTGAAAAGCAGAAGCCGAGATGGATTTCATGGTCAAGTCAGTATCACAGTTTGTATCGGAGGAACATCAGGTCAGATAGGAGCCAAAGATTACACTGAAACAGGAAGTCAAGGAAGTCAACGTGTGAGTGTGTGCGGTTACCTCATGAACGCAACTTTTATGTTCACATGGTCTACACACACACACACACACACACGCACACACACCGACAGACACACACGAACCGACAGACAGACACAGACACAGACACACACACACACACCTCTCCTGAGCTGCTTGCACGTTTTAAAACCCTTAATAAAATCATCACATCTTCTGGTTTTTTGGTTCCTAATAAACTGATACTGAAATAAGTTAATGACATTTCCATTTATCCTAAAACGAGCTGAGCTCTGGTCTTTACTCATCGGCTGAAGTTGACTCTGTTTATTGCATCTGAAACTGAAGTGAAGCAGAGACGTGGAGGAGAAAAGCAGTTTCTAAGAGACTAAAACAGCAGCTGCAAACACAGCAGGACTCTTCTCAGTAACAGACGTCAGTGGAAAACTCAAATTAATAACAGTTTCCATCACACGTCTCTAAAATCTCCAAATTGTCCTCGAACGCAGCACAAACACGTCAACACAAAAGCTGCTGTTTAATTAAACTGGTCTGATGATGAGAAGTGGTCTCAGGCAGCACCAGGAACCAGATGTGCTGTTCAAAACACAACAGCCGTTAACGCGTCATCAGAAACATGATAGTCACATCTACTCCACTCCCGTACCTCAGTCCATCCTCAGGTATTTGTACTTTACCTGAGTATTTCCATGTAGTACTACTTCATCCTTGGACTTCACTACATGTCAGAGCCAAACCTTGGACTTTTTCCTGCTCTACATTTAGCTGAGAACTTTAGTTCCTGTTCAGATCCGACTGTAAATTCTAAACAACATAT
The DNA here is from genome assembly GCF_900324485.2 of Mastacembelus armatus. NCBI lineage: Eukaryota > Metazoa > Chordata > Actinopteri > Synbranchiformes > Mastacembelidae > Mastacembelus > Mastacembelus armatus. The sequence goes on along the minus strand of NC_046634.1, from coordinate 11,031,535 downwards.
TGTAAAGAACACGCCGTGGAACAACGAGGGTCCAGGAATTAAACGTCGTTGTTCTTCTGTTGGAGAATCTGAAGCGTCCGACTGCATCACCACTGACAATATATAAAACTATATGAACAGTCTGATAATTAACAACTCGGGTCAAACAATATTCAGGGAAAAACTACGTCCACTCATCTCAAACCCCAAATTAAATTTGTCCTTCACCTGATGGACTCTGAGCTGGAACAGCAACACACTTGACTTAACGTCACGTTTTCTCCAGACAGAAACTGAAATTCTGCAGGACCCGAACCGTAGCAGAGAGTTACTGACAAATCAAACTGGCCTCAAACGTCCTCATCCTTTTACGTAAACCTGCCGTCTTCACTGTTCGAGACCTGCATGATCACGTGTGGGGCAGTGGACTGTTCCTAACGAGCGCTTGTGGGGAGAAGCAGCTGAAAGCGCTCAGGCACATCTGGGTCCAAACCGGAAACGACTTCCTGTTGACCTGAGGTCTTGAATATTAATGAGCTACAGCTCTGAGAAACAAACACAGCCTGGATATTCAAACTGAGCACCAGAGCTCTGCTGACACCAGATGTGGTCCGACCCTAATGTTTGCTAATAATAACGATGAGAAGAGTCCGTGACTGCAGCTGCTGCTCAGGTCAAACAAACAAACTCCGACTGGAACAATATGAGAATGTGAGCTTCATGTCAACATTTACCGTCACCTCCAACCAGCACAGACTCATGGAAAAACTGTCTCGAGGAGTTTTCTTCTACACTGATTCATTCAGATGAGCACTTGTTATTTTCCACTGCTGTTTGTATCTGATCTGTTGTGTAACCAGAGCAGCAGTTGAAAGTGTCGAGTGGAAACAAAAATGACAGCTTCTGCGAGCGTAAGTGTTTATTAGCCGTCTAATTTTGGCGTTTGACACCTGCTCGTCACTTCAGACCCCGAGCGCAGCAGCTTCCTGAACGAAACTACAAAATCCACCTGATAATCTTCACCCTGCTGCATCACTGGGAAACAGAAAGGCCAAGTTTACAGCCAGTTCGCATAAAACCATCACTTGATCTTTCCCACAATGCATTTCAAATGCCGTAGCTGTCATCAGATAAGACATGTGCGTGAGGTCTAACTCGTTTGACATTACTACAGCAGGAATTTACTGTTTTATCCTCAGCAGCCTGCAGCGCGTGAAGCCGCCTGGTTACTGGTCCAGGAAACAACCGATTATCAAAGAAAATCGCCGTCAGGTCCGTCTAGGCAGCGTCCAGGGACACGGAGCCCCGACCGCCGTGGACCGACAGAACGAACCGACCTGAGCCGGACACAAAGACACACAGGAGAAAGACAGAAACCGTTTCCTCCCTCAGTTACAGTTTTTAGATTTAGTGAACTGGTTTCTGCTCAGAAATGACAAACTCATTCATCGATTCACGGAAATGAAAACGAATTATTACTAATCATTGATGAATCATGTCTGAGCGTTAGTGCCAACATCTTTGTGTTTGGAGAAACCAGGACAGAAGATTCATCACAGCAAACTAACATCCGTCTCATCGGTGCCTGTGCTGAGAAAACCCCTCTCTCCATTAAATACGATCGGTCCCGTCACAGGACCGTCCCCAAAGCACGGCGCCTCAGATCCCGTCTGAGGAGACGAGACCTGGTCTGTGAGCTGCAGCACAGTCTGAGACGCCGAGACGTTTTGGCCTGAAACAGAAATGTGTCGCTGTGGTTTCAGCTGTTCCTTAACACCTGAAACAGAATCCAGGGCAGCTCTGAGCACATTTCACCTCTTTCTGTTCTCGCTGCTCTTTCCTGTCATCGCCCCGTTTTCACTTCACCCCTCAGAGAAACGACTCAGTACTCAGGTACTCTACTGCAGTACCACCTGATGTACCACAGAGTAAATATCCTCTGTTCCAAGTTAAAGTTATACATTCAACATGTTACTGCAGTAAAACTCCAAAAGTACCATTATCCAAATATGCTTGAAGTATCCAAAGTAAAAGTACTCATTGTGCAGAATGGAGCTGACAGTAACTACCTTATATACTTCTAATTTGAAGTACTTTATATACCGCTGGGTAGCTGACGTTAACTACCTTATATACTTCTGATTTGAAGTACTTTATATACCGCCGGGTAGCTGACGTTAACTACCTTATATACTTCTAATTTGAAGTACTTTATATACCGCCAAGTAGCTGACGTTAACTACCTTATATACTTCTAATTTGAAGTACTTTATATACCGCCGGGTAGCTGACGTTAACTACCTTATATACTTCTAATTTGAAGTACTTTATATACTGCCAGGTAGCTGACGTTAACTACCTTATATACTTCTAATTTGAAGTACTTTATATACCGCCGGGTAGCTGACGTTAACTACCTTATATACTTCTAATTTGAAGTACCTTATATACCGCCGGGTAGCTGACGTTAACTACCTTATATACTTCTAATTTGAAGTACTTTATATACCGCCGGGTAGCTGACGTTAACTACCTTATATACTTCTAATTTGAAGTACCTTATATACCGCCGGGTAGCTGACGTTAACTACCTTATATACTTCTAATTTGAAGTACCTTATATACTGCTGCGTAGCTGACGTTAACTACCTTATATACTTCGAATTTGAAGTACTTTATATACTGCTGCGTAGCTGACGTTAACTACCTTATATACTTCGAATTTGAAGTACTTTATATACTGCTGGGTAGCTGACGTTAACTACCTTATATACTTCTAATTTGAAGTACTTTATATACTGCTGGGTATCTGACGTTAACTACCTTATATACTTCTAATTTGAAGTACTTTATATACCGCTGGGTATCTGCCGTTAACTACCTTATATACTTCTAATTTGAAGTACTTTATATACCGCCGGGTATCTGCCGTTAACTACCTCATATACTTCTGATTTGAAGTACTTTATATACTGCTGGGTAGCTGACGTTAACTACCTTATATACTTCTAATTTGAAGTACTTTATATACCGCTGGGTAGCTGACGTTAACTACCTTATATACTTCTAATTTGAAGTACTTTATATACCGCTGGGTAGCTGATGTTAACTACCTTATATACTTCTAATTTGAAGTACTTTATATACCGCCGGGTATCTGCCGTTAACTACCTCATATACTTCTGATTTGAAGTACTTTATATACTGCTGGGTAGCTGACGTTAACTACCTTATATACTTCTAATTTGAAGTACTTTATATACTGCTGGGTAGCTGAGGTTAACTACCTTATATACTTCTAATTTGAAGTACTTTATATACCGCCGGGTATCTGCCGTTAACTACCTTATATACTTCTAATTTGAAGTACTTTATATACCGCTGGGTAGCTGACGTTAACTACCTTATATACTTCTAATTTGAAGTACTTTATATACCGCCGGGTATCTGCCGTTAACTACCTTATATACTTCTAATTTGAAGTACTTTATATACCGCTGGGTAGCTGACGTTAACTACCTTATATACTTCTAATTTGAAGTACTTTATATACCGCCGGGTATCTGCCGTTAACTACCTTATATACTTCTAATTTGAAGTACTTTATATACCGCTGGGTAGCTGACGTTAACTACCTTATATACTTCTAATTTGAAGTACTTATCAAAGTACAGCAGGAAGTACTGTGAGTTACTGTAGGAAGTACTCCTGGCAGAGCTGAAGATGTTGAGGTTCTCTCTGGGAGTGACGAGGATGGATAGGATCAGGAATGAGGACATCAGAGGGACAGCTCATGTTAGATGGTTTGGAGAAAAAGCCAGGGAAGCCAGATTGAGATGGTTTGGACATGTTCAGAGGAGGGACAGTGAATACATTGGTAAAAGGATGCTGAGGTTAGAGCTGCCAGGAAGGAGGCCTAGAGGAAGACCAAAGAGGAGGTTCTTGGATGTAGTGAAGGAGGACATGAGGATAGTTGGTGTGGGTGAGGAGGATACAGAGGATAGGGTTGAATGGAGGCAGATGATTGGCTGTGGAGACCCCTGAAGGGAGAAGCCCAAAGGAGAAGAAGATCAATAAAGTTTGATGATCCATCTGATTCTGAACAGGAACTAAAGTTATCAGATAAATGTAGAGCAGGAAAAAGTCCAAGGTTTGGCTCTGACATGAAGTACCACAATGTAGAAGTACTGAAGCGAAGTAAAAATACTTCAGTAAAAGTTTCTTGTCTTCCTAACTGAGTACTGTGTGGATGAACTGAAAGCAGCATCTCGAGCAGCCACAGCTTCAAAAACCACAGTGCTGCTTCCTGAACTGGGTGAAGGGGCTTCACTCTGTGGTTAATAAAATTTATTTAATCATCTGCAAAACACAACTGAGCGACTATTCGGCCTCGCACGATCCCTGTAATATGAAAACATGATGTCAGTCCACAGCAGTCGACCGGTTCTCATGTTGACGGGGAACATAATGAGAATTACTGCTCTGCTGCTACAAAGAACCTGCAGTTTGAGTTAATCACATCTGAAACGTTCTGTTGAGCAGCATCAGCCTGTGGTTCTGTTTCAGTAGTGCTGCATAAACTAACACTGAGGTCTGTACACCGAGGTCCGTACACCGAGGTCCGTACACCGAGGTCTGTACACTTCATTAATGTCAAACAGTAACTGCCCGTCACGTCTGCAGCAGACACAGCGTTTGGAATCCCATCAGTTCATCAATCAGCTGGTCAGCGTGTCGACCTCTGACCCCCGTGGATCATCCTCCGGACCTTTTAAACCCTGGTTCCTCATGGGGTCGTGGACTTTATCATGATGTTAATCCTGATGTAAACCTGAGAGAAGCTGCTTTAACTCGTCCAGTCGACTCGTGTCTGCGATGAATCGCGGCGGCGGCCGAGCTTCTAAATCGGACACTGTCTGTTAAAGCCCTCAGCCGTTTTTATTTACAGCGACGCTGAAAAGGGCCGTGCACGATGGTGTAAACTGGTCTTTTAATGGTTTAAACTGGTGTTAAACGCTTTAAACTGTTTAAACTGGTCTCTAACTGGTTTAAACTGGTGTTAAACGCTTTAAACTGTTTAAACTGGTCTAACTGGTTTAAACTGGTGTTAAACGCTTTAAACTGTTTAAACTGGTCTAACTGGTTTAAACTGGTGTTAAACGCTTTAAACTGTTTAAACTGGTCTCTAACTGGTTTAAACTGGTGTTAAACGCTTTAAACTGTTTAAACTGGTCTCTAACTGGTTTAAACTGGTGTTAAACGCTTTAAACTGTTTAAACTGGTCTAACTGGTTTAAACTGGTGTTAAACGCTTTAAACTGTTTAAACTGGTCTAACTGGTTTAAACTGGTGTTAAACGTTTTAAACTGGTCTTTTAATGGTTTAAACTGGTATCTAACTGGTTTCAACTGGTAATTTTTATTTACAGCTGGTGTTAAACGCTTTAAACTGTTAGTTTAAACTCATGTTTTAATAGTTTAAATTGGTCTTTTAATATTTTAAACTGGTAATTTAATATTTCAACTGGTCTTTTAATATTTTAAACTGGTAATTTACTATTTCAACTGGTCTTCATATTTTAAACTGGTAATTTAATATTTTAAACTGGTAATTTACTATTTTAAACTGGTCTTTTAATATTTTAAACTGGTAATTTAATATTTTAAACTGGTCTTTTAATATTTTAAACTGGTAATTTAATATTTTAAACTGGTAATTTAATATTTCAACTGGTCTTCATATTTTAAACTGGTAATTTAATATTTTAAACTGGTCTTTTAATATTTTAAACTGGTAATTTAATATTTTAAACTGGTAATTTAATATTTTAAACTGGTGTTGTTATGGTTTAAACTGGTGGTAAATAGTTTACACTTCGGATGTTGAAGTTACTCAACAGGCCGCACTAATTTCTGTGACGGTTTATTAGGTAGAACTTGTACTGGTTCTGTTCTGGCAAGAATACTGGTTTAACTGGTTTTGTCGAGCGCGCTTAATTTACAGTTAATTTTAGCTCAACATTTCCTGAGCTCCTGACTGGCTCAGATGTTTTGTGCCACAGGTTGAACTAAAATAAAATAGAGTTCCTGGAAACAGTTTAAACAGATGGAAGCAACATTTTCTGCATTAAATGTCGTTTACAGAACGTGCAGGGAAACAAAGCCACAGATTAAACATGTTCAGTTTAGTCCATTTGTCGTTCCAACTTAAGAAATACAGAAAAAGTCAGGTCTTCAGAAACAGGATATAGAAACGAAGCACACTTTAAACAACAATAATAAAAAGTCAGATTTAAACGATTTTATAACGAAGCACTAAAGACTTAGAGACTGGGGCTGAAAATTTGTTTCCTGCAAATAAAATCTGTCGGATACGAAACAGAAACAACCAGTTTGCCTGAAATTAAATGACATGAACAAACTGAGTGTTCAGTCATGTTAAAATAGACAACAACACAACCCTGCCTCCAACATGGCCGCCACAACGACGCCTCGTTTTCAGCGCTCAGCTTCAGCATTTTGTTTTGTCATTTACGTTTTCTGTGCAAAAAACTCCTGTTTCTACATTTAGAGGTTTTTAACGTCTCTCTGGTCGCTCGAGAAAAATCTTTGAAACCTCTTAGACTCATGAAGACTTTTACAAGAACTGGGTTACCTTCAAAAAATTCAAAACAGTGAAGTTAAAATGTGGACTTGTTTTTTTCTCTGTGGCTGCAAACTCAAAAGTGTTTGTGTTCGATTTGTTCAGAACAAAGTTTCCAGGTTCCAGTGAAGCTCTGAACAGGCTGTGAGACTTCAGGCTGAGACACTTGTGATTAGTGAGGAGTCCTACCTGCCGAGGGGAGCACTGAGGCCAGGACCAGCAGCCCGGACATCCACACCTGGAGCTCCATGCCGAATTGGGTTTAGTCTTCAAACTGGTTTCAGCCTCCAGGGACGAGAGCAGACGACTGAAGCAAACTTCTGTCTTCCTCTGTCGTCGTGAAGTGGAACAGGAAGTGGTGTGGAGCTGCTGAGCCAGGTGACTGACACACACACACACACGACGCACACACAACGCACACATTTATACGAGTGAGTCTCCCACACACACATGGAAAAAGAAATGAAGTTTGTCATGTTACTTCACTTGTTTGTGATTCTGATGCTCAGCAGGAGCAGCTACATTCGACAAACCTGTGCCTGGAGTTTGGCTGCGTCTCCGTCGGTTTATTCAGGAGACTTTCTGTTTTTCAAGGAGATTTTCCTGAGTCGAGGTTTAAAACCAGAGGAAGTTTCCAACCAATCACCAGCTGTCACAGTGAAAACCTACGATGTGAAGTGTGTTTTCTTTTTATTGTCTTTAGTGACGCACATGAAGACCTGCCACGAAGGGAAGAGTCCGACTCCATCGCACCCAATTAAAGATTAAAAATCAAAGGATATTGATAAATGAATAATAAAAATCTGTTTCACTGTTTGCAGATTTTTTTTAAAAGTTTTTAACGTGCAGTTCTTTGGCAGAATCAAGACAAGTGGTTTCGAATCACACGCCTTAAATTTTCGTTTTACTGAACAGAGTTTTGTGTGCGGAACCACAAAACCAAACCAAAGGAACAAAACCGATTTAAAAAATACTTTCAAATTAAAATTTGCTTCCTGTTACAGGAAAAACAATTTAAATGTTAGGAGGTATTTATTTTACTTTAAAGGAAATGTTGACTGATCAGTTTAGTTTAGTTAGTTTATAAAGTCAAATATTTAATTCAATTCTACAGATTCCACTTTCCTCTGCAGAAAAGCAAAGTTATAAGATATAGAAATAAGTTTTGGTTGTGTTTGAATTCTGGCTGTGTGGTTCCTCAGCTCAGCGGCGCCTTTCACTGGTCAAACTCCAACACTGCAGCTGAAACGATTTCACACAAACAGTGAATTTACTGCCACTGCACGGCTTTAGCCCGGTCCTGAAGTCGGCCTGCTCTTTGTGTGTGTTCACATGTTCCTACTGACAGGAAGTCTGGCTGCTCCTCACACCCCTGCCCTGACAGCCATCACCGGCCCCTGGGCCTCATCCAGAGCAAAAGACTTTAAAACATTTCACAAGTATGATCTGAGTGTCTACGCTGTTTAACTGTTTTATCACTGACTAGTTACTGACTGTTTGTGACAGTGTCTACGCCGTTAAACTGTTTTATCACTGACCAGTTACTGACTGTTTATGACTGAGTATCTACGCCGTTAAACTGTTTTATCACTGACTAGTTACTGACTGTTTGTGACAGTGTCTACGCCGTTAAACTGTTTTATCACTGACCAGTTACTGACTGTTTGTGACAGTGTCTACGCCGTTAAACTGTTTTATCACTGACCAGTTACTGACTGTTTGTGACAGTGTCTACGCCGTTAAACTGTTTTATCACTGACCAGTTACTGTTTATGACTGAGTATCTACGCCGTTAAACTGTTTTATCACTGACTAGTTACTGACTGTTTGTGACAGTGTCTACGCCGTTAAACTGTTTTATCACTTACTAGTTACTGACTGTTTGTGACAGTGTCTACGCCGTTAAACTGTTTTATCACTGACCAGTTACTGTTTATGACTGAGTATCTACGCCGTTAAACTGTTTTATCACTGACTAGTTACTGACTGTTTGTGACTGAGTGTCTACGCTGTTTAACTGTTTTATCACTGACTAGTTACTGACTGTTTGTGACTGTCTACGCTGTTTAACTGTTTTATCACTGACTAGTTACTGACTGTTTATGACTGAGTGTCTATGCTGTTTAACTGTTTTATCACTGACTAGTTACTGACTGTTTGTGACTGAGTGTCTATGCTGTTTAACTGTTTTATCACTGACTAGTTACTGACTGTTTGTGACTGAGTGTCTACGCTGTTTAACTGTTTTATCACTGACTAGTTACTGACTGTTTGTGACAGTGTCTACGCTGTTTAACTGTTTTATCACTGACTAGTTACTGACTGTTTGTGACTGTCTACGCCGTTAAACTGTTTTATCACCGACTAGTTACTGACTGTTTATGACTGAGTGTCTACGCCGTTTAACCGTTTTATCACTGACTAGTTACTGACTGTTTGTGACAGTGTCTACGCCGTTAAACTGTTTTATCACTGACTAGTTACTGACTGTTTGTGACAGTGTCTACGCTGTTTAACTGTTTTATCACTGACTAGTTACTGACTGTTTGTGACAGTGTCTACGCCGTTAAACTGTGTTATCACTGACTAGTTACTGACTGTTTGTGACAGTGTCTACGCTGTTTAACTGTTTTATCACTGACTAGTTACTGACTGTTTGTGACAGTGTCTACGCCGTTTAACCGTTTTATCACTGACTAGTTACTGACTGTTTGTGACAGTGTCTACGCCGTTTAACCGTTTTATCACTGACTAGTTACTGACTGTTTATGACTGACTGTCTACGCCGTTAAACTGTGTTATCACTGACTAGTTACTGACTGTTTGTGACAGTGTCTACGCCGTTAAACTGTTTTATCACTGACTAGTTACTGACTGTTTGTGACTGAGTGTCTACGCTGTTTAACCGTTTTATCACTGACTAGTTACTGACTGTTTGTGACTGAGTGTCTACGCCGTTTAACCGTTTTATCACTGACTAGTTACTGACTGTTTGTGACTGAGTGTCTACGCCGTTAAACCGTTTTATCACTGACTAGTTACTGACTGTTTGTGACTGAGTGTCTACGCCGTTTAACCGTTTTATCACTGACTAGTTACTGACTGTTTGTGACTGAGTGTCTACGCCGTTAAACTGTTTTATCACTGACTAGTTACTGACTGTTTATGACTGAGTGTCTACGCCGTTTAACCGTTTTATCACTGACTAGTTACTGACTGTTTGTGACAGTGTCTACGCCGTTAAACTGTTTTATCACTGACCAGTTACTGACTGTTTATGACTGAGTGTCTACGCCGTTAAACTGTTTTATCACTGACTAGTTACTGACTATTTGTGACTGAGTGTCTACGCCGTTTAACCGTTTTATCACTGACTAGTTACTGACTGTTTGTGACTGAGTGTCTACGCCGTTAAACTGTTTTATCACTGACTAGTTACTGACTGTTTGTGACTGCAGCACCAACGTGACGAAGCAGCTGTGACAGATGCTGCTGAGCATCACAGCTCTCCTGCCGTGAACAAACCTCAGACTAGCTAGTGTTTGGTGCTGCCTGCCGGACTCTGCCTGAGCAGCCTCTGCCTGAGAGACTTTCACCTCAGTAAATATTTGCTCTGCCTTGTGCTGAGTCAGACACAGGACAGATCGATACAGCACACAAGCTGAGCCTTCACTTCACCTTAACCCCCTTTTTTCTTCTTTAACCTGCTCAGTGTCTGTGATGCGTTTTAAAGGCGCGACCAGAGGAAGCGGCACAAACCCAGCCCTGACCTGTGACCCCGAGCTGCAGCTGTGCATTTATTTTTCTGATGAGGAATCTCAGGAGCAAACGTCCGGACGGTCACCGATGTGGCTGCAACATTTCACCAGCGTTACCGTCAGTGCAAAACAGGAAAGTCCAACAGGGAAAACCATGCAGGTGAAAGAGCAGAGGCAATAACCCAGTCACTGCCCGGGGCCTCTTTCATCAGACGGTTCACCTAAAACAACATTTTAACACGAGCAGCCACACGTGTCATGGCAGCTTTGCCTTGAACGTCTTCGGTCTCCTTTAAGGTGGGACCATAAATACGAATGTATTAATGTTCAGGAACGAAAACAGGCCGATGGAAATGTTACCGCTGCAATAAAGTGCATGTTATTTTGATATATTTTGATTCAGATTTAGAGGTTGTGATCCTTAAATCAAACAGGTGCTGTGAAACTCATATGACTGATTATTGCTGCTGGGTGTCAGATGAAAACATTTATCCAGTCCTGGCTGGATCCAAATGATCTGGACTGGCAGAAACAGTCAATAAACAGCCTCCAAAATCACCTGAAACAGCCTTCACCTTCATGACAGGTCACTGCTGGACGAGGGGTTCCTAATAAAGTGACCGCTGAGTGTAGGCGTGTTGTCCAGGCCCGTCACCACAGACCGGCAGCCTGTTGTGCAGAGTAAACACGACTCAGCCTCACACTTTGACCCTGTGGTCAATACTCCCCCGGACAGAGAGCGAGGCCGACGCTCCGAGCCACACTGACACAGACACTACTGGATTTGGTTCTCAGGTTCTCGAGCTCTGGATCATGGTGGAACCCGCGTCGAAACCGGTTGTGGTTCTACTGCTGTTTCTACTGCACAGCTGCCTGGCTAACCATGGTACTTGTACTTTATTTTACTTTGCTTTTTACTGCAAAACACTGGTACGAGCAGTCACTGCATTAGGCAGGAAGTAGTACTCAGATCCTTGAGTAAAAGTAGTACCACACTGTGAAAATACTTTAGTTCTGTTTTCTAATCCTACATTAGTAAAGTACTGTACTGCCAACCAAATGTACTTACAGTATCAAAGTAAAAGTACTCATTGTGCAGTAAACTGGTCCCTGTCAGGGTTTTACTGTTATAGCTGATGAATGTTCCTGCTGCATTAATGTACATGTTGAACTTTACTGCAGTAGCTGCTTAAGATGGGACCAGTTTGAAGTACTTTAAAAACTGTGGAGAACTTCATCTGCAGCAGAGCATCATATTCTACAAGATCTCACATGTTTGAAGTTTTACCTGGACAAAAGTAAAAAGTACTATATCTGCCTCTGAACACACAGAGTGCAGTAAAAAAGGCAAAGTAAAGTACAAGTACCTCAGATTCGTACTTGATAGAGTAGCTGAGCAATAACTCAGTCACATATTAAACAGCTTTAACACTTTTTCTGATTTTATTTTGTTTTACTTAAATCCCCAGTGTAGGACTTTTACTTGTACTGGATTTTTGTATACAGGAGTACTTTTTCTACTCAAGGATCTGTTTGTACTAGCATCTAATTCACATTAAACAGAACTTGCCAGTTTATTAGGTGTATGCAGCCGAAGGTACTGCAGTACAATACAACAGTACTGCAGGGCCCTAATGAGGGTGAGGTCAGTCCAACTTGATTAACGTTATTAACTCTTTTCACTGTAGTTTTCCTCGACAGCCACTCGGCCTCGCAGGTGCTGCTCAGGAGCCGACGGGCAAATCAGGTGTTTGAGGAGATGAAACCAGGTAACGTTTCCTGTTTGCATAAATCATTTTTACCTAAGGCCCTGTTAATTGTGTTTCTTGCATTAGTTACTTTGGTTACTGTTATGTGTCAATGTTATGTGGGAGCTGCCGTATCAGAGCAGGGATGGATTAAGGAAAAGGTCTACCTGGGTATGGGGTCCGAGGGTCAGCGGGGCCCCTGCACCGGAGCCTGAAGTGACTGCTAACATTTAGCTGGTTGGAAAGTCAGGTAGAAAACCTGCAAAGAGACGAAATTAGAAGAAAGAGTCCAAACAGCAAAAAGCAGTAAAGACAAAAACCGAGATGAGACGCTACAAGACGACTACAAACAGAACCAGCACACACACAGAGACAGGGTAGTGAGCTTGTCGTCTCCATCCGTAATCAAAAGATGTGATTGTGTTTTTCCACACCAGGAAACCTGGAGAGGGAGTGTGTGGAGGAAATCTGTGACCACGAAGAAGCAAGAGAGGTGTTCGAACAGACGGACAAAACGGTACGACCGCACTTTGATCCGATCCAATTCTCTCGATTCTCAGAGCAAATTACAAAAGTAGCACATTCCCGTCCAAAGCTAACCAGAAAACGAACTCTGCCCCTACAGGAGAAATTCTGGGCGACCTACCTGGGTAAGCTCTGCTGCGTCACCGCAACGAAAACCTGTTTTTAATCAGTATTTTCAGCTTATCGGCAGAAAATACCTGTTGTTGGGTTTATTTTAACTACAGCAACACACACTTTGCTTTGGAACCAGTTTTAAATTCTGTGGAGTCACAATTTACAGCTGAACAGCACAAAGACTGGAAATAGGGGGAAACTGTTAGCGTAGCTTCTTTGGAAGACAGTGTGTGATTTGTGTCTGTAGTCTGGTTTAGTGTTTCTTCCAGTTTGTTGTTGAATTTAGTCAAATAACTTTCTTCAGTCGTATTTCGTTTGGTTTGTCACTGACTTCAGGTTATTATCTCTGACAACTCACATTCTGATCTTTGTGCGGTGAAGTTTAATCAGCTGTTTACTGCTCTGCAAACATGAACAAAGTCCAGAACACACACCCACACACACACACACACACACACACACCTGAGTACACAAACATCTGACTGGCTGTGTGTGTGTGTGCTGCAGACTGCAAAGGAACGAAGATAGCCAGAACACCAAACAACATCAACACTGTCCGACAGTGCATAGCAGGTGAACATAAACACACACACACACACACACACACACACGATCATGTCTGACACAGCTGATGAAAGACGCACACAGGAAGTGACAGAGCGTGTGTGTGTGTGTTAACACAGGTCACTGTGTTTCTGGAAAAGGGACAAACTATGAAGGAAACATCAACATCACAACATCAGGGAGGTTGTGTCAACACTGGAGACACAGCTTCCCACATCCCATTATGAGGTAACCAATCAGCTGATCAATGAAAACTTTTAAATCACTACAAATCAGAAACACACTAATCGACATTATCAAGATAATTATGGAAATATACGACAAATGTCAGTCAGCAAATAACTAACATGAATGAACAAACTACTGCACACCTGTTTCTTTGCCTGCCTGTTTACCTGTCTGCCTGTTTACCTGCCTGTAGGGAGTTTAATGTCTCAGAGCCAAACAGTATCCTGAAGGAGAACTTCTGCCGAAACCCTGACAACCGTGAGGAGGGTCCCTGGTGTTTTACCCAAGATCCAACTGTCCAGAAAGAGACCTGCAGGGTACCAAAATGTGGCAAGTACCTGCTAGTACTATCAACTAACTACAATAGCAAGTACTAATACTTGTATACATATGGATCGTCATCCTTCTAGTTCTTAACATCCAAAAAGGGGTGCAAAGTAAAAAATGCCTAGTACTATGTGGACTACATACAGTATACTGGTGCTACTGTAAATTAGCAGTATTACTGGGAGAAATACTGACGGAGCTTGACAAGTTCCTTAAATTTAACTCTTTCAATGAAAGAACTACAGTGGCAGGAAACCACTGGTGTTTAAAGTAAAAAGTGCTGAATGTAGCATGTTAACGTTCTGACATTACTGAAAATCAAATGGTTCTTGTCCTGTCAGGAGGAGCAGTAGTACTAGTACCTGTACCTGCCAGTCTCCCCTTCATAGTACTGCACTTATTTGTATACAAGAAAAGTAATAGTAAATGATAAACTTTAAACCCTGCCTACTTTCACACCTGCCCAGGTGTCCAGCTAAACCGCACACTCTTTTTCTGTCAAGGCGAGGTGTTCGTCCCACCCACCGTGGCCCCTAAGTCGGTGCAAACTGTCAAGTGTTTACTAAATTACGGCATAGATTACACTGGCGACCTGCACGTTTCCATGGGAGGCCACACCTGTCTGCAGTGGTCGTCGCCACAGGCAACAGCCCTCAGCCGGGACAAGGAGTTCATCCCTGAGGTCAGCCTGCAGGGCAACAAGTGCCGCAACCCCGACCAGGACTCCGAGGGTCCCTGGTGCTACGTGAATATTAACGGAAATGTGACGGTCGACTACTGCGACCTGCAGCTGTGTGGTAAATACTCGATCACAAACCCACAGAGTATTCTCAGGTGTGACCTGCCTCTCACCTGCCTCTCTCACCTGCCCCTCTCACCCTGCCCCTCTCACCCTGCCCCTCTCACCCTGCCCCTCTCACCCTGCCCCTCTGTTTCCCAGAGGACCCGCTGGTTGAAGACGTGTCGACAACAGAGACTGAAGGCAGGGAGCGCTCCGTCCTGACGACCAGGAAAATGGTCTTCAGCCCTCGCACCTTCGGACAAGGAGAGAGCGGTAATGACGAACCCGTCAGTTAACAACACCATGCCCTGACAGACAATTAGTCATATATCCAACTAACTGGTTAACGGACTGGCTGGCTGAAAATTCCGTCGACTGGTTAACTGGTGAAAAAAAACAGAATAACTGTCTGACTGACTCCTTAACTGGCCAGTCAACCACTGAAGTGGTTCAGTAATTAGTTCAAAGTTAAATGACGAGTTTAACCGACGAGCTTACTAACTGGTTTACTGGCTGGTGTGTCACAGAATGTGGGCAGCGCCCCCTGTTTGAGAAAAAGGATAAAAAAGATATGAAGGAGGACGAGCTGCTGGAGTCGTACAGAGACAAACGCATCGTCGGAGGCGACGATGCCGAGGTGGCCTCAGCACCATGGTAACCCGACCACAACAACAAACTGTCGCCCTGGTAACCCTGCCACTAACAAACTGTCACCATGGTAACCCCGCCACTAACAACTAACTGTTATAATACCACAGGTACACAAAGCTGCACGTTACACCTTCACAATGTTCGTTGTGTCTAAATTATTATAAATCTTTAAAAAACACATCAAACGTTCTTGAATGTTTAACAGATAAAGTAAATCTGTCAATTTGAGAAGCTGAGACAAGATTTTCATGAAAAATGATCACAGCAGTTATAATAATCCATCAGCATCCTGTAAAGCAGCTTCGTACCTTCCACAGTAAAACGTCACAGCCCAGTCAGTGCACTGTGTTTGCAGGCAGGTGATGCTGTACAAGCGCAGCCCACAGGAGCTGCTGTGTGGAGCCAGTGTGATCAGTGATCAATGGATCCTCACTGCTGCTCACTGCATCCTGTACCCGCCCTGGAACAAGAACTTCACCAGCGATGACATCCTGGTCCGACTGGGAAAACACAACAGGGCCAAGTAAGACCACCAGCAAGTGGAAGTACTCCAACTCTTTACTGAAGTAATGAGAGTGTAAAAATACTGCATGTACAAGTTCTGCATATAAAGCCATAATTAAGTATCATCAGCAAAGTACCAATAGTGCTCGAAGGGTCCCCCGCAACTGATAAAATACATGAACACAGATGCATTGACGCTTCAACGGTTTAGTCTAGTGGTTCCCAACCGCAGGGTCAGGCTTTTCCAAAGGACCACCAGGTAGATCTGAGGGGTCTTGAGGTGATTAATGGGATAAAACAGAAGAAAAAATAAAACCATTTTTCAGGCTTGTCCCTTAAACACTGGAGACTTTAATCAAAGATCTGGGGAAACTGTTGCTGGTGGTTCTGATAAACCACAGAGGTGAAATGTGACAAACACTTTTTATGAGACGTCACAACGTCACAACTCAAATGCAGTAGAGTAAAAACAACAATACTTCCCTCTGACACAGAAATACTCAAGTACAAATACCTTTAAAGTGTTACTCCACTGCACCTCTACTGCATTCTGCTCTGCTGTTACTGAGCTAAATGATTTCTAAGATCATATTCATGATTCTCCAGGTTTGAGCGCGGCACCGAGAAGATTGTGGCGATCGATGAAATCATCGTACATCCCAAATACAACTGGAAAGAAAACCTGAACCGGGACATCGCCCTGCTGCACCTGAAGCGGCCAGTCACCTTCACCAACGAGATCTTCCCCGTCTGCCTGCCCACGAGGCAGGTCGCCCAAACGTAAGACCGCTCGGCAGGTTAGAGGTAGCCTCCTCACTCAGGCTCATGGTTCATGGACACTCAGGCCTGGACAAAGAATAAATAGTTTACATGAAAGCTGATGAAGTAATAGGCAGAATACATGAATAACTAAAAGCACTGGGAATGTGTGCAGGGGGTACAGAGACAGTCCTTAGTCCTGCTTTCTGACCGTAGAACCTCTCCCCTGATCTTATACAGAACAAAAGTTATGAGGCGTTCAGGGTCCTTTGTGAGCTCAAGTCAACACGCCTGACCCAGCCTGCCGTTGCAAAGGGTTTCCTATATGCACTTTAAGGGGCATAGTGAAGACACTGACTGTTTTACCTGTTGACCAGCAGAGGGCAGCATCTTTGAAGGTGTTCTCAGGGTCTACCAGAACACTTCTGTCTGTAAACATTTAAAACAAACCCTTAAATCCATCATTGGCAAAAAACTATCAAGCTCTTCACAACATCAACAACATCAACAGTAACAACAACATCAACAGTACCTATGCCGGGCCTGCACCTGAGCTTTGAGCAGCCAACCAGAAGAAGCATTGAGGTCTTTGTCTACGTGGCTCATCTAACAGCAGTTTTCCTCTCTCAGTCTGATGACCACCGGCTATAAGGGACGGGTGACTGGCTGGGGGAACCTGAAGGAAACCTGGAACCCATCAGCAAGAAATTTACCCACAGTCCTCCAGCAAATCCATCTACCAATCGTGGACCAGAACACCTGCCGCAGCTCCACATCAGTCAAAGTCACAGACAACATGTTCTGTGCTGGTAACGTTTCAGTTTCTGCATTTGTTCAATAATCTGCTTCACTTTTTGTCTGTAGCTACTGAGCTAAGGTCAGCGAAGCTACAGAACAGGGTCCCTTTAAGTCCGGACTGTGTGTGCTGCAGGTTATGCCCCAGACGACACCCAGCGAGGTGACGCCTGTGAGGGGGACAGCGGTGGGCCCTTTGTCATGAAGGTGATGTTTCTAACAGCTGTAAATGTATTATTGCAACTGTCAACAAGTCTCAGTCCTCTATCATTAGTTTTACCATCAGGAGTCAGTGATCAATACATTATTAAACATCCATCCACTGATTTATCAAAGTATCTGGGGCTGCAACTAACAATTCTTTGATTATTGACTAATCCATTGATTAATAAGTACTAATCTGTGAAATGTTAAATATTATATGAAAATGACTTCCTGTTGTTTTTGAGCTTGGCTCTTCATCTGACAATTATTACTGACCCTGGTCTATTTAAGTTCATTTCTTTATAGTAATTGATAAATTATTCATTTTTTTCTGCCTCGTCTTTCTTGTAAAGAATAAAGTTTCATGTTTTATGGTGATTACTTGCTTGTTATGCTCAAACAAATTTGAACTGATCAACTTTCCAGTTAAATATTTCTCCACTTCCTGTTACTGACTGAAAATGCAGAACACAAGCTCTGTCATGAACTCTGTAAATAAACTGACATTCTGCATCCAGTACCCGGCAGAGAACCGCTGGTACCAGATGGGCATCGTGTCGTGGGGCGAGGGCTGCGACCGGGACGGGAAGTACGGCTTCTACACACACCTGTTCAGGTTGAGCAAGTGGATGAAGAAAGTTATCGACAAGTTAGGAGAAGAAGAATAACCTGCCTGTTAACCAATCAGGTACCAGCCGGTGCTGATCTGAGTCTAAACTCCCATCAGTTGTTATGCTGATTTGATGAGTCTAAATTTTCTTTAATGACTGAAAAGTTTAGTTTTGCTGCCTTGTGACGTAGCAGGCTAGTTAGCATTAGCCTCAAATTAATGTAAACACTACAGAGGCAAATCCTCAGCAGGAAGTTGTCAACTTATTCCGGAAGTAGTTTTAACCCAAACCATAAACCTGCCATCTTGTTTGCAAACTGGTACTTCTGGTAAAGGTTGGGAACTATTAAGACCAAGTTAGACCTGTCCCAGTGGGTGCCAGCTAAGGCTAGCCAGCTGACCGTGAGCCCTGTGTCTTCTTCATCAGAGGCAGATGTGCCAAAGTTTGAGAAACCATCATCACAGTGACTGTTCATACTTTACAGACCTGAGAACTTCACCCCATCTGCAACTCCCAGGCCTGTAGCTGCCATTTCCCCCAACGTCAAAGCAGCTGGGCCTTCACTCTTCGCCTGGACCGAGGGGACGACTCTCGACTGGAACGATACGTCACACGAAACAAGCGGACACACAAACAGTCACCACTTCCTGTTGGCCCTGTCAAACAACACAATGCTAATAAAGTTTATTCACATCCTACCTATGAGTGTTTACCTGAGTGCTGAGCTAGTGAGAGGCGTCGGGTTAACGGTCACACGTGAGCATTTTTACTGGAGTGATCCACAGAATCCACAGGAAACACAAAGGCCCACTAATCATCAGCTGAGCAGCCGTGTGCTCAGTGTGGTTAAAATATATATAAGTCAGTTTCAGCATCAGTCCGTCACCAGGCAGCTCACATCAATGACAAAACATCTTTACGCTGCCACTGACCACGATCAGCTTCATGGTTAACAGTCCGGCTGTGGTGTCTGGAGCAAACAGTCCCGTCAGAGCTGCTGCTGTGGGACCAGCCTCATTACAGTTTCATCTGCAGATTATTTTCTGCATTAACAGATGAATCTTAGTAAAATCTTATTAACTGTGAAAAGATTTAAGGTGACCGCCTCAGGTGTCCAAACCAATGTGAACTTCAGTTTGACTTAAACTCTGAATTCGACTTTTGACTTTAGAGCTGGTTTTAGTTCTGTCCAGTGTGAGAGCTGATCAGCTGCTGAGCTAACTGCTGTAAACGCTGGTCCCTCCTCACCTGCACCAATAATGTAAACCACAGAGACACAAAGTGCTGATTATCAGACAAACAAATCTATATCCTGATGGATGATCTGGAAAATGATCAATAGAAAGTACAGACAAAATTTAAAAATCCTAAAACATGCAAAAAAAAAAAAAACATCCTTGTATTTAAGCAGCAGTGGAGGATGAACCATTTGTGCTACGGGAAACAGATTCTCAGTTTAACAAAGGTGGGACATCTCAGGCCTTGTTGTCCATCAGCCCTTCACTGTCAGCAGCCCTGTGCGTCAGCAGGTGCCTGTTCAGGTGAGTTTTGCGGGTGTAGCTCTTGGGGCAGAACATGCAGGCGAAGGGACGGACGTTGCTGTGAGACAACATGTGTTTCTTCAGGTCAAACTTCCTCCTTAAACATTTACCACATTCGGGACAGGAGAACGGCTTCTCTCCTGGACAACACACAGAAAGGCAGGATTACACAGAGCCTGGGTCAGGACCTGTTGGCTTAGCATAAAGACCGGAACCAGGGGGAAACAGTCTGGCTGTGCCCAGAAACTCGTGTTGTCTTTATTTGACTCAAATACTGACTGCAGAGGTACTGAAAGCCCGGGTGCAGAGCCAGGCCAGATGTTTCCAGTCTTTAGGCTAAGCTCGTCAAACTATTCATGAGGAAGCAAAATGTTTTCCTGAACCTGCCGCTCTCAGGAAGAAAACACTTCCTAAATGTTGAAACGTTCCTGTAAAGGGTGATTTTTTTTTTTGCCTCTGTGAGACGTGCACGTGACCCTGCCACATCCTGCAGCGTTCACTCTGTTTCTTACCGGTGTGTATCCTCCGATGCTCGGTCAGGTGGCAGGAGATGGAGAAGGCCTTGCCACAGTCCTGGCACACATACGGCCGTTCACCGGTGTGAGTCCTCATGTGTTTCTGTAGGTCGCCTCCGGACGGCCAGCCCTTACCGCACACCGTGCACACGTACGGCCGCTCCCCGGTGTGTCGCCGTACGTGCACGTTAAGGCCGGCAAGAGCGGTGAAGTCTTTGGGGCAGTAGGGGCAGTGGTAGGGCCGCTCCCCGGTGTGCGTCCTCAGGTGGCCCTCCAGCCCGTCGCGGGTCTTGAAGCGTTTACCGCACTGCGGACACAGGAAGCGGCTGTCGGAGGTGTGGCTCGCCCGGTGGGAGTGGAGACCGGTGAGCGAGCCGTACATCTTGTTGCACTGGTCACACTGGTATGAGCGGAAGGTGTGTGTGCGCTGGTGGATGCGAAGCTGGGTCACTCCTGCAGAGGAGGGAAACATAAGATCATCAGTCATTAGTTGATCAGACTCACAAAACTAATCTATAGGAAGCAAACAGAGACAACAACAACCAGACTTGGAAAATGGAGGGTTACCTGAGAAGCTCTGGTCGCAGAAGCGGCAGTTGTAGCAGGGCTCCGCCCCCTCCACCGAGTGCGTCTGCAGGTGCCTGAGCAGCTGAGTCTGAGAGCTGAACGTCTGATCGCACACCGTGCAGGTGAGGTCGGGCAGCCGGTGCTGCAGCCTGTGGGCGTCTCTCTCCTTGGCCGACTCGAACACCTTGTCACACCTGCTACAGCTGAATCCTCCTCGGTCCAGGTGTGTCTGCTTGTGATTGGTCAGACTGGACAGGTGGTGGAACTCCTTGTCACACTGGCCACACTGGTACACTGGGCGCGCCCGGTGGCTGCGCTGGTGGGACAGGAGCTCGGCTTTGGTCTTGAAGACGGCGTTGCATTGGAAGCACGACAGGGTCCTGCCTGGGCGGGGCTCTGGGAGGCAGGGCTCCGAGGGGCGGAGCTCCTCGTCGTGACCACTAAGTTGGCGCTGCAGGTTCACCACGCCTGCCGTCGTCAGAGCCGACCCACAGGACTTATTGGTACGA
The DNA here is from genome assembly GCF_900324485.2 of Mastacembelus armatus. Taxonomy (NCBI): domain Eukaryota; kingdom Metazoa; phylum Chordata; class Actinopteri; order Synbranchiformes; family Mastacembelidae; genus Mastacembelus; species Mastacembelus armatus. Next base: position 11,010,214 of record NC_046634.1, on the reverse strand, counting down.
AGATGACGGATCACCTGCACAGCACAGAGCCAGAAGGACTAATATTAAAGCCATTATTTTTCAGACAAAGAAGTTTCCTGGGACTAATGACAAGTAAAAACAGGTAAATCACCTTTAAGCAGACGAGCCACATGTGAAATATCAATAATTACCCAGATATTACAGCACTAGAGGTGCTGCTGCAGGTAAGAAGGTGGAGACACTGACCTGAGAGCGGTAGATGAAACATTTGCTGCACTGAGGACACTTGTGAGCCACCCGCTGAGAATTATGGGAAATGCTGAAAAGAGCATTGGCTGTGACTCCAGCGCAGGGCTGATCTGATTGGCCCACTGATGAGGGAACGTGAGAGTTAGAGAAAATGTTAAGAATGTTTGTTCAGTTCACCTGTGTGTGTGTGTGTGTGTGTGTGTGTGTGTGTGTGTGTGTGTGTGTGCGTGTGTGCGTGTGTGTGTGTGTTTTACCTGTGGCTTCTGACTGGTTGGCAAAGTTTCCAGGTGAGTCCTTTAACCTGAAAGAAAACAGGGTTTAATGGAAATTTCCTGAGGTTTCCTGCTGGTTCAACAGGGATGTTCTCAGTAACTAACAGCTCTTAGGAAATGATACGATCTCACCTGTCTACCTCCAGAACCACAGGTGTGACCGAACATGCCGAACTCTCACTGGACACCTCCGGCTCGATCAGTGACAGGGTCTGACCAATCACAGTCTCCTCTACATCCTCTTGTTGGCCTCCCGCTGTCACTACCACCTCCACCTTTACCAGCTCCACATCCAGCTGGCTGGGGTTAACCGCTGCAGGGAGAGCATCTGATTGGACCTCTGCGCTGGTGGGAGGAGGGTCGGGATTGGTCAGTTTCTTGAGGAGAGGGTGGGACCAGGCGGAGAGGAGAGTCTTCTCTGTGTCAGTGCCCACTGAAGAAAGACATGTCAGATAACTGATAAACAACAACGCAGACCAGAAAAGTGTTTCTTCTGTACCTGTGGTGGTTGCTCGTCCCAGTAAACCGCTCTGACTGGTCAGCAGCTCCTTCAGAGTCTCCCTATCCGCCTCCTGCAGACAGTCCTCCAGGCCACCAGGGGCAGCATTGAGCCAGGAAGCAGCCTGAGAGACAGGTGAAATGTTATAGGGTGGACACATATACATAGTCCTGCAGCTGCAGCAGAGGTTGTGACAGGGCACAGTAAACACCCCACATTCTTAGCTCAGCACTTCCCATTTTTTAAATCCATCATTTCTGCTTTTTGACTGTAAGTGTTTCCTGACAGTGAACTGTTGTCAGCACAGACACTATGCACAGCTCCACATGCAAAGACTTTAAATATCAGCACTTCTGTCCTGGAGTTTACACTTGCAGACTGTGTGTGCATGAGGGGAAGGATTCACTCAACACCTGCTTGAAGTCTGGCACCGGGAACAGCTGTTCGATCCTGGAGAGGAAGTCCGATATGAGGGACTGGAGCGCAGAGTCGAACCTCTGGTTAAACACGTCCTGAAGAAGAAAAATAAAGTCTGTTTCACAGTGTAAACGATGCATCACATCACAGGGACGTGTACCAGGCTCCGGTGTGAATCCTGTTGAGCTCCTGAACTGACCTGCAGGAGGCGCTGTCTGTCCACTGGACTCTGTGCTGCTCTCTCAGCCAGACTCAACAGAGCTGAACACATCTCATCCACCTCCTGATCCAGATGCTGGGAAACACAAACAGTCCCATTGAAATAAACAAACCAGGAGACACTAACACGCCATCAGAACATGCACTATGATCAGCTCAAACATGCTATCCCATAATCCCCTGCTGGCTGGTCACACCTGTGAAGTACTTCATTAAAAATACACGTGCCTACCGATGTCATGGAGACAGAGCGGGTCCTGTCCAGGTGAGTGTGGACGGCGTGTGGGTCCGGATCAGTGAGGGTCACCTGATGTTACACAGAGGAAGCTTTACATGTTATTTTTCATGAGTTTCTCAGGAAGTCTCAGTTCTGGTTATTTTGCAGTTACGAAAGAACTTCCTTCCATAAACTGAGATTTTGGATGAAGAGGATAAATCACAGACCTTGGCCCTCAGAGCCAGGAGCAGCAGACTCCTCTGCCTGTCCGTCAGCAGCTGTGGGACCCCCTCGGTTACCAGGGAAACAAAGTCCTCCAGCATCCCATAATGCTTCACGCTCTGCTGCCGAGCGACCTGCCACATCGCGGCCGTCAACAGGCGGAGAGGAGGGACGAGGAGACGCAGGGAGGACAGGGGGAGAGGGAGGGCTGGGGAGGGACAGGACATTTTGACACGTCCAGGTGTCGCTGTTAGTAACAGCAAGAACACCTGAGCCCCGTTCAGCTCAGGTTCAGGGTCCTGGTCGTCCATGTGAACAGAACAGATTCACAGCTGATGTTACCAGTTCTGTTTCTGCTGGGGGGGGGGGGACGGCTATTACCACTAGGTTTCAGTTTGTATGTGCCGTGATGCGTTTAATGTTCCCCAGCAGAAAACAGGTGTGTGGATAACAGTCATTGCAGAGAAGCATTAGACCTGGAGACCATAGTCAAACAGGTGATTTGTCAAAGCCAACAGCATTGAAACCGATGGCACCATCCTCATTACAGAGGTCAGTGTAAATGAAACCTGCCAAACTCTATTAAAAATATCAGCATTTAAAGAATAATTTCTTCTCAGCGAGGTAGCAATACATAACTAAAGACATGTCCTACACAAGTATGAACTTTCCTTTCATACGGCTCAGTCCGACACAGACTGCACAATGTAGGTGTGTGAAACTTTTTACATCAGCCAGTGGTTGATGGTCTACAAATGGTCATGTAGAAAATATTAGTTTGGTATTTTCTACATGAAGTTTGGCTGGTAAAACAACCCACCCATGTCCTCTTAAAAAACCTTTAGAGTTTATTTTGACTTAATTATTCTAAATGAGTGCGGACCATTATTCCAGTCAGCCCAGTGTGCAGAACAGAATCTGGACCCCCAGTGTTACACAGATTGGTCCAAATTAATTCTGATTAGACTCTGTTTTAAGACGCTGCAGTAAATATGCAGAAAACAAAAGACCCAACTGGCGCTACCAGTTCAAATTGCACATTAAAGCCCGACAGCGTTTGGCAAACTGGGAATGGTTTTAATGCAGTACTGGCTGCTGGTTTACACATGTGATATGTTCCGGATTAATTTATTATGATGCCGGATTCATAACCACTGTTGAAACCTGCTGCCCTAAACATGAACCTTTTCCAGAAACCAAAGAACTTAAAAATTCCAGTTTCTCAAATGGAGTTTGGATCGTAGCCGTTAACGAACAAGAGGAGCAGACTACGTTTGCTAAATATGCACATATTTATTTATTAGTCCGGATTCAAATAAATAAGCATCGTCTGAACTTACCCATCGCTGTGCTGCTGCTCTTCAGTTCTCACAGCTGCACTAATCTCAGCTAACGGCTAACAGCTAACGGCTAACCCGTGTTTACAGCTGGCTGCCTCACACCGGAAGTTAAACAACGTCACCCAAAGCACGTCCGGCTGCGCGTGCACGTAGCTCAGGTGTATGTAAGGCTGTGGTGCAGGTGAGGAGGACAGGTGAGTAAAGATGAATATATTAGGTAGTAATAATCAGAGAGTACAGGGTCGTTACCAGGTATTTTAAAGAAATAAGAAATAGAAATGAAGAAGAAGAGTGGGGGGGAGGACAGGTGAGTAAAGATGAACAGTAGAACTATATATTAGGTAGTAATAATCAGAGGGGGGTGGGGGGGGGGGGGGGCAGGTGAGGGGCTTGATGGTCATTGGTGTGGTCAGTGTTCATGTGTGTTAAAGAGAAGATGCTCCCTCAACTTTATTAACCACTGATTACTTACCTTATACTATAGTAATACTATATATATGTAATATTCTCTACAGTACGTTGTACATTCTACTATATTAGTACATTTCAGCTTCCATTTCGTATTCCATACTGTTCTGTACTCTATTATACTACGAAACATTAGTAAACATTAGTAAGTGTTCTTTGTTGTACATATAAGTGAGAATATTACAGACTGGGAGTGGATGTTGACACTGAAGTGACCAGTGAAACTGATCAGTCTTTCTGATATGACATTGTTGGAACGGTTCCCTTGATTCAGTGTTTATGAGTGAAGACATAATGAGCAACAGCCTGTTTGAGATGCATGTGTTTGGCCACTGGGAGGCGCCGCAGCTTCAGAGAAGCAAAACAACACGTCGCCCAGAAACTGCATTTATGACACGGACAGAACTGAAACACAGGCTGTTGTTGTGTTAATAATACCAGACTCCCGCCAGGTGAGTCTACAAGCCTAGTTACCTGTGTCCATGTGTTGCCATGGTGACTGGTCCTTGTTCTCAAACACACAGCGACTGTTAGACTTGCAACACACGATCAGTTGTGTGATTGATGTGACCCTGTAGTCGTCATTAGCCTCCGTCTGTCCTTCTCCCTTCGTGTTGACACATCTGTCTGACACTCGTCCTTCTCTCCAAACATCTGCCTCTTCTCATTTCTCTCCTTCCACCCTTCCTGCCCTCTGTGCCCTGGTTTGTAGGACTGAACGTGACTCGATGCCTGCAGAGACAGAAACTAGGAGCAGTTTAGTCTGGGTCCTACACTCATCTCAGCACATGAACATCTGGAAATGGAAACATCTGTACATCATCTTCACATTCTCATCATGTAGCACACCTTTTACGTTACAGGGAAATGCAAGAGAGCAACTAGCAAATTTTAACCACCTCTCCAGAAAATCTGCCCCAGAAAGCAGAATGGTCATTCTGAAACCATTTCCTTCTCTCGCCACCTTAAGGACATTCTGTTTCTGCTCTGCCTCATGTCTCCTCGGCCTCTATAGGGTCTAATGAGTCCAAACTCCCACCATGAGCCCCTCCTTCCTGCTCTTTGCCCCTCCCAAAGCCATGTTAACCTCTTTCTTTCTTTGTCCCACTCTCTCTGTGCTAAAGAACGCCGCCTCTTGGCTCTGGCAGCCACTGGTTCCCACTTTGAGCTGCAGAGACTCCTCCATGGCTGCTGTTGGAAACCACTACTGGCTTCTTCTGACCTTGGCCAGGTGGCAGGGGGGGCTCATTGACGGAGCGGACTTTGTCAACACAGGGTAGAGAAGCTGGAATAACTTAACAGAAGGGCTGTAGGTAGCAGAGAGTCCTGGGGGGGTAGTACAATTTAGAGACACCAGGGCCTGGATCTGGGTACCTGCAGGGACCAGACTGTGGGAACACCCTAAGACTTTTAAGGGGAACTGAAAGAAAAACGTGTTGTCTCAGATTTTAGTCCATACACACACTATCAACAAGTCAGCTGTGGATGTGTGAACAGAGTGATGCATGGTGGGAAATTGTTTAGCGCCCTCGCCGGTCCTTGGTGACAGCCCACGGCGACGGGATGAGAAACGAGACGGCAACGAGGATGTAATTTGAGAAAGAGGGAATGAGGAGGGGGGGAGGATGGAGTGACAGATTAGACAGGGGAGGATGAGGGGGTGACGGAGACAGGGATGAAGAGGAGAAAGACAAAAAGGAAGGAGCGAAGAGATTGTGAAAGACTGAGGAAGACAGGAGGAAGGAGAGGGTGGCGAGGGAGGACAAAGGATGAATGACAGAACGAGGAGACGGAGGAGGAGGAGGAGGAAGAGGAGGAGGAGGGAGTGACAGATCACGGGGGATCTCTCTCTCTTCCTGTTGAGGCGTAAACGAGGCGAGCAGCGTTTCTCCTCCGAGCCAATTTGAATAATGAGGCAGTCTAATTTCCTTCACACACACACACACACACACTTCACTCTCTATGCAACACTCTAATTGCCTTTGTGTGTGTGTGTGTGTGTGTGTGTGTGCGCGCTCACAGATGTTTTTTCTCTCCAGCTGCAGACGACACTTTCTGTTTCAGCCTGTGCAGCAAAAAGACCAGACCAGCAGCAGCTACGAACAGTTTTTACCCTGGAATAAAGACACAAGCTCAAAACCTGTAAAAACCTGTTTGTGATGATGTGCAATGAAAACTGCAGCCTGCAAAAACAAGAAGTTCATGAGAAGGAAACGTGTCCAAATGTCTGAAAATAAGCCCATGTTGTGCTGCACTTCAAGCCTTTCTGTTTGTGCGTGTGAAGGCAATTTTTAACGTAAAGTTCAGTGTGTGTGTGTGTGTGTGTGTGTGTGTAAAACCAACATTTTCGTCACTTTGTACAGTCTCTAAAGGGAGAGACTGGTCACAGCAGCATCTGGAGCTGGTTTTTGGAAAAAGACGGGCCTCCCATTGTTGGTGAGGAAGAACCATGTGGCTCCCTGCTGTGTTTTTAATAGTTTTTGGACAACAATGGAGGTCTACGGCACAGACCCATAAGCTGGATTCACACACATTCATTGGTGCTGTCAGTCTCTGGATGGGGTTTGTGTGGAGGCCTAATTGTTTTCCTTATTTTCCTGCCCTGAAAAGAGAGTGAGCAGGTCAGACAAGTGCAGGTGTGGGCGAGTGAGCAAGTGTCTGCATTACAAAGAGAGAGAGAGAGAGAAAAGAGCATTGACAGTGAAGAGAGAGTGTGTGTGTGTGAGAGAGAGAGAGAGGGTAATGGGCGAGCAAGCGAATAGAAAAAGGGGTAACCTTGAAACCGTCTTGGTTCCTTCCTCCATTATTCACTCGCTCACTCTCTCTCCCACATGCAGACACATCCTCGCTCGCCCTTGTGCATTCCTCTGAAGCTTTTTCTCCTCTTTGTTCGTCTCATGCTGCCAACACGTCCTCAGAGGTCGACCCCACTGACCTCTGACCTCTCTTTCCTGTTGACTTGTAAACACTGAATGACCTCAGAGGCGACGAGGGTGTGAGCGTGATGGAAAACATCTTAATGAAATTTAAAATGGCCCTTTCTGTCATCAGAGAAATCATTCAGCTAAAACTGTCCCCATGTAGTTTCTCGGCTCCTGATCTGACTCCTTTAACACTGTTCATGAACAAAAGTGTTGAATGAGACTGAGTCGAGGCCCCAACTTGCACCTAAACTGATGTAGATCTTGACTGGATGTTGGACTTTTGCAGAAACTAACCTTCAGCTGCACTTCAGGAACATGGTCCTGGTTTGTATTTGCAGGTGTGAAACCAGATACGAAGTTCTGCCAGTTCCCTTTCTGACTTTCACAGGTCTGGACTCTCACAGAGAGGTCATGAGATCTTTGAGCGAAATACTCAGACTGGTGGACAAAGCGTCACTACTTCCTGCACATCCCGACTTTCCAAGTGGTGACACAACTGGAACCAGAGTCCAAGAAACACATAGCGCTTTTAAACTTTGGATCCTGAAAGGAACCAACAGCATGGGGCCAAATCTCTGAGTCCACTGGTGTTCAGGCGTTTGCAGTTCCACATACAGACCAAGTGGTTTCCAACACACACTCCTCTCCAGCACCGTGTACACAGACGCTATTCATCTTCCCCTCAGCAACATCAATAAATGATGGCCGCTCTCTTTAAATATTCATCGGCAGCGCTCTCGTCTCACGCTAAACAGCCAGGCGCACGCGCGCGCGCACACACACACACACACACACACACACACACCATTAGCAATTCAATCCGTCGTCTCGGCATTGACTCTGGGCAGCCAAACACACACACACACACACACACACACACACACACACACACGTACACAATCACTGTTACACACTTATTCTACACACACGTGGTTATGGCAAAACACACAAAGAAAGGAAGAAAAAGGAACAGTCCGTCAGTTTCAGTTGTGGTTAGCATAGCTTAGCACAAACACTGGAAGGAGGGGCAAACTGTTAGCCCAGCTGCACCAAAACAGAAGCTTCCTGATTTACATTTAGCATCATGCTAACGTGCTACTCATCAATCAGATGTTGGTCAACTAATATGACAACACCACCTGATGCTGCTGAAACCAGTCGCTCCTGTTTAAAGTTCTGCTTCGACACACACGTTTAATTGTAGCTGCCTACAAGTTCAGGTAACACTGGATCTGCTCCATATATTTCATATGGTGGACAGGAAGTGCTTCCCCTAGTGGTCGTTTTGTTTCCTCTATCTGAACTCTGTCACTTTCAAACAGGGACTTCACACAGAGGGCCGGTGCAGGGGCCCCTGACCACTGAGACCCCATGCCGGGGCCCCTGACCACTGAGACCCCATGCCAGGAACTGACTCACGGTCTGAAGCCTGCAGTCGCCTGCTCTCAGGTGGTTTTGATATAAAGGGCCTGGGCTGCAGAGTGAGACCGACTGTCTGCGTCAAAGGACTCACACAGACACACACAGACTGTGACTCAGTGTTGATCACGACTTCACGTGCACAGATCACCCTGAACCTCCGCACCCATTCAGATTTCAGCCGCTCTTTTCCTTCACTGCTCCTCCCCATTCGTTCTCGTTCTGCCTCTGCACGAGGAGACTTTCCTCTCTAAGTCCCTCTGTTGCCATGGAGTTTCACAATAAGGGCGTATGTTTCAGGGGCTGTTGTCCATTGTAAACACCGTGTGAAAAGCAAGAACACACATGAAGGTTTATTGGTTCACTGGCTGAGAGGAACCAACTAAATCACTGATCAACAAGCGAAACCAACCCACATACCAACTAACCCAGTGAGCAATATAACTGCTTTTTATCAGGCCTAACCAACCAGGTCATTTGGTACCAACCTACTAGTCAACATGTAAACTAACACACGTATTTATTTCCCTCCACAAACCAACTAACCAGCCAGTGAACTAATTACTGAGCAAATTTACCTACAACCAACCTACTTATTGGATAACCAGCTAATCCCTGTATCACCCACAAACAAACAAACCAACAACCAAATGTAAATAAAGAAACTGGCCGAGTTAAAACCAATGGATCCGCAATATTTTGGCTCCGCTGTTGGTTAGTGGCGTCGTCCGTCTGTGAACAGTCTGTGGGTTTAGGCATCAAGCTGCAGGTTCAGGCTGAGAGAACGTGAGTTAACACATCGTGCACTTTACATTCAAAGGGCTTTATTTTGAAAATCTCCGAGGTATATTAGTATTCTCAACGAGGGCAACAGAAAAAGGTGTTTGTGCTAAAACACTCGCTTTTCAGTCACACTTTCATCCTGACGTGTGTGTGTTCGTGCGATCTGAGGAGAAAAGTGTCTGAATGACTCATCTGTCTGGAACACACACACACCAGGATGAAAGGGTGTGGGCGATCAAAAGGAAGAAGACGGCCGAGCGAGGACGGACAGAGAGAGGAGACGTCCAGCGTGATGCATGAACGGACTCTCTCTCTTTCACATTACACAAATACTTTGTCCCAGTTTTTGAGAAGCGAATGAGTCACCTCGTTTCACACACGTTTCCCAGCAGCCTTTGCAGACGTCCAGCCTGCACCAAACATCTCCTTCAAAACCACAGTTCTTCATGTTTGTCCTTTGATGCTTTTCAAAGAACTTTAGCTGGTGTTTCTTAGTTGGTGTTATTTATCTACCGAGCTGCTTTTTGCTAAACAGACTAAAACCAAACAGTGTTACGGCAAAGATGTGTTCCTGCACCACGAAACGCAGGCTGATCCTTCAAACTACAAAAATATCAACAAACTTACCCACAACCAGGACAGAAGCCCACAAGCAGCTGTGTCCACAGGTGAGACTCATCCCCTGTTCACTGCAGGATGACAGGAAGTGACGCAGGAGGAGTCCAGGAAGGGGACGAGATTTTCAGAACTTCAAAATCCTCATTACAATAGTAAAAGTATTAACATCATCACACAGGCAGCAATAATCCTGTAAAGGAACCAACACCCTTAAACAATATGTGCTCTTCAACTTTTCATCCGTCTTCGTGTTTATTGGACAATAAATAAATTGGTGAGGGAAACCAACAGGATGCTGAATACAAAACCACACGAAACAGTAACAAACAACCTCCCAGAGCAGAACCAACAATACTGACACATAACAGTAACTGCTCTGTATCTACACCAGACTGCCATTAGAAAGGAACAGTTGTGTCTGTGCTCATAAATAAAAAAGACATCTATTTACAGTTTACAGGTAACACACACAGTACTGTTCACAGAGGATGTCACTTTCAAAGTCCAAATGTCATGTTTGCTAAATTACAACATTTACATGTGTCTTTCAGTTCGGGGTAAACCTGTTCTTTTAGGAACACTGCTGCTGCTGAAGAACACGACTCCTCTTCAAACTTCACTGGACTTGAGACTTTCCTGGTGGCATCGAATTGTGTCATGACCTGGTTTTAACTCTTGTGCCCTTCCCGCCGACCTTCCCCTGCTCTTTCTTCAAGTCTCTCCGGATAGCACCTCCACCAACTTTCATGCCCAAGTCCCTGATGTGGACTCTGACATTTCCTAAGTTCCTTTGCCGTGTAGTGTCCAGCTTTGTGGACTTACCTCCTCTTTGGGTATCACAGGAAGCAGCTCCTCTTTTGGTAGCTGTGCTGGTGCCTCCAAACCTCTTTGTTCCCTGCCGTTCCCACGTGTTAGCGTCCACCTTAGCATCTGGTTTTGTAGGGCTGGTGATTGCAGCATTCTTACTGCGCAGTCGTGGTTCCCAAATGCTACCATCAACTGAAGAACCTGGATCTGTAGACACTACACCTGTCTTACTCCCTTGATTTTGTAGTTTCCACACATTAGCATCCCCTGCACCATCTGAATTTGTAGGGTTAGGACTTCCATTGTTCTTATTTTGGGATAGCTGTTCTGACCAGGTAGCGCCCACCTTGGTGTCAGAATTTACTGCATTTCTGTTTGGTAGTTGCTGAGGTTCCCACATGCTAGTACTCACTGCCATGTTGGACCTGACGGCAGTGATCCCCTCGGTTTTACTTCCATGCAGGTGTTCCCAAACGCTAGAGTCCATTTTAGCTTCTGGATTAACAGAGCTAGGTATCCCAGAGGTCCTACTTTCTGCTTCAAGTGGTTCCCACATGCCAGAGTCCTGTTTAGAGGTAGGATTAATGATCCCATTAGTCGTACTACGTTGTCGTTCCCACATCTTAGAGTCCAGACGACCAAAAGTAGCAATGCCAGAATTCTTACTCTGTGGTCTTTGCGGTTCCCACATCCTAGTATTTATTGTGATATTTGGCCTGGCCTGAGAAGGAGCTCCAGCATTTTTGGTTCCTTGCTGCTGTGGTTCCCACATGCTACCATCTAATTTTGCTTCAGTTTTAGCTCCTGGGGTAGAACATCCCACATTTCTAAGTGCTTGGCATTGTCCAGACTCCACTTTAGCTCCAGCTTCTGCTTCCCCTTGTTGTTGTGGTGGTAGTAATGGTGGGAAATGTTGTGGCGGACTCAGTGATGGTGGTGGGGATGGTGTAGGAGGTGGAGAAGCTTCCAGAGAGTCCCAGCGACTGTCCACGAATTCCAGGGAAGAGCCAAGCATCCCAGCCAGCTCAGGAGTGGCCTCTACCAACTCCAGAGGGTCCTTGACGTCTGGCCTGAAGGAGGCCAGCTCCTGCTCATCTGGACCTGTCAGGAGCTGCGACAGGAACGCCTGCCGGTAGAATTCATCTTCAGGGATGGACTGCACATTGAGCTGCGGGAAGAGGCGCCGAAAAGATCGAGATGTCATCCGAAGGCGGCTGAGGACATCAGCAAGGAGCAGCCAGTTCCTGGGACTGGAGGAAAGACAGAACACCAGAAATGAGAGAAATGAGAGGGTTTTTGCATTTTTGAAACTACAACAAAAGTTCTATGAATCTGACAATTTGTGCGTCAGAGGTATTTATACTCATTTAGACTCGTATTGATCAGACTCATTGGAACGTTCTTAAAGAACTTTAATCCACAGTCACTGTTGCTGTGAGCAAAGAAGATGGTGGAGCAGTGGAAAAAGTGACAGCCCTTCTCAGTCTCTGGATGGGGTTTGGGCTCAGTAAAACCCAGACGAGTGCGAGTGTCAGTTCGCAGTGGCTTTGTATCCAAGAGCAGCCATTAATGCAACATCAGACATGAGAGAAATGAAGGTGAGAGAGAGGAGATGAGAGCGACAGGGAGGAAGACAAAGTGGAAGCCAATTAGTCGCATCGTCAAGGCGATGCAATCCTCGTTAACGACCTCTCCGTCTGTCCTGCCTTTACCCCCCCCCTTTTTTTCCATTTTCTCTCTCTCCGTTTTCCCTCACATTACCCTTCATTCACTCTCTCCCTCTTCTCTTTTCGAAGCTGCTTTCCACCTTAATTGGAGTCTGAGTGTGAACGGGAGGGAGATGTGTTAGAACAACACTGAGATCAATGTGTGAGAGACAAAAAGTGAGTGTGAATAAGAAAAGAGGTCCCTTCTCCTTTGGTCTGCTTTATTTAGCCCAACAGTGTTTGGCCCCATTTCATTTCAGCCCTACTTCCTTCAGGGTCAGAACCTTTAGGCCTGTTTTAATTTAAGTCCTGGTTCATTTAGTCATTAGTCCTTTTTGTCCTACCAGTTTTCATTAGACCCAAAATATACCAGTACCAGTACCAGTTCTGGTTGTTCACCTGGTTCCTACAGTCCACATCCCTAAACTGCATCCCATCTTCCGAGGTCCTTATATCACCTGAGCACCCAGGTGTCTCTGGGACAGCAACACCTGGACATGGCGCCTTTTAGACTCACCCCTGGGACAGCGACACCTGAATGTTGTAGCAGGGCAGCAGAGGTCGGTCAGACAGCTCAAACTCAAACACCTCCCTCCTGGCACGCTGATCCACGTCCTCATCCTCACCTTCATCCTCCCCTTCCTCCTCCGGCCCAGGTGGGTCTGCAAGAACGTCGTACACTCCTCCCTCTCTGGACGGCTCTGGGTGGACAGAAACAATCATTAACTCCTTAGTCCTGATCCTTCCTGCACTAGCTTTATGTCTCAGTCCTGGGTTTCTTAGTGTTTGTGTTTAATTCTACTTCCTTTCTTTTAGTCCTGCTTCATGCTGGTTATTCTGTTCACAGCTTGTTTGAGACTATAGTTCCTGGCTGGAATGATTTGTCTCCGTTATAGTGAATTAGATGCGGTTACTCTTTACTGTTACTTCCTTTAGTCCTAGTAGGGTTAGCAGGTTCTTTAGTCTGAATTTTAGACCAAACTATTTCTGATTCCAGTTTTATCCTGATTATTCCACCACTTTTAATCCAGATTCATAGTGACATGTCTTGTCTTGGTCGATTTTATCATTTTGCAGCTTTCCATCCTTCTCCCCTGATAAATTTGTCCATGCATGACTGTGTGTTAACTAACCGCACACTGAGCTGCCGTAAAACTCCCAGTAGATTCCTGGATCACCCTCCGACCTTCCCTGGAGATCAGAGAGATAGTCTGCAGAGAGAGACAGAGACAGTTAAAGTGAGTTCACAACACAGCTGGTGTTCTTTCCTCTCAGACTCAGTCCTGATGTTCCCACAGCGTGAACAGACCAAACCAGATGTTCTCAGATCAGATCTGGGCCACCTGCATATGTGATCCCTAGATCTGATTCCTGTCAGATGTGTGAGTGTGTGAGCTCCGTAAGAACAGTCAGATCAGAATCCATGTGGTCATTTTAACGTCTCCCTCCTCTGCACATGTCGTCATCGTTCAGTGTGGGAAACATCAACATGGAGGAGGGGGGGCAGTGGAGAGACCAGGACACTTCACATTGGTTGGACAGGAGAAGCTCCTGATGGAGCCAAACCGGAAGGAACATATGGGAACCCAGCAGCTTTGGAGGAAACTGTGCACAAATGATGTTGTTGTTCTTCACATGTCAGTTCAGTCTGTGCATGGGGGCAGTTTAGGAGCTCAGGGGGGTTCACACCTGGTCCATGTCCCTGACTGACATGGGTCAAACAGCAGGTCTGATGGAAACAGCAGGACGGTTCTGTGGACTCAGCCTTAGTGGCTTCTATGGCCAATCAAAGAGGCGACTAATCGGAGAGGATGATGGCAGTGAGATCAAAACAAAACAGCCACACACAGAGTCAAAGACGGGAAGAAGATGATGAGTGTTTGTGTTCAGACGGCTCGTCGCTGTGGCGCTTGGTGCTGAGTGGATGGATGCTGGCAGGAGTGTGTGTGTGTGTGTGTGAGAGTGTGTGTGTGTGAGAGTGTGTGAGTGTGTGAGTGTGTGTGGGGCGGTAAGCTGTTCTGGGATTCAGCAGCCAAGCCTCATTAAACCCCTCTGGAGAGAGAGAGGGAAGAAGACAGAACAAATACAGGCAGGGAATGGTAATCAGACCGGCTGGCGAGCACACACACTCAGGCTGCAGCGCTTTCCTCTCTTCTGCTTCCTTCTCATTGACGCCACCGCTTCTCACTACGTAACGCTCTGTTTTACTGCTCCCATATTTCCAGGTTATTTTCTGGAAACTTTCCTCATCATTTCCTGTAAGTTAACAGGTATTTAGCTCTAATTCCCAGTTTTGCAAGACACAATCTGGTACAAAATATAAAGGAAGTGGAGCTTAAGTGGAGACAAAAATTCTTAATTGGGGTTTTTCCTGACCTTGGACTGCAGCAGATTATAGATCTGCTTGGTATTCCATGAATATTCATTCCGCTGCTGTTTTTCTACTGACTGACCTGGTAAAAATTTGCTGAAGGCTGGAAAAGAGATTTTTCTTTAAATACGTTGGCACTTCTTTCCTTACAAACTAGACCTCCCGTCTCCAAACCTCATCACAGCTGAACTTTGAAGATCTGCAGCTAACACACATCGATCCGCTCATCCTTCCAGTCCTACCCTCCAGGAAGGTTTCCATGGCAGCACTGTGGGTCATGTTGATTGGTCCTCGCCCGGAGTAGGTGGTGAGGGTGGGGTCGGCACCGCATGCCAGCAGGAAGCGCACCACCTCCATGTGGTCGTTCTCCACGGCGTCGTGCAGCGGCCTGATGGAAAACAGAAATACATTATGGATAAACATATTTATCCACAGCTTGGGCTGTTGCTTTGATGGCCAGATAAAACATAGACATTTAAAGATGTGACCTCAGAACCGATCACTGCCACAACAATGAAAGCACCATGATAATAAACATCAACTGGAAGAATCATAACCTTAAAAATCATTTTAGTTGCAGCTTCAAGCATAATAAGAAAAAGAAGCTTAATATCAATAATCTGTTTGTGTGTACTAATCAAAGTGTCTGTATATTATTACTGATATAAAAGATACACCAATATGCAGATGACAGCTCTCTATACCAGACAGAAATATATTACAGATAATAAAAAAAACAAACATGCAGTCACATCAACAGTTAGAAACTATAGGATTAATTACCACAGCAGCACATAAACACACCCAGGACTCGTACCTGGTTCCGTCCTGAGCGTTGCAGTTTACGTCGGCTCCGTGCTCCACCAGGTGGCGAACGATTCCCAGCCAGCCACGGGCGCAGGCCTCGTGCAGGGCGCAGTAACCCGCATTGTCTCTGTGGTTCACATCACAGATTTGCTTCTCCAGACAGTACAGCACCACCTCCTGGACACAAAGACACGTGCACAGCCAATAAGACCAGAGCCTCCACATTCTGGAACAACAAACTATTGTAGTTCAGTCCAGCCTGAGGTATTTGTACTTTACAGGAATATTTCCATGTTGTGCTACTTCATCCTTGGACTTCACTACATGTCAGAGCCAAACCTTGTATCTTTTCCTGCTCTACATTTATCTGATAACTTTAGTTCCTTTTCATGCTGATACTTCAGGACTTTTACTGCTGTAACATTTGGAACGCAGGACTTTTACTTGTATACTTTTATAAAGTACTATGTAGAGTACTGTGTACTTCTAACACTGAATGTCTGCTGTGGTGTATTTGGACTATTTAATAAGTCAAGAAGCAAAATCCCACAAAAATAAAAGCACAAGTCGCATCATTGTATTTACAGCTGTGTAACAAAACACCAAGAAGAAAATAACAAGTACCAGTAAAACCACAGTTCCACCTTAAGGAAAGGAGACAAGGAGTCGAAGGCCTCTTGGAAATATAATGAAACCGCCACCCTCTCCTCTTCTTCTGCTCTCGAAATGATTGCACCTCGAAAAAAAACGTGTGTATGTGTGTGCGCAGTGATGGATGACGGCTTCATTTGCAAACTGAGCTCGTTAGCTTCACCGCCGCACCTCAACGAGAACGAGAGAGAGAGAGCGGCAGGGTGACACTTGTGAGCCCTGACAAGAGCTGTCACACTGTGCATGAAATATTCAGAGACTCAGACACACACACACAGACACACACACACACAGTTTCCTGCGGCTGAATGATTTTCAAACGTCGACTGAATTTCAATTAAGGACATCTGTGCAGAGTCGAAGGTGCAGTGTTCCTGTCAGAGTCCACCTGACGATACCTGGCTGTAGGACCGCCAACATGAGGGGGACACACCGGGTCAGTTGTCCTGGGCTCTGGGTCAGAGGAGGGCCTGAAATGTCCCACTAAGTTTGAAATAATCTGCTGGAATAACTGGTCGAAACCTGATATAGCAGCCGACGAGCTGTGAGTCACATAAAAGCCTGTTATTTTTTTCCTTCTAATTTCCTTGACAGTGGTCAAAAACTATTTTACTTTCCCTCCCTATGAAGCAAGAAATGGTTTGGTCCGTCACTGCTTTGACATCAAGTTCAACTCTAGTCAACATCTAGTCGGCGGCTGAAGAGTCCGACTCTGCTGTGACTCCGCACTGACGTAAGTTTTCATGTGTCTATGAATCATAAAACCAGAGGGGCAAGCGAGTGGCGACACGAGAGAGAGAGAGACAGACGAGTGTGTTTCATCTGGAAACGAAGGGTCAAAGTTCATGGAAAGCAAGCGGAGGAGTCGTCGACTCAGAACAATGAAGAAGAAAAGGAGGAGGACGTTCGGCTTCATCTACACGTCGACTTTAGACAAACCAAAGCACAAATGAAACTCTTTTCAACTCAGCTGGTCAGCGTCATTTTCTCAGTCCTAACTGTCAAAGCTGCAGCTGTGACACAGTAAAGCCTGAATCCCATCAGTCATATCACTTGACTTAATATTTAATATTCGTAGAAATCCACTCAGATCTGACCTGTTCAGTATAGAAAACACAATCCATGAAAAATTCAACAAGACTGCAGTTACAGCCTGCTCATACTGAGGAGGGGTCTCTGACTTACAGGCTGATTCTGATTCATACATTTCACCTCCCAGTCCGCGCTGCACTGACAACTTTCTCTAACGACGTGTTTCACTGCAGCAACAGGGGAAATATCACAGTATCACAGTCCTGCATTCAACATGTTACTGCAGTAAAAGTATCTACAGGAATCAGCTTTTAGTCCAGTAGAAGTCAACCTGAATGCCTGGCCCCGCCCCCTTTCATCTGCCCCCACACCTGTGTATGTTTGTGTCTCATCACCTCATATCCCAGGCGGGCGGCGCGCTGCAGCAGCGTCTCTCCAGCGTTTTTGTTCACTATGAGCCGGCGGACCTCCGGCGGGACAGGCCGGGTGGAGTGTGTGTGCTGAGGAGAGGCAGGCGGGTCCGAGACCTGTGTGTGTGTGTGTGTGTGAAAAAACAAAAGACAGGCAGAGATTTAAAGCGATTAGCATGCACTGGAGGATTGGTCCTATTAGCCACAAAGCAATTAAACACAGGGAGAAAAACAGGCGCTCAGCCGCTCTCAGCCTTCATCTATCACTGTCAGATGGTTTTACTTAAACACAGACTGTCTGCCAAACACACACACACTCCGAAGACACAGAAAGCACTCCAGAGTAGTGGGAGCAGAGGTGGTGACAGCGCTATTTTCAACCGAGCCTGGAAAACAAGGACTGAGAGTGTGTGTGTGTGTGTTTAAAGCCCGGGGCTGATGACAGAAAGCTCAAGAGACAGTGGGGAAGAAGACGAGGAGGAGGAGGGTGGAGGATGTGTCTTAAAGTCTCCCACCTGTTTTCTTGCTGTTTTTTTTTCCTGATGTTCTTCCTCAACAATGTTGCTGCAATTTTTGAATGTGATAAAAGAAAGAATAGCTTGTGTCACATTGTGGAGATCCACAGGGCTCCATTTCAGGTCCTCTTCTATTCCCCCTTTGATTCACTCCCACTGACCTGCTTGTATCTGCACCGTGATCTCAGCAGTGGGGGCGGGGCATCTTCCAGTCCTTTCTGTGACTTCCCAAAACCGACAATCCAACAAGCTCAGTCCATTTAAGCACTGAGCTCACTCCTGTCTGTGACGGCAGGTTCTTCACTCCACCGGTGACTGTTGCCGTCTGGACCAGCAGAAAAACCTTCTGCCTTCAGACTTGGTCACACAACACAAAGTCCAGTTCCAGCTTGAAAGCATCCTCACATTTTCGGCCACTTTTCTAACTCCATGTCTTGGTTGCAGGTAGATGTCTAGGACCGTGATGTCCACAAAGTCTGATTAACCAGACTAACCAAGTCAGGGTTTTGCTGATGGAGTTTGGGCATCTTCCTGTACAAGACCATGAGGAAGACCTGCAATAAGATGACTGGGATGATGTTTCTGGTCTTGGAGGGTCTCAGGAACTCCAAGGCTAAGTAGTAGAACGTTACGTTTTTAACCTGTTACTGCAAATTGGGCAAGGTCAACCAGATGTTAGCCTATTCAACCAATCAGGTTCAACTTACACCAGGAACAGATCTGGTACTGATACTAGTAGCACTGCTCCTTTATACAGCTGGTCAGGGTTAGATTTTTATTATTTCTGTCCCTAAAATATTTTATTGAAACTGATGTAATCAAAAAAAAGTATTTTATGTTTTTCTTAATTGAAAATGAAACAAACTTAATTGTCCTGTATTTTTTCCACGAGGACAAATGTGCATCGCTGAGCTGCTGACGCCACGGCAACAGTCTCCGCCATTTAGCAGCCAGACGGCGTGTGCGTGTTAATGTGTGTCACAGTGTGCGTGATGTGTGCGCGCCTGTCAAACGAAGCCGCCACGCTTCAACAAACAGGATGCGAGCTTTGCCCTGGAGGTGTGTGTGCTCTGCTGTGTGTGTGTTTTCTAGTGCAGTCAAACAAGGAGGAGGGTCGAGCGCCGTGTGTGTGTGTGTGTGTGTGTCCTCGTTGCCCGGAGGAAATCTCCAGCGCAGCAGCAGCTGTCAAAACGGCACAAGCCGCTGCCACGCACACACACAAACACGCACACACACACGCACCTCCTCCTCATTTGACTGCACTAGAAAACGCTCACAAACACAAACAAACACACACGCACACACACACACACACACACACACACGGAGAATATTTTTCTCGCTCCCTGGCCTCCAATCACTCCGTCCCTCGTTCTCTTGCTCTCTTCACTTGAATCTACAGCGAATTGAATGATACACACAGAACACACACGCACACACACGTGCACGCGCACACACTGTAAATGCACACACGTCCCCGCTGAGTTTTCCCAGTGAGCTCCAATCAGGACGATAATTGCAGCGATTAACCGGGACGAAGGAACAGGGGGAGGAGACGCCGAATTAAAATCAGAAAATTCAAGAAGAGGAAAAGTCCTCAAGTCTGTTTCGTGACGCGAATGTGTATTTCTTCACCTGTGAACCAGCTGCTGTGTGTTTGTGTCAAAGCTCCGTTATTTTTCAGGGGTGACCCAAATGTGTCGTAAACCCAAGGGCGGCCGTGACACCGAGTCCGGTCTCGACCTCGAGTCCTGTAAAACTCGGCCTTGTAGATAGCTGACTCGGCCTGACTCCATCTGGACTCCTCTCGGGTCCTGTGGCTGCTTTGACTCATGTCGGCCTGGACTCTGCCTCGGTTGCCTGGACTGTGTTTACTTCCAGTTTCCATTTCAAGCAAATCACATTTTAAAGAAAACAGACAAAATGAAAATCAAGCGCTCCTCACTCACCGTCTCTCCACTTTTTTCCGCCTCATCGTCACTTCCGCCTGCGTCTTGCTCCGCCTCCCCTCCCGTGTGCTTCGTCTTGCAGGGACGCTTACCCTTCGGCTTGCCGAGGTCGTCGCCATGGCAGCGTGAGAACTGGAGGTCAGGTGAGGAGGAGGGAGGAGGTAAAGACGGGAGGCAAGAGGAGACCCTGCGGCTCTCCCTCAGCTTCAGATGCTTGTCCTGGAGGCGGGAGGAGGTGACGGATGCAGGGGTGGGTAGCTGGGGGGTGGAGCTGCACGGAGAGGAGGGCGGGGCCATGTGTAAACCTGAAAGACAAGAAGACATCAGTATCCATCACATTCAGGCCAAAACATTAAGTTCAGTAGGTGCATCAGTGCATCATGTGATGTTAGCATGGCGGACAAAATGATCACACAGCCACAGCCCTCCCCTGATAAACACCATCACAGAGGATGTCAGTAAACAGAGAGTTATGAGATTTTTTTCCACCAGCTGCTGTTTGCAGTGAACCCATGGGTGCACAGACAACTGTCCCTGGATCAGTGTGACCCTGAAGGAAACTTAAAAACAGCAGGATTCTGAATGAGGTTCTGCAGCCTCTGTTCCCTCTGGTTTCTCAGTGGGTTTATGGAGCTTCATTGTGGAGGGACAAACGAGATATTGACTCCACTCACCCGCTGATTTTCAAAAGCTAAACAACGTTATTTGTGTAAACAGTCTCACATCAGGTTCTGTTGTCAGAATCACGACTGTGCACAAGTCAGAAAGAAATTTACTTCTGTGAAACTGCATCTGAACTAACGGTGCAGCCTTCACCCCCTCATCCTCATCCTCCTCCTCCTCCTCTTTCTTTTCTCCACAAGTGCGTCTGTGCACGTATGTGCACGACTTTCCTCCTTGCCAACAAATGAGCCACTGTCTGTCCTTCAGCGGGGGATGAGTTAGATAAGAGACGGAGAGAGAGAGAGGGAGGAACAAAGAAGCACAGAGCCTCCTCGCATGAGTGGAGCGGGCGAGCGAGGCAGCAGAGAGTGGGGGAGGGGACGAGAGAGAGAGAGTTGTGTGTTTTCCACCGCAGGCGCCTGCAGGAATCACACACACAAAACCAGAGATGTGTGTGTGTGTACATGTACACACTCATCCATGTGCATGTAACACACTAACACACACTTGTCAACACACAGAGCCAGAGGTTGTCCGAGAGCCAATGGGGAGTCACACCGTTTCCACCTGCTGAATTATTTATCAGCACGCACACATGCACGCACACATGCACACACCAACACGTGTCGTACACGTACTCGTTCACTATGACCAGGATTAACATACACCACAAAAGCTGTGAAGCAACTTTACAATCATTTATTTACTGGACACACACACACACACACACACACACACACCTGCACACATTAAGTGTGTGTGTGTCCCTCTGGGTGTGTCGCACAAAAACAGCTTCTTCTCTAATCGCCACGTTTGTAGGTTTGCACATGACATCATCACTACCTGGGCTCTTGGCGACGCCCCCTCTCAATCAAACGGTGCGGGCGGTTTTACAGGTGCAGCCTGAAAAAGCAGAGCTCGAACTTCAACCCTGCAGGTTTGGTCTGAAACGTTAACGAGCAGGTGCAGTCTGGACCTTGATGACAGGGGCGCAGGGCGCCGTCTAACACGACCCCCAGGTGTTCGGCTGCCAGAGACGTGGTGACTGAAGGCCATGGCGTCCG
This sequence comes from Mastacembelus armatus, assembly GCF_900324485.2. NCBI lineage: Eukaryota > Metazoa > Chordata > Actinopteri > Synbranchiformes > Mastacembelidae > Mastacembelus > Mastacembelus armatus. The sequence goes on along the minus strand of NC_046634.1, from coordinate 10,988,631 downwards.
ATTCCCATCATTCCCACCCTTTTTTCTCTGTCGGGTTTTTAAAGTGCTGGAACATCAGGCTTGGTCTTAGCTGGATCTGTTTAGTCTGAGCTAAAATGAATTTGACTGAATGTGTGGAGAAGAAGAAGAAGAAGAAGGAGAAGGAGAAGAAGAAGAAGGAGAAGAGGCTGCGAACACATTCCCTCTGCATTACTGTGTGAGACAGCTCCATCTGGGAGACGTTAGCCGGCGGTTAGCACGCCACGGGGCCACGGCAGGTTCATACGCGTGCACATAAACACACATGCACACACAGTTGTCATGCACTATGCTCAGAGGGAGAGCTGGGGGTGGAGGAGACAGAGGCGGAGACATGAAGGGAGAGAGTTCATCAGCTGTAAAAACATTTCCTGCCTTCAGAATAAAAGCCTTCCTAAAAAACTGGATTGAGCTTAATAGAAAATTCAGCACAAAGTTTTGAATCAGCTGTGGCTGTGACTATTTACAACAATAAAAGCATTAAAAAGTTTGTTGCTCCCACCTCTCAGGACGTCCCTCTTCACAAATCCAGGCTCAAACCAGCCTCCGTTGACCTCCGACCTCCCCCTGATGGCCGGGACCTCCATCCTGAACTTCCTGTCAACCCCAGCCGACCTGCTGGGCGGCAGCCATTGGCTAAGCTCCCCAGGGAGGCGGGGCTTGTTGAGCCTGAGGCCGTTGAGTTTGATGCAGACTTTGAGCTTCTTCACGTCGTCTGTGCAACAAACAACAAATTCTATTTATATATGTAACGATCAAATCAATAAACCAATCACAAATGACCGTGCTGGTTAGGACGTCAGAGCAGAAACTTTGGGGACTCTCACCCTGTGCCGTCCTGGATTTCGGCCCCTGTTCCTCCCTCCCCCTCTTCAGCCGGCCACTGCTAATGCTGCTCTGGTGAAAAGGCTCCAGACTGAAGCTGCGCCGCGGGTGGATTGCCGGGGGGCTCGAACCTGCGGCTGCTGCCGTGGAGGTGGGGATGGAGGCGTTTCCCCGGAACAGGCCTCTGGCTGTGGGAACAAACCTCTGCTGCAGAGGTTCTGGCTGTGAGACAAAACTCCTCTCCTTCTCTGGAGAGAGCTCTTCCCTCTCTCGGAGGGGGGGGGGGTTGTCGGAGTGGCGGCAAAGCGGTGGGACAGGCAGGTGGTTCTGAGGGCAAGATATCTGGGAACCTGAACACACAGAGACAAACAGCAGGTGAGACCCAGCAGAGAGTTAGTGTCCCTGCTGCAGAGGAAACAACCAGAGCTGAACAGCTGTTTGTGTGTGTGTGTGTGTGTGGGTGTGTGTGTGTGTGTGTGAGAGCTCGGCTGATGGCGAGAACACGGAGGTCAAAGGTGTGACAGACGCACGCACACACACACACACACACACACAGGGACAAAAGAGGCAACGACTTCAAGCTCAAAGAAATGAAGCGTGTGCATGTGAGTGTGCACGTCAGGCAGCAGAAATCCTCTTACCTCCCAGCGCCTCAGCAGCAGCTACAGAGGGAGTTCCTCCTCCTCCTCCTCCCTCTTTCTTCCTCCCCTCCTCCTCCTCCTCCTCCCTCTCTTGGTCTGCCAGCTCCTCCCCTCCCGTCTCTACCGCTGCTGCTGCTTCTTCTTCTCCTTCCTCCTCTCCTCCTCTTCCTCCCTCTTTCTCCCTCAGCTCCAGCTCAGACAAACGCAGCACAGCTCGCTGAGGAGAAACAAGCACGTCGGTTACTCATCGGGTCTGGAAGAGTCAAGTCTCTGACATCCGGCTGTAAAAACCTTTTCCTGCAGCCTGAGCTGCATCGTCACAGACTCGGGTTTATGGTGGTGTGAAAAAGTCTTGGCCCCCTTCCTGATTTCTTAAATTTTTGCATGTTCGTCACTTTAATGTTTCAGATCAAACAAATTTAAATATTAGTCCAAGATAACATAGTAAACAAAATCCAAAACTACCCTTAATAATAAAAACCTTCATTTAAAAACCGCATGATGTGTTTACTTGTGTTATCTTGGACTAATATTTAAATTTGTTTGATGAAATCAGGAAGAGGGACACCACTTTCTCACGCCACTGTATCTTTTAACTCACACATGAAAGATAAATATCGTGTTTCTTATTTCTGATAAAGAACGAGACAAAGTCATGCACAAAGTGAAGAACGTGGTCACAGACGTCACAGCCAGTTTAGACAGACGGGGATTTACAGAATAAGAGTCCACATGCTAAACTCACTGACATGTTTTGTCTCCTCCTTTCCTTTCCTCTCTCCTTTCCTTTCCTTTCCTTTCCTCTTCCCTCATCTTTAGATGTGAGCAGACCAAAACGTTTGTCTGTCCAGCTGTTTCTAACTAGTCTGAACTAGGAAACTCTCCTGATTCCTGATTTCACTCTCTGCTCATCATCACCGTTTCTGGTTTCCCAGTGAGCCCAGTGTCTTGTGTCTGCTGGTAACCCCCGGTAACCAGCACTAAGTGTTCCCCGGACGCTCTGTGATAGGCCAGTATTTCTCGCTGACCTCGCAGTGCCCCGACCACAAACTCATTTAAAAAATTAATGGCCTGTGAAACGATCGACACATCCATCCGACAGCCAGAACCCCCCCCCCCTCCAAGGACTGACCGAGCTAACGGCCTTCCAGAGGGAACGGCACTGCTCCGAACATTTACTTTACTAGACACAGTTAAGGTCCTGCATTCACACTTTATTTACCTCCTCTGTTCCAAGTAAAAGTACTGCATACACGTTACTGCAGTAAAAGTCCAAAGACAGGAAGAGCTCTCCAAAAACAGGAAGTTTCAGCAGTTGCCCAGTAAAAAACTGACTGGTTTAAGATTCTCTGAATTTAAGTAGAACTGGGCTCTTACCTGCAGTGCTCGCTGCTCTCTGCCCAGCTTGCTGGAGTCGCCATGAAGCTCCGTGGTCACACGTTCAAACCTGACGCCCACGTAGGTGGATGAGTTGGTGATCCGGTTGGTGAGGCTGGAGTTCTGGCTGTTGCAGCAACTGGGCCCCACTTCCTCATCTGCCAGAGGATCTATCCTGTCTTCATTTCTGTCTCCGCAGCTGCTGGTAGAGGTGAGGGCAGAGGCCTCACTGGGGGGACTGGGACTTTCACACAGAATTTCTCTGTTGTCTGGCAGTTCTGTGGTCACACCTGCAGGCTTCCTGTTAAAGCTTCCTTTGGTAGGGTTGCTGAGGTGCTGAGAGCTTGGTCCCCGTGGAAAACTGTTTCCATATGTGGGGACACTGAGGCTGTTGTTTACACAAGGTTGGGTACCTCCAACCTCCTGGCCCTTACACAGACTATTTCCACAATCTAGAGAACTAAAACTGTTCTTTATGTTTGCAGCTCCTGGACTGGCCTTTCTAGACACTGAATATGTGGTATCCTGGTTTTCACAGTTTGTGTCCTGAGGACTGATTCTCCTGCTGTTTGGGGCAGCAGGGTTTCTATTTCCATGTGTTGGACAATTGACAATTCTGGGTCCACAAGCTGAAGCTCTCTGAGCCAGATTTCTGCAACATGGACCTACAACAAAATTGCTGCTGATATCACATGGGCTGTTCCGTCTTGGCTTGATGCTACCACACAATGGTGCCATGGTGTTCCAGACTCCTCCAACTGGACCAATGGGATTTAAATTCCTTGTTGTGGCCTGGGGACTAAAGTCTTTGTGTGGTGGTTCCCTACTGCGAAAACCTGGACTGTCTGACTTGCAGTGGACCCCATAATGTGGACTCTTTGGGCTGGTGACTGTACATCCCATGCTGCTGTTAGAATTGGAACATTCACTGGAACCATTTTCTTTGCTGACAGGATGCACTGAGTTGCCATTTCTGGAAGGGCTTTGCTCTGGATCAAGAGTTTTATAGGTGGAGTTCTCAGACTTAGCTTTGTTACTTGTGCCGTTTCCAACAACACCCCCACAATGGACAGTCCTCATCAAGTCCCCAGCACCACTAAAGGATCCAGTTTTAGGATTTTTTGAAAATTGCTGCTGACAGGTTCGGGCGCAGCGCATTGTCTCCTCTTCAGGGATGTCTGGAACTGGACTAACTGGTGCCTCCTCTTCTGGGATAACCTCTGGAATCTGGTCTCTGTTCTGAACAGGTGGAGAAGAGTCCTGATTAGAAGCGTGGGGATGTCTCTGCTCTACAGCCTGGCTGGGAGGGACGGCTTTTGGAAGCCATGGATCTCTCTCTGGGATGTGGTTACAGCCACTACTGCCATGCTTGGAGAAATCTTCTGTTCTGGTAGAGAAGGAGCTTTGCTTGTTGGTGGACAAATCTTCATCCGTCTCATCAGCCACCAGGTCAATACAAACTACATCATCTCTGGCAGAAGTGAGGATTTTACCTGAAGCCTTGATAGTCTGGCTTGTGTTCTGGTCTCTCTTAGTCTTGCAAGAGCTGTCAGCATCGACCCTCTCCTGGTTCTTGCACAGTTGTGCATTGCAGGGCTCATCCTGGGATGTGGACTTGTTCTCAAGTTGATCTTTGGCATCAAAACCTGGGTGGGACAACATGGGTGCTGCGGGTGTCTCCTGGGAACTGGGATATGGGTGAACTCCATATGGGGCCGTTTGTTTTGGTGCTATGTGAGGTGGGTAAAAGCTACTGCTGCCAAACAAGACTGGTTTGGGGTACACAGATCCTTTGCCTGGTATGTTCAGACGTTGCAGGGACATATTCTCTGCAACTGAGTATGGAATGTAGCGATTTGTGTAACCTAAGCCAGGAGGGAGGTAGGAGTCACCAAAGATTTGGCTGGAAGCATTTCCATTTTCGATGCGATGAGGTTTACTCTCCTGAGTGTCTGGCTTAGCAGGAGTAACGCTCTGTGTACGAGTTTCACCTTTGCTGTTCGGAGGGCCTTCAGCTTTGGATCTGGACGAAGGGGATGATGCAGAAAGTCTTCCCCTTGAGGCAGGACTAGAAATACTGTTCACCTCTACCTTTGTGGAGCCAGGTGAATTCTGAGGCTGTGGTTGATGAGCAACACTGTCTACACTCTTGCTTTTCTTAATCTGAGAGCCTCTGAACTGGTCAGAACTGGAGGGACCAGGTGCCATCCAAAGGGAGGTATTCACTATTTCTGAAGTACCTGGAGTCTTTCTTGACTTGCTAACAGGAGGTGGTAGACCCTCTTTTAGATGCTTGTCCTGATTGGCTAACAACCCAAAACGAGATGGTGGTAAATACCCCAACTTGGCCAGGGCCTCTATCTTGGACGATAAGCCATTTGACAATCCTTCCAATTCTTTGGCAGACAGATCCAAAGGTTTTTCTCCAGGGTTTTTGGCAGGTCTTTGAGGTACAGCTCTGTCCACTGATATCTCTGCAGATGACGTCTCTGTACTACAGCAGTCTGAGCTGGTATCTTTGGTTTTGCTGCTGCCTGAGTGAATGGGAGAGCAGCGCTTTGAGCTCAGGCTGCTCATGTAGGGGCGAGACACTGAAAGTGCAGTTGAGGATGAGGAGGTGGTTCTGTAAAGAGGCATGTCTGTAGTGGTGTTGCTGAGGGGCTGCGGTGGGAGAACTGAGGATGTGGGATGAGAAACTGGGGGTGACTCTAAGACAGCTGTGCTAGCTGTACTTTTTACAGGGGCACTGTTACTTTCACCACCACTAAGATTGTTCTTGGTGGAAGCGGGCTGACTAGACTTTGCACCACTGCTTCCATGCTGTCTCTCAGTGTGGTGGACAGCTTGAGGTTGGGGCTCCTGCTGGATCTGTGGACTGGTACTGAAGGCAGAAGGTTCCTGATGTACCTGGGGACCAAGGCCCTGCAAGGTCTTGTCTTGGCAGAGGGTCAGGGTTGAAAGGACAGCAGGAGCTGGAGGGGCAGTAGGGATCCTGACTGGAGGGCCCAGTGTGGAGGAGATATTGGTTGGGGCATAAAGAGGCAGGTAGAAAAGTCTGTCCTCCCCAGCAGTGCTGCTTCTGGTCCCAGCAGCACACAGAGATTGATATGCCAACTGCTGGTGGATGAAGGGGGATGACTGGGACAGGAAGGAGGCCTTGTATGCCATGTCCAGGAAGGGGTACATTGTTGCATCAGCATAAGGGCTGATCCAGGGCAATCTCAGGAAGCTGCCAGCACTATTCAGGCCCAGTTCTGGCTGCTTGTCACTGGGTAAAACTCGGCGGTCCAGCCCTAGGCCATCACCTCCTGCGGTGGGGACGACCAGTGGTTTCTGCAGCCCTGGTGGTGGATTTTTATAAAGCCCAACATATCCATTTGTGGATTTCTGGCCATCCAGCAGTGTTAGGTCTGGTTTGTACAGGAGGTCGTAGCCGAGGGAGAGAGAAGTGCCTGGCTCCTGGGGCTTTTCAGCCGAGAGAGGATGGACACCAGGATAGAAGACTCCTCCATGACGGCGGAGGGTTTCCCCCACCAGAGCACTGCGGTCTATACTGAGGGCAGCTAGTGGGTTCATCTTGTAATCTGCACTGGCATCCCCCTGCAACACAGAGAGCAGGTTCACAGTAAGTAGTGAGCAGACTGGGGGATAAAGCAGAGACTGTAAACCATGTACTGAGCGAAAAGACCCATCACCACCAGAAACATAACAGTTACTGGACAACAATAGGGGTCTACGACACAGACCAATAAGCTAAACCAGGTTCTAGGTCATTGGTGCTGTCAGTCTGGACAAGAACACGATCTGGACCCAAGAACACACACACTGAATCACCAACCAACCAGTTTTAACACATTTAAATGGACGTTTGCAGATAAAATCCCCAAAAATTCATAAAAATCTGAAAAACTGCAATGAAGGATTTTTTTTAAATCAGAAATTACACTGAATCCCAAACAACCCAAAGTTTCTCTGACTGTCAGCTGGATCCTGAATTAAGTCGCACTGGTTTGTAGAGTAAAATGAGACTCACATGGTCAAAATCAACCTTCAGCAGGAACAAAAGGAGAACCTGCACTGCAGGACATGAAGCCTGGGATTTCTTGTTTCCTTTCATGGGAAAACAACAGAGCAGCTTTTATTTTTCGTATTCCTGAACGACATGAGCCGCCTGCAGCTCCACATGTCCAGGAAACAGGGCGAGATGAAAAAAAGAGGGAAAGCATGAGGTAAACAAAGAGAGGGCGAGAGACAAAGGGAGAGCATGGTAGTGAGAGAGGGAGAAATATAAAATGAAAAACAGCCTAATTGAATTTCCTGTCACACGGCAACGTGAACCATCTCTGATTGGCCAAAAGCCACGGGGCTATTAGGAAATTACTGCAGGGTGGTCGCCTGTGACAGGATGCCTCACTCGCTCTGGTTTTCAGGGAACCAAAACAATAAATAAATAAAAAACAAAATGTGACAACACACGGGAATGTGGACTGAAAAAGTCTTTAAATAAATTTCCTGGGGGACGTTGTGCTTTAAGAAAGTCCACCATGTCATTTCTGACGTTTTTTAAGCTCATGCTAAATGTATGCAATCATCTAAACAAATAACGTGCTTAAAACAACACTGGAGACAAATGTGAACTCGACCTTTAACCTTGGAGTGAGCCTGTGGTCTGCTGATTCCTGCCTCGGGACACAGCTCAGCCCACCATGTCTGAGAACGGAAAGAGAAACCACATGAGTCTACAAACAGAGGTCTCAGTCCGATTCACAAATGGGTTACAAGGACATTTCCACTGGGTCCTACTGGAAACCAGAACAGGCAGTTTTAGGTCCTCTTCAGTCAGCCAAAGGCCTCACGAGTGACACTAGACTGGATCTAGTGTTGTTTCCCACCAAACAAAAACAACTGGAGTTTCAAATCCTTTAAGATTATATTTTTTGAAGAAGCCAAAGGTCACAGCAGTGACGATTTATTTTTAACCATAAAGCAGCTGCTGGTTTCAGGCGTCACTAATGGTTTTGTCTTTGACTTTTGTTTTCAAACCGAACACGACGTTCTTCTCCACACTCCTAAAAATAATAGTTTGCTGCTGCAGCCCCTGCTCCTCTTTCACTGAGCTCTCAGTCAAAATTACATTTGGCAGTTTAGAAACTGAGCTGCACGATTAGCTGGTCTACAATTTGAAGAAAAGCCAGTGGAGTCTGGTGTGTGTTGTGATACATTCTCACTCACAGCGGACTTTATCTCGGGCCCGGAGGACAGATGAGGCACGCTGCCCCGTTTCCTGAGGAACACATAATCCAGAGTACAGAGAAGGTATCGGCTCAGCAACTGACGGCTGTGAGGCAGCAGGCCTCATCTCTGCTCAGGGACAGATGTGCGTGTGGGGCCGTGCACATCCATCAAACACACAGCTGGATCCGCTCGCTGGGAGTCTTATTGGCAGAACTAGAACCAGATCTCTGGAACCGAGTTTGCGCAGAAACAATAAATCAGCATGTGTGTGTTACTAAGACAGCTCATCCTGGGGAGAACAAGGATTTTTCATAGTCCAGTTCTAAGTCTGGGTAAATAAAAACTGGGTCGTGTGTTTGAGTTTTAGAACCAGAACCCGTGTCCACAGTCTAAACTACCTGCTGCTCATCTAAAAAAAAAAAAAAAACCCACACTGCGTCAACGAATCTTTGACTCTGTGAATCAAAGTCTGCACAGATTCAAAAATCACCACACAGGGACACAAAACCATGACATATTTAAAACCACAGCACACTCAAACCCAACACAGCGACAACACAGACTAAAAACCACCACATCCTGTTCTGTCTTCTACAGAGCTTCTATGGGAGACAAAAACCAGGACTAAAAGCCAGACTCTGTCCAGTTGCAATATGGGAAAGGTAGGATCAGTTTTTCCTGTTCAAACGCAGGATCCCGTTTCCTGTAACTCAACAAACTCCAGTTCCCCCAGTGGTCTGGTCTGCAACACAGCAACAGTTTCACTGATCGATAAACGTATCAATAATCAATCAATACCAGCAGCTGGTCTGCTGAGACCTGTTACTGAGACTCTGTGGGTACCTGGGACCATTACAGGTGTATGGATAAATACCATCCCATAACTCGAGCAGAAACACTGCACAGCCTGCAAACAAAACCGCTGCTGGGACTCTGGTTCTACAGATGGTTCTACATGAAGTTCTGCAGGAAGTTCTGCAGGCGGTTCTACAGGAGGGAACCTTCCCACAGGTGAGAGCAGGAAGTTTCCGTCATTTCACAAACTTCAATCTCACCTGTGACTCTTCTGTGGTGGCAGATCCGGCTTGTCCCTGGTTCCCTTTGTTCGGTCCTTATTTAAAATCCATCGGGATCAAACTGATCGAGACTCCTCGTGTCAATCAAATCCATCTTCATTGATTTGCCGCGTGCACACACGCGCACTCAGGTGGACTCGCTCGCGGAAAAACGCCAAATTAAATAGAAACGAAGGAGCTCGTGAATTATCGTTGGTGCGAGGGCTGCGACGTGATGGGCACGCTCACGCGCACACAGGCACGTGCACGCACGCACAGGTCAAAAACACAGCGTCCTCGGCCGCGCAGAACTCCGCGGGAAAAACTGCAAAGCTGAAGCGAACGCGGCGCGGACGCACACACCTGCGCACGCACGCACGCGCGCCGTCGGGTACCTGACGCTGAACTCTCTGGGTTGTGCGCGTGCGCGTGCGTCGGTTCCGTGCGGTCCCCGCAGGAAGATCCGATCCAAACGAGCCGAGCCCGAAAGGAAAAGGAGAAAATGTGACAATGAAAATGTTCCGGCGGAACCTTCCCCAGGCCGCCCCGGGGCCGCGTCTCAGTCCGCCCGCCGCGTTTGACCCGCTCCGCTTTCTCCACACGCACGGCCTCGCTGCTTCCTCTCCGTAAACCACACAAAGTAAAAGCTCGCGTTTCCGCTGTGCGCTTTCAAAATAAAACGTCTGAACGTCGTCTTCTAGAATACTCATTCTGTCCAACTCTGAAGTATTTGTACTTTACTTCAATACTACATTTCAAAAACAGGTACAAAACCAGTGATCAGCTCTTTAATCAGAAAACACGAATTTTTGCAGAAAGTTCAGGTCGTGTTGGACAGAGATGGCAGGACGCAGCACATCTACATGTTTTATTTTGTTTTGTGGGGACAATAATATTAAAGCTGATATATTTTTTACTGATTTTTCTTTTTACACCTGGACTGCAAAAGTATTTTGAGAAAAATGTTTTTATTTATTTATTATTTTAGTTGTAATTATTTTTCAGTCCATGCTGTAACAATGAAAGGTTTACACTTCAAACTCTCCTTTTACTTTGAAATCCTAAACTTCCTTTGTTACTAGGAATAAAAGTTTCTGACTTCCTGTAACTGAAATGACCTATGACTTTTTATTTCATTTCTATTATTTATTTTTTACTGAATTTGCACAGAACAGGTGTGTTTTTATTCTGGATTTAATCCTGAATTTAATTCAGTTTTTGCATCAATATTTAATGAAGCGTTTTATTTTGCTCTGCCTGTAAAACAGATTCAGTAGAAACAACTGAAACTAGTTTACAGTTAATCTGTAAATTTCAGATCAATAAACTCAGATGATTAGCTCAAGTAACACAGATTACATTTAAAACCACAGCGCCTCCAAGTGGATCCACTCAGTATTGCAGAACATCACACACCCAGTATCAGAGCGAAACAGGAGCAGTTTGAGGTTTTTGTTTCAGCTCGGTCATTTTTACATCTCTGAGGTACAGGGAAATAAATACTACACTTTCTACTGCACTGCAGTATTTCTACACAAATTAGCCTTTTAAATGAAGATGCTGATTTCAGTCAAGTGTCTTTCTTCAGTTTTTGAGTCCTGAGCTTTAACACTGATAAAGACTGAGAAGAGTGAAAACCTGCCTCAGGACAAAGGCTCACTGGGTCTGGCCTCGGGTCTGGTTTTGGGGGAGGACATGAGGTGCAATGGGGGATGCATGTACAGGAAGTAGTTTGGATACTCAGTCTGTCTGTGTGGTCAAACCACAACTGTGCGGGCCTAAAGCAGCAGCTGACAGTTTGGAGAAGTCCAGCTTTAAACCTGCTGAGTCTGCATTCACGTCGATGTCTCTGGACCTTTGACCTGGGGGAATAAAGCAGAAAGCAGATGTGAGTGTTGCTGCCACATGATCATGATAATGATGATCATCCTTAAAGTCTGAGCTGCAGCAGCTATAACATTCACAGGCTGTGACGAACGAGTTAAAGTGACTCACTGAAACCCAGGAAAGCAAAAAAACCCAAAAAAACCTCAAAGCAGAAGTAAATGAAGGAACATGAAAATGAACCCACACAGACGCAAATATTTATTCCACAGATTCTTGGCTCTGCCGTTTGACCTTTGACAGTTTCCATCAGATACTCTCAGTTTTTTCTTAGCAGGAACTTTGGCTGCGGTTTGAAAACCAATTAAAAAAACTGTGACTGAAAAACAGTAAACAATGTCATCTGGGTCACAGCTTTGAAATACAGAAAACTACAAACACCAGCTGTTCCTGGCCAAATAACTGAAAATACTAGTACTACCGGTACAACTACGAACTAGTACTGCAACAACAAAAGTATGATAAATTCTACTGCCATTCAAACCAATGTTCCCCTGTTACTGCTACAAGTACTGCAGGTACTTCAAACCCTCGTCCTCCTGCTGTGAGCACACGGGTGGTGCTCTCATGGCTTCGGTTTGACCTCAGCTCAGCTCGCTGGGTGTGATTTCTACAAGAATGTGGTCAAACTGCCGAAGTGATCACAGCTGCAGATGTGGTTTGGCAAATGTGATGCTTAAGTCTGAGTAAAGAAAAGTCGTGCAACATTTTTCTGGAGCCTTTAACAACATCTGCTCCCTCAGAAGCTGCAGCTCGCACACTCACACATCGGATTGGAATCGGATCTAGAACCACATGTGCAGGTGGCCCAGATCTGGTCTGAGAAATGTGAACTGAAGCAGAGGCAGGTGGAACAGTTCAGTCGGTGCAGCCTCTAACAAACGTTCAGTCTCTACTTTGACTCTTGTCTGACTGGAAACTGGTGGGTGGCTCTGCTGTAAAGTTGGGTCAAAGATTAATTTGGATTCCTCCACCTCCACCTCCTCCACCTGACCACGGACACAGTTCTCACAGCAGAAGTCCACTCCCACAGATGGACTGATGCAAAACCACCATGTTGCTGTAGAGACAGAACACGTTCTCTAAGGTTTTCTAAGAAACCAGAGTTGTGAAATGTGTGCAGTATGGTTAGCATTGGTTAACAGCTGCTCTACAACAAGTTATTATTATTATTATTATGAAATAAGATGTATGTGGTGCTCTGTGCACAGAGGACACTGTTGTCCCCTGTGGACATGCAGATAAGCACCAAAGTGTTTGCGGTTGTTTGCACCAGGCTCAGTGTTGCTTCAGCTGCTCTGGTGCTGTTAGTCTGCTGTTACAACACAAAAGCAACCGAGGCCTCTGTCATTTTGCAGCATCACACACAGAAAAGCATCAGTGAATGAAATGAAATGAATCTCTAATCGCTGCACAGTCTCATCTGGAATGATGCAAACAGAGTCAGGGCGGTGCTGTCCTACCGAGACACTCGCTGACTTGCATTGGAGTATTTTTACAGTGGTATTAGTACTTCCATACTGCAGTCACCAGACTGGTGCAGAAGAAGAAACTAATGTCACTGAAGGAAACAGCCTCCAAAGGTTTCAAACCTGTGAAGCTGTTGAATGTGTAAATTTTTTTGAGCTAGACCTAGACTGGTTTTTGGGGGGCGGTAGGGGGTCTAAACTCTGACGTAATGTTTCTTTACTTGTCTTGTTTTGTTCTGTGGTGAACTCTGTTCTAAATGAGGCCAAATTAGAATGAAAGGACTCGGGTTCATCCATCTGCTGGTGCAGGGAAACAACACGGTGACGTTTTCAGTTCTCATGAACTCTGACACAACATTCAGTGAAAAGGGAAGATCTGTCTGTCAACACCATGTGTCAGCTCAGGGTGTTTCAGGCTGTACATACGTCCCCGTATCAATGAAGCGTGTCCAGTCTCCAGGTTTGTTTTTTTTCTTCAGTTTTGTTCCGTCATGTTGCTGCTTCATCGACCGACGTGGAATCAGCCCAGTGAAGTTTTTTTCATGGACTGTGTAATCCAGGAATTAATTCGACTGAGAACAGGAACAAGTTTGACACCAGCCAGGCTCAGAACATGTTGGAGAACTGAGACAGGTCTGTCAAAAGGGGAACTAGACCTCTGAAGGTTAATGAAAACACAGTGAGGCTGGATCTAAAACCATCATTAAACCTGAGACTAGAAAGAGTCTCGTGCAGTATTTATCTTCTGCTGGATCTTTTGTCCTTCGCACGTTTGTGTTCTAACTCAGAGCCTTTACTGCAGTAAATGTACTGCAAAAATACTCCATTAACTCCATTCAAGTACAAGTCCTGTATTCAGCCTCACAGCTGCTGGGCTGAACACGGGGGAGCACGTTTAGACTCACTTCACAGATACAGTCCACAACAGGCAGAGGAAACACTGAACAGACGACAGCACAGCCCTGCAGACAGAGCAGACCACAACAGAAATAGCTCTGCTAACAGACGAGGCGAGAAGCCACAGCAACCCTCGACCAAACCTTCAGCTCTGCTCATCACAGACATTAAAAGGCTACGATCTCGTCCTTACTTGATGACGGTTCCTCATGGACTCTAGCTCTGCCGCCTTAAAGGTGAAAAGTTCAACTCAAAGTCCTGGTCTTGACTCTGGAGTCACCCTAAGCTCATTTCAAAGATCATGAAAAGTTCAACCTTCCTGAAACTTTCCATAGTCAAGGAAGCTCCAGTTGTCCAGACTTTCAGGACCTTTGAGTCCAAGACAAACAACTGGGCAGCCTCTGTGAGTCCAGACCAACACAAACCCTCCCAGTCAGAAACAAACATCCAAAACACAAACACTACTGGTGAGTGCAGCAGGTGTACAGGTACCGTCCAGGTGTGCTGGGTCCAGCCTCCCTCAGTGTCCTGGCAGGATGGACTGAGGCATCTGAGCTTTGTAGTAGATCCCATCTGAAGAAGCAGCAGATGGAGGCACAGGGTGGGTGGGGAACTGGACCTCTGCGTACTGAAACACACAGCACGAGTACTCAGTACAGCCCAGAAGCAGTACTACTGACAGTATTAGCAATAAAAAGAAGAAAGTACAACAGTAACAGAGTCCAGCACAAAGGGCAGTAACTGGTAATGAGAAGTAGTACCAGCAGTATCAAAAGCCAAAAGTACTAGTAGTACTTTGACAGTAATCACAGCTGTGTCTACCTGTGGTACCTCCGGTCTCTGGTTGTTCTCATAGAGGACAAGTGTGCGGCCGTTCCCCTGGTGGTCATACTGCTGCTGCTGCTGCTGCAGGTGCTGCTGGTGCTGGTGCAGGTGCAGGTGCTGGTGCTTCTTCTTCTTCTTCAGCCACAGCAGGGCACAAATCAAACCTGCCAGCAGAGCATCAGCTGAAGTTATTCCACACAGGTGCAGAAAGCCGACAGCAGACTGAGAACTGACACTAACTAGTAGTCTCAGAATGACTTCCTGCACCAACGTGAGCAGCAGCTGTTGGTATGTGTGGACCACAGAGTCTGCTCACCTTCAAAATAAAAGCCCCACTCACCTGTTGTAACTAAGCTGAAGATGATGTTCAGGGCGGTGACGCTGAATACGACCAACTCAGGCTGTGCTTTGCTGCAGTTGGGCTGCTGGATGTTCAGCTCAGAGCTGTTGGAGGACGGAGTGAAGGGAACGTCTGGAAGAAGAAAAGTGGATAAAATATCACAAACAGCTAAAAGGAAGCAGGAATTCTTCCCATCCCAGTTTGTTGTGGGACCCAGGCTGCCAGGAAAGACTGTGTGATGCTGTAAAACAGGCTGTAGAGAATCCTGGGCCTGTGGAGCTTCGTCAAAGTCTGTGGGAGCAGCGTGATGCAGCCAGGAGACGCCTCCCAGCTCAGGAGCTCATGTTGAAACTGGGCAGACTGAAATACAAAGCTGGAGATCTCACCTGAGACGAGACGGATACTGTCCACAAAAACAATGTTGTCGTTTGTTTTCCTGCCACAGAAGTAAAGTCTGCAGTCGTCTGCTGTGACATTTCTTATCACCAGCCTGTTGTTCTGGAGGAAATATTTGGTTTTAAAAGTAGGAGAACAGTAGATGATATCTGATCCAGAAAAACTGCGGAGGATGCAGGCTCTGAGCTGGCTGTGGATCTCCATGTACCAGTGGATGTCTGGAATATTCTCAGAACAGGTCAAGGAGACGTTTTCCTCCAGCTGCACCTTGACCTCCCTCAGGCTCTCGGCCTGAGCCCAGACCAGAAACAGGGGCAGGAGGAGCCACAGCAGCTCCATGATCAGGTCCAAACCCAGGAGAGAGCGTCTGAATGCAGGCAGCTCTGACCTGACTCTGCTTTGTCCTTCGCTCTCTACTTCCTCCTCTGACTGATCGTGGTGTCAGGTCTGGTGATGGAAACCACAACGAGTTTGTCAAAGTGCTCAGTGGCAGGAAGTGAAACTGGTTCCCCCTCAGCCTCCGTCTAAATTAGACTGGGTCAATGCAGCAGATCCTCAAACGGCTGCAACATCCACAACTTTGGATCCGTTGGCCAGAGAACGATGTTCTGGTCTGATGCCGGTAAAGGTTAATGTAAATGAACCAGGCAGGATGTGGCTGCTCGTGCATGTTAAACTGCAAAATTCAGCTGGAAACAAAACAAGTACGAGTTTGTTACTTCTTTGATATTTACACAGACATTTAATGAAGTTCTACTTACATCAAAACATATTGCAGGTGAATCAGTAACTGTAGGTACAATAACAGTATCAGCAGTAATTAGTCAAGTTTGATGATCAGTCTGTATTTTGTTGGATCCATCTGATACTGAACAGGAACTAAAGTTATCAGATAAATGTAGAGCAGGAAAAACAAGGTTTGGCTTTGACATGTAGTGAAGTATGAAGGATGAAGTAGTACAACATGGAAATACTCAGGTACAAATTCTTTAAAAACAACTGTTCTTACCATACTTCAGTTAATGCTCCAAATTACTCTGATGACAGCAGTAAAAGTATAAAACAGCTCAAGGTTTAACTGCAACAGCAGTAGTAATATTACTAGTAAGAACCAAAGTACAAGATTCAGGTGGTTATTATAGTAACAGCCATATAGTAGTAACAATAATGATAGAGATGCATGCTGTAGTACTACTAGTTTAAGTACAGTCGTAGAATTTACAGCAGCAGCAGTAGTAATGATAGTAAGATCAAGTAGTACTATTTATCTATAGTAGAATTAGTAGTAGTAGAGTCAGTAAAACAGCATTACAGTAAGTTTCAGCAGGAGTAACTACAGTAACAAATAGTACTACAGTATTACAGTACTACTGTCAGCTGGGCAAGTAACAGCAGTGACAGTAGTAGTGATGGTACTAAGAGTAAGAGCAGCAGTAACAGCAGACGTACTATCTTCAGGCGCCACCTTGTGTCAGATAGCTTTTACTGCAGAAACACCCAAATAAACATTTTTTAGAGTTTTTATTTCAGAATAAAAGTCCAGTTTGCAACTGTTCACACTGTCTTCCTGTTCCCAGGTCTTTGACAAACACCTGTGACATGTTTTCTCAGGACACTGTGACATTTTCTTTCATTAGTTTAATGCAATCATCAATGGATGGAAACGATTAACTCAAAACATTTAGAATATGAAAATACATTTACAAATACCAACGTCCTCTGAGTAACACAAAGCTGAAACCAACCTCGCTTCAGTGTAAACAAACACAAAGATAATAAATAGTCGTGTGTAAATACGACGCATGTTAAAGCTAATGAGAAACAGTATATTTACCAACAGCAGTACAAACAGTTCAGCCTGCAATCTTTAAATTAAACTGCACCAACAACAAAATGTCAAAAACAAACACGTGACTGTCACCATTACAATAAATACTAATAATGTCACCATCAGAATAAATAATACTAATAATAATGATATTGATGATACTAATAATCCATTCCTGCTGGAACAGGTTTAATGACACACAGGAAACATCTGATTCCTTTGATTTAGCAAATAACAGGAAAAAGATGTTTCTCTAAACTGAATAGATGATTATAATTAAATTACTATCATTATATTGATATTTCATTATTATTGATTATTAATCTGTGACCGCAGTGTTTCCTCCAACAAAGTCATTTAAGGTGACAGTAACTTTATCTGAGGTTGAGAGCTGGATTCATTGATTGTTCCTACTGCACTGCCCACAGCAACAACCTGGACCCTCTGGACTGGACCATGGAAAAGTCCTGGTGCAGGAAGTGGAAACCTGTGACCTGTACCTCACTGTATCTATGGCAACAATTCCTGTTTCTTGTTAAGGTTTGATATGATTACGAGCTAAGACGATCAATATTTCCTCATAATTATAAGGTTCAAGAATTCAAACAGTAGTTATTGATCGTTGTTACTCGACTCTTATTGTAGTAGTATTGTAGTAGACTGTAGTATTGTTCTTATGGGATGCCTGGGTTAAGTGTGTACATGAGTAACATGAGTTAACCATTAACAGCATTTTGGAAAATGTAATATAAAATGTAAAAACTCAGGAAGTATCATGTTGCCATGGATACAGTGAGGTTCCACTTCCTGCGCCATCCAGCTCACATGACCTGATGCCTCCAAGAACAGTCCCAAGTCCCTCCGTGTTTCTCTGGTCAGTCCCAAGTCCCTCAGTGTTTCTCTGGTCAGTCCCAAGTCCCTCAGTGTTTCTCTGGTCAGTCCCAAGTCCCTCCGTGTTTCTCTGGTCAGTCCCAAGTCCCTCCGTGTTTCTCTGGTCAGTAACAACTTAAAGATTTTGTCAGTAGATCAAATACCAACAGGAGGTTTCTAAGCAGCAGCTCAGTGAAGGTAAGTGCAGCAGAAGCAAAGTAAAATATCCTGACAGTAAATCTATGCAGTGTTTAACAGTAGTGTGTGATACTGCAGCTATATCCACACAGTTACAGCACATGTCTGGCAGACAGGAGCACTGACAGCAGCGTCAGCAGGATGGAGCTCAGACCCTCGGCTGCCCCGCCTGCAGGTCCTGGACGAGGAGTCGTCATGGCAACACGTCTCCCTGCAACAACAAGAAGCAGCTTCAGAGATTTACCTGAGGCTCTGCTCAGTCTGAGGACGGGGACATGTAGGACACACAGGCAGAACTGTGCAGCAGCCCTACAGGAAGCTGAACTGTTGTTCCTCTGCAGCTCCTGTCCTGAAGAGTGACTCATGTAAACCAGTTATTTTCTAACTAATAAAATACTTAGATAAAATAAGTTTTTAGAAATAAACCTGAAGTGTCTTTGTCCGTCTGTCTCTGCTTTCCACAAGAAGCTCGTGCACACCATCACACTCAGGCTGCATTTATCCAACCACAGACAATTGGCTGTGACCAGCAGGTGATCCAGCTCAGACACACACTGTGCACAGGCAGCATGGACAGACAACGTGCACGAACTTCTCTTGTGGTTTAAAGCTCAGAGCAGATTTCTAACAAACTGATCCAGTCCAGCAGGTGTCAGCAGACGCAGTGAAACACCTGAGTAACAACAAGATGAAATCATAACAGACTGTCTGAGTCTTCCTCATGTTCACATGTCTGTGCAGAGTAAACAGAACCTGGACTCACCTGAGACAGTGAGCTTGACCCTAAAAGCATAGTCCACTGCTGGGATGTTACACTCATAGGGGCCACTGTCCGCCTCCTGGAGCTTCTTTATAACGATGGAGAAGTTTCCTTTTGGGTAGAACTCAGGGAACGTCTCCACTCGACCTGTGAACTTCTTGTTCTGCAATGAAGTGTCTGCTTTATTTGCTTTGATGTCAAGCACGATGCTGTCGTCTTTGTCCCTCCAGAAGACGTTGGGTCCACCCTGAGGGAGGCCACCTCTTCTGTAGATGCAGGGCAGCAGGACCTCGCCCCCAGGAAAACCCTCCACCTGGACCTGGCAGCTCACTGGAAGGAAACAGACTCAGTGACTTTAGCTGCTGGGTGTCTGAGCTCAGAGCAAACTAGTCCCAGCCCCACATTAACTCAGCTCTTTGTGTTGTTATTAACGCCTCCTGTACAGTTACAGCCCACATGATGTGCACGTTCCCGTGTCAGAGGCTCTGGGCAAAACAACAACCTCGTCTACCTGTTTGACACGTTTTTGTTCTGGAAGACTGAGAAGCTGAGCAGCATCTGACTGTGTCACCACATGTTCAGTCCTGTTTATCACCTGGTCCAATTCGGATCAGGTGATCAGGAAACCAGTTTGTGCGCAACACGTTTGCTGTTACTGGGCAGGAAAAACTAACATGAATGAAAACAGCAGCTGTGATGTGGAATCAGCTTTAAAGACTACTTTTATTTTGAAACTGTCTAAATGCTGCTGTGGCAAATATCAGTGAGAAACATCTACAGGCTGTTCTCCATTGATCCATATTTTAATAACCATAATTCTTGTGTTTAAAATTCAGTTCAGTTAATTTGTACTGCACCAAATCACAATCAAAGCATCTCAGGGCACTTTACATGGAAACCAAACTTGATCCTTCTGAGCAGCACTTGGCGACTGTGGGAGGAAAAACTCCCTTTAATGGGAGAAACCTCCAGCAGAACCTGGCAACTGTTTAACAGGAGAGAAAACTGCAGCAGTGTTATCCAACATGTTAACAATACATTAAAAATAACTAGGGAGAAAAGTCGTCCAACAACAACTGTCCACAGAATTAAACCTGAACCTCCTGGAAGTGGAAAGTGAAAGAGAAGCAGCTGCACAGTCCAGGAACCTCACATGTTTTTAAATCTCAGCTCATGTGACATGTCAGTGCTTTGTTGGATCTTTGCAGGATGTTATGATCAGACTTTAAGTTGGACTGTGACAAATATTAAATGTTCCGAAAAAGTTCGGTCCTAGGTAACAGCAGAGGACAAAGACCCGTTTAGCTGCTGTCTCAGGGTTTTGGTCCTGTCACATGATCTTCCTCAGGAGATGCAGTCTGTTATGGGATTTTTAAAATCTACAGCTGCATCGCCATCAAAACCATGTGACACGATTTAAAGCTTGAGCGTCTGTGGGACAACAGAGACATGTTCATATTTAGACAAACTCACCTGCAGTCAGGCTGAAAACCACCAACAAGCAGCTGCCTTCCAATCTGTGGAGAAGAAACCAAGTTAATAAATCATTAAAACATGACACGATGACGGACCCACAAAGGAAGTTCTGCAACAGCAGAACATGTTTCTGCCAAAAAAGTAAAGAACCTTTAAAGCTTATCAACATGTATGAGGAACATGACTCGTGTTCTCCTTCCTCCTGTGACTGAACCACAGTAAGTATTTCATAAGTCACACAAACAACGTACTTCCTGTTTGTATCTGCAGACACACCGTGGTGCAATATTTGAAAACCACAGTTGCAACACACGAGTCTGACCTTGACCCTGAGCCCCAGGCTGGGTTCTTTAACATCAGGGCCTGCCCTACTCCCTGCTGGGTATCTGGATCAGGTGTGTTCAGACAATCAGCAGCTGGAAGATACCATCTCAGGTGAGGGGGGGGCTGAGTGAGTTGGTATCTTTCAATCTGATTCCAGGTAAATAAACAACAGGCCCATTGCACATTAACAGCCAGAGGCCACACCCCTGCTTTAAAGTTAAATATGATGGAAATGATTAAAAACCTCATTAATGACCGACTGAATATAATCAATAACTATAATCAATACGGTTACTGAACAGCCACACGGGTCAGTATCTGATCCTACAGTGAAGAGCTGAGTCAGCTTCCGACCTGATAACGGGAACTACCGTTAAACCCTGGAGGCTGCTGAGCTCCGGTACATTAAACCACCGGGCTGTTCAGTGAAAAACAGGTCGAACCTGTTTTTCAGTTATGAAAACAGACGCTGCTAAGCTAAGCTAAGATAAAATAAGCTAAGCTAACGGAAGCTAAGCTAACGGAAAATATAACGGACCCCCCCGCTTCAACTGGAGTCCAGGTCCATTTTGTTTCCAACATTTTCCCAGACTGACCTCCTGAAATTCATCATCTTGATTCCTGAAACTTTTCCAAAGTGCCTAAATATGACTTTACATCTGTTTTCCTCAAAATAACCAACAACCGTCTGACCACCCGACTCTAACCGGAAAACCCCGGATGTGTGATTCCGGGTATCGTCATCATGTTTTAATAAAAATGTTTTTATGTTTAGAAATTAGATTTTTCTAATCGTTGATGTGTATTTGTCAAATTCGTTGAAACTCGTTAAGAAAATAAAGTTTCTGGTCACCTAAGGTCACAGTTTGTATTGTTTTTAACTAAGGGCGACATTTCCGCCCGGACCCGAGACCCGAGATTCGATTCCAGTTTGTCGTCAGACCTGAGTTCTGTTCAGTTTAACCATAAAGTGCAGGGGCCGAACAAGACCAGGTCCGTCCTCTGTGGTACAGGAAATTTTGTGACCTGTCAGAGAACGATGCTAATGAGCCTCCATTAAAAATCAATTTGAAAAGTTGGACATCACCTAAACCCTGCTCCCAGAGCCCAGGACCCAGAGCCAGAGATCAGGGCCCAAAGCCCAAGGCCCTGAACATACAGCCCAAAGTCCAAATCCAAGGACCCAGGCCTCAAAGACCAAGGTCCCTGACCCATAAACAGCCCAAAATCAAGGCCCCTCAGCCCAAAGTGCAGCACCCAGAGCCCAAATCCAAGGCCCCTGAGCCTAGGGTCCAGAGTGCAGGGCCCAAAGCTAAAGCCCCTGAGCCTAGACTCTACAGCCCAAATCCAAGGCCCCTCAGCCCAAATGCAGTGCCCAGAGCCCAAATCCAAGGTCCCTGAACCCAGATTCCAGAGCCCAAATCAAAGGCCCCTGAGTCCAGACTCCAGAGTGAAGGACCCAAATCCAAAAGGACCTCAGCCCAAAGACTAGAGCCCATGGCCCAGGATGCTCTACACTTGGCTCTCAGCAATATGTTCAGTTCTGTGTCAGCCTCAAAGCTGGTGGTCCTGAACACTGGGGACCATATTTAGACTCACTTCACCAGTCCACATCAGGCAGAGGAAACACTGAACAGACAACAGCACAGCCCTGCAGACACAATGGACCACAACAGAAATAACTGATAACAGATGAGATGAGGAGCCACAGAGACCCCCGACCAAACCTTCAGCTCTGCTCATCACACCCCAAAGATTCCAGACATTAAAATGCTACGATCCCACCCGTTTGGCAGCAGATCACGGTTCCTCATAAAATCCAGCCCAATAAATCATTAAAACAGGTCCCACATTCCAAAGCTGTTCCAAAGCTGAAACTCCCAGGGACAGAACTTTCTCTGCAGCTGCTCCCAGACTTTGGAACAGTCTCCACATCAGAGGCCCAGTCCACAGACTAAAACCACATGTTTGCACCTGCGTTTTACAGAAGCTGAGCTGACCAATGTTTATTTTTGTTTCCTATCTCAGTTCTTATTCGGTAAATTTGTTTTATTGTCTAGTGGTTTTAGCGTTTCACTTGTCTGTTATGTTGAACTTTCTATTTATTTTATTTAAGCCACTTTGAGCTTTAACTTTGAAATGTGCTACACAAATAAACTGGAACATCAACAGCAGAACATGTTTCTGCTTCAAAAACAAAGAAGAACCTTTAAAGATCTTCAACACGTATGAGGAACATGACTCATGTTCTCCTTCACACTCCTGAACCGAGTCCCCTTGTTCCGGCCTGATGATCTCAGTGTCTCCAGTCCTTGGACTGGGGTCAACTTAGTCCAGATGTCAGGCTGTTGAGTTTTTGACCTTTGACGTGTCTGCTCCCACTGTTCGGTCCAAGTCCGTCCCTTCGCTGAGGACTAACCTGTCCAACCCCCCACATGAATCCCAGCATCACAGTAGCTCCAGACCAGCGTAGGTTAATGGGAACAGACTGGGACAAAGTGTCCTGCAGGACCTGCTGAAGCTTCACGCCGCCCAGTTCAAACCATCCCAGATCTCATCCCACCTGACACCAGGTGAGGAACACCCGCTGGCAAACACCGGTCGAACCAACATCTGACACCTGCGGCTCAAACTAACCGGAACACTGTTGTTCTCCAGGACATTCCGGTGCCAAAGCGCATGAACACACAACACACGGACCCGACCCACATTTGAGGTTCCGTGTTACTTACATTTTCGGAGGGCGTCATGATCCCAGGTGTCCGCTGCAAATCAAAGTCCACGTAGGAACCACACAGCTCCGGAACCCGCCTGAGACTCGACGCATTTTGACGTTTCTTCCGTGTGAAAGTCGTGGACTGACGCCCGGCAGTAAACTCCAGTGGTGCTCAGCAAACACAAGCTTCTAATAGCGGATTCGGCGACGTCGTTTCGTCTCATTTAAGCAAATTTAAGCCAAAAAACAGACTAAAGCCGCGGCGGATCCCACTGACTCCACAGGAACTCGCTTTCTTTCTTCTTCGTGATCTTTAACTGCGGTAGCGACCGGCACAGTGGGAGCATCACCGCCCCCTGCTGCTCTGGAGGAGAACCGGGCTCTGACCGGCCCCCTCTGTTTGCCTGTTGGCCAAACTTTGTTCTATTAAAAACCATTTCAGCCAAAACAAGAGAACAATGCTAACAATGCTAACAATGCTAACCTCTGCGGGACTTTGTACCCGGGAAATGAAGGTTCAGTCCAGAATAAACACAACTGACCATGATACAGTTCACACACACACACACACACACATTCATTCAAATATTGGAGACTTTCTATTCAGTCTGATAATGACACGGATGTTATTTCACTGCTGCAAACGGCTTTTCTGTCTGAACTGAGAAATAATCCGTGTGCTTACTGCCCTCCGGTGGTCACACCGGGTCACTACAATCATCAGTATTGATCAGTGATGGAGACGGCTGAGGATCAGTCATAGTTTGAATAATATTCCAAGTCCATGTCAGTGTGTGTCAGTATTAATGTGTGTATTAATATGGAGAGAGCTGCAGTTCCTCACTGTGACCACTGGAGGGCGCTGATCACTCACATCTGTTGTTCTTCTGTTTCTGCTCCATCTGACTTTATTCCACATCTACTCTCATGTTCCTCATCACATTATTGATGTCCAGGTCTCCTGAGCACCAAGTTACAGCCTCATTGTCACCATGAAGAACAGAGTCACGTCTTTTCTAGTCCAAATATCACAGCTGCTGCTTCAGCTTCTGAAATAAACAGTTTCTATTCAACCGAAGTGACGTCTGATTCCTTTTAGGTTCAGGAAAGTCTAGATGAAGTTTGGAAGAAGTTGCAGATGAACCGAGCTCAGCCAGTGAAACCAGTACAAGCTTCTACAGACGTCGAGCTGTTTTTACTGTTTAGAGCAGAAACAGAACTGTTCTGGTTCCAGCTGCACACGTCCACATTTTCTGTCTTTCATCACAGGAAACTCAGGATTTTGGGGTTTTGGACTTTGAAGACCTCAAGCTAAAACATCAGCAGGTGAAGTACAGAGACCACAACCAACAGAAGCAACGTGTATAATTTTAAAAAGGGGATAAAGTGAAAAGATCCAGAACTAAACTGATGTTTATGTTAAAGACGCTGTTTCAAATCCCACATTGGTTTTTGTTTGTCCCTCCAATGACTTTGGTGTCAACAGCAGAAACACAAGATAAAAAATATTTCAAACAGGTAAAAGTGAACAATGTTTATCCTGCAATTAATGTAGCAGACACATTTATAGGACTGGAAATATAAAGGAGTTTATTTATTTATTCAGAATTATTCTATTAGTTATTACAGTTGATAATTTGATGAATCTGAAAATGTCTGAGTGAACTTTGACAGACTGGACTTTCTGTTCAACAGTCAGTTTCTGTGAAAGGAGTAGACTGTCTGCTACTCTGGACACAGAGACATGGAGGAACCAGGAAACCAGATGGAAAACCCAGGATACAGAGGCTCAGTGAATGTGGTGTTGAAGGTGTAGTTGTGGATCAGTGTGTCAGAGGAGACTGTGTAGAAGGACAGAGTGCCAGCAGGCCAGTCCAGGTACACTGCTACTCTACCAGAGGAGGAGGAGGGGGAGAAGACAAATCTGCGTTCATTATTGTGTAAGACAGAGTAACCACCATCTGAGCATCTCAGACTCCAGGACTGAGCATTGTATCCAAAATCACAGTCGTCAGTACCTTCTTTCCTTTTGATCCCTCTGTAACTCACTGATATATAAACAATTCCTTCCCACTCCACCTCCCAGTAACAGCGACCAGTCAGACCATTACTACACAGCAACTGAGGCCAGTTGTCAAATCTGTCTGGATGATCAGGATACGACTGATCCTCGTCCACATTGGTTGCCTTCCTGTTGTTGTCAGACAGTTGTAGTTTTCTGTTCACTGTGTTTGTGTCGATTGTGAGTTCACAGGAATCTGATGGAGAGAACAAGACACAGTAACAGCTGCAGTTACTCATCTGTCACCTGGTTGAGTGTGAGCTGCTGTGTTGTCATGAACCTCATTAAAAACACACTTACACTTCTTCAGACCTGGTCTCAACCATTGGACTCCACAAGGATCCATCCTGAAAGGATGAGGGGGGTCAGGTCAGCACAAACCAGTGTTTCCTACATGTGTTATTGTTCATATAAGACTCAAATCCACCATGAAGCCAAAGGACAGAGAAAATGTTTGCAGCTCTTCCTGTCAGACCTCTCCATAACTGAGAGTGTCCAGTCTTGGTGTTTCCCCAAGGCTCCATCCTTGGCCCCTTATTGTTTTCTGTTTACATGCTTCCACTGGGACATTTGATCCATATACACCATATTCTTTATCACTGTTAGCAGCAGATCTCTCCATACCTGAGAGTGTCCAGTCTCCAGTGTGGATCCTTCAGTCCAGCAGACAGGAGTTTCAGTCCAGACTCTCCTGGATGGTTGTAGCTCACGTCCAGCTCTCTCAGATGGGAGGGGTTGGAGCTCAGAGCCGAGGCCAGAGAAGCACAGCCTTCCTCTGTGACCAGACAGCCTGACAGCCTGGGAAACACAAAACAACACACATGGAAGATTCTGGGATGATGCTGCTGTGTCCAGTCACATATAAGATGAATCTGTCAGCAGTGACTCAGTACTCTGGTTGAGGAACCCTCTCTGAATACTGTCTGTTCTTCTTTGTTGTTTTGGTGCCAACTTGATAATATAAGTTCAAACTCATCTGTGATATTTGATAATTCAGCAACAAACATAAAATGATGGAAAATTCTCAGAGTTTAGAAAGTTCTGCTAAAGTTTAGTAAAAGGTCTTGAGACAAATTGTATCAGCAGACACAGTCTCACACAGATTACAGCTGTTTATCACTGATGTCAATCAGGTTTTAATTGGGCATCAGTCAAACAGGTTGATGAATCCTGACCTGAGAGTCTGCAGTTTACAGTGTGGACTCCTGAGTCCATCAGAGACCAGCTTCACTCCTGAGTCCTGCAGGTCGTTGTTACTCAGGTCCAGCTCTCTCAGAGTGGAGGACTGGGAGCTGAGAACTGAGGCCAGAGCTTCACAGCTTCTCTCTGACAGGTTACAGCCGCTCAGCCTGCAGAGGAAATAACAGAGAAAAGGCAAATCTGGACTTAGTTCTTTTTCTCTCGGGTTGAGTCCATCTCAGGGTCTTTTTGTAACGATGAATGAATCCGACTGTCTACACACTCACAGGACTTTCTTGGAGAGTCTGACCACTGGCAGCAGCCTCAGAAGAGCCTCCTCTGAAGCAGAGTATTTCTTCAGGTCAAACACGTCCAGGTCTTGTTCTGATGACAGTAAGATGAAGACCAGAGCTGACAACTGAGCAGGAGACAGTTTTTCTTTGGAGCGTTTCCCTGAACTCAGGAACTGTTGGATCTCCTCCACTAGAGAACGATCCTTCAGTTCATTTAGACAGTGGAACAGGTTGATGCTTCTCTCTGGAGACAGATTCTCACTGAACTTGGTCTTGATGTACTGGACTGTTTCCTGACTGGTCTGAGAGCTACTTCCTGTCTGGGTCAGTAGACCATGTAGAAGAGTCTGATTGGTCTGGAGTGAAAGGCCCAGGAGGAAGCGCAGGAACAGGTCCAGGTGTCCATTTGGACTGTGTAAGGCCTTGTCCACAGCACTCTGGTAGAAGAGATTCTCTACAGATTGGTCTCTTCTGGTATCAGACGTCTGGGAGGTTGTTTGTTCCTCTGACAGCAGATTGACTCCAGAGTTGATGAAGGTCAGATGGACATGAAGAGCAGCCAGAAACTCCTGAACGCTCAGGTGGATGAAGCAGAACACCTGCTCCTGGTACAGTCCTCTCTCCTCTTTAAAGATCTGTGTGAACACTCCTGAGTACACTGAGGCTGCTCTGAGATCGATGCCACACTCTGTCAGGTCGGATTCATAGAAGATCACGTTGCCTTTCTGCAGCTGCTCAAAAGCCAGTTTTCCCAGAGATTCAACCATCTTCCTGTTCTCTGGACTCCAGTGTGGATCTGTTCCAGCTCCTCCCTCATACTTGATGTTCTTCACTTTGGTCTGAACCACCAGGAAGTGGATGTACATCTCAGTCAGGGTGTTGGGCAGCTGTCCTCTCTCTCTGGTTTCCAACAGATCCTCCAGAACTGTAGCAGTGATCCAGCAGAAGACCGGGATGTGGCACATGATGTGGAGGCTTCGTGAGGTCTTGATGTGGGAGATGATGGTACTGGCCTGATCCTTATCTGAGAACCTCTTCCTGAAGTACTGCTCCTTCTGTGGGTCGGTGAACCCTCTGACCTCTGTCACCATGTCGACACACTCAGGAGGGATCTGATTGGCCGCCGCAGGTCGTGTGGTTATCCAGAGGCGAGCGGAGGGAAGCAGTTTCCCCCCGATGAGGTTTGTCAGCAGCACATCCACTGAGGTGGACTCTGTAGCATCAGTCAGGACCTGAGTGTTGTGGAAGTTCAGAGGAAGGCGACACTCATCCAGACCGTCAAAGATGAAGACAACCTGGAAGTCTTCAAACCTGCAGATTCCTTTGGTCTCAGTGAAGAAGTGATGAACCAGTTCCACCAAGTTGAACTTTTTCTCTTTCAGCACATTCAGCTCTCTGAAAGTGAAGGGAAATGTGAACTGGATGTCCTGGTTGGCTTTGTCTTCAGCCCAGTCCAGAGTGAACTTCTGTGTTAAGAAGGTTTTCCCAATGCCAGCCACTCCCTTTGTCATCACTGTTCTGATTGGTCCGTGTCTTCCAGGTGAGGCTTTAAAGATGTCTTCATGTCTGATGGTTATTTCTGGTCTGTCTGGTTTCCTGGATGCTGGATCAATCTGTCTGACCTCATGTTCCTCATTGACCTCTGCAGCCCCTCCCTCTGTGATGTAGAGCTCTGTGTAGATCTGGTTCAGAAGGACTGGGCTTCCTGCTTTAGCGACCCCCTCAAACACACACTGGAACTTCTTCTGCAGGTTGGACTTGAGTTGACGTCGACACATGGCAGGAGATTCTGAAAGAACAGGCAAAGAAACATTTCCTTAAAGAATGAAGATACAGATTTATTCCCCACAGAGAAACATCTCCATCACTTTGGAAATGTCACATATGGCCTTTATCCATCATGTTCAACCTTTATAGAAATCCTCTTACTGCTCTGCAGACAGTCGGCCAGCTCCTCCTGCTTCATTCCCCTCAGGAAGTTCAGTGTGATCTTCAGAAATGCTTCTCTGCTGCTCCTCCTCTGCTCTTCATCCTGACCCTCCAACACCTCCTCATCCTCCCTCTGACTCTCTGGGGAACCTGAAGTCAGAACCTTCTGCATCTTCTTCAGCTCGTTCTTCACAAAAGTGACAATGTGGTTCTCCAGCAGCTGGAACAGAGAACTGTATGAATACCAACTAAAACCCTGGGCCCTGGTCTAAGAAGTGCAGCGTGGAGATGACTGTGAACAGAACAGATGTCAAAGCAGCAGTTGTACATGTACAGACCATAAATACGGAGTCCGGCTGTGTCGGACGCTGCTGGGCAGACTGAGCACCGGGAACCTTTGAGCTCTCCTGGTCCACCCTGTGGAGGAATCATGAAGAATGAGCTCACATGACGTCTGTCTGTCCACACAGAGACCAACACAAGGTAAAGGTCCAGGAAGTGAGATTTGGATGTGAACAGTGGATCAGGTGAGTCCCTGTAGTGGTAAAGCTTTACTAGTCCTGCTGATCCCACTGAGAACCAGCAGCTCAGTCTGCAGCTGTTTGTAGCTTTCAGCTCAGTTTGGTTCAGTCCCAACAGCTCCAACATAGATCTCTCCCTCCCTCACTGAACACTGCTGCAGAGTCCTGGAGCAAGGCACCTACAGCCAGTGTCTGCTTGTGTCAGACTGGTTGTACTGGGCAGCTCCCAGTATGAAAGATCAGAACAAACGGAGCTGGAACTTCTCTCTCAGCTGCTTTTTCATTCTGCACATGATTTCTGTCCTGATGAC
Source organism: Mastacembelus armatus (assembly GCF_900324485.2). NCBI lineage: Eukaryota > Metazoa > Chordata > Actinopteri > Synbranchiformes > Mastacembelidae > Mastacembelus > Mastacembelus armatus. The sequence continues at coordinate 10,959,202 of NC_046634.1, read as the reverse complement.
ATTTACGACAGAAACACTTTGGATCTCAGACGTGGTCGGACAACATGTCACACAAACTCCATCTTTTCTAGAAAAACTCGAATCTGACTGAAAGTTACAGCTTACATCTGATCAGCTGCTGGACTTCCTCCTTTGAAGTCAATGACATAGTTTTTTGAGTGGTTGCTCTTGAAGGACACACAGCTGGGTTCAGGAGAGTCTGGTCTCTGCTGCTGGATCCTGAAACAAAGACAGAGCTGATAAATGTGCATGTTGGATAAAAACTGATGAAAATATGTTCAATCTTTTCATTAACACACAAACTGACATTTTGTCTGTCTGAAACAACCTTTGGTCCATTTTAAATTGTTTCCTTCCATCAGCAGATTGTCTGAATTGCAGAGGAGGCTCCATGGATCCATCACTCATCATGGACACAGAATCAGGTCCAGGTCCAGGAGATCCTGGTCTGTGCTGCTGCTCTGGGCTTGAACACAACACACACAGAGCAGTGAGTGTGAATAATGATGGAGCAGTGATGTTTGGTGCTGAGCTCTGACATGGAGAAGAGTCCTGGACTCTCCCAGATCCTCATCTCACCTCTGAGCTTCGGTCTGGCTCTCATGGTCCCCACACAGACTGGGCTTAGAGGGACGGACTCCCTCCCGTCTGTCCTCACACTGATCCATGCTGCTGAATCCACATCAGCTCACACACAGTTTGTCCCTTCACCTGGACAGGAGACACAAATCATTCAGATGCTGCTTCTGGATCAAACAAGTCCAGGCTGAACAAACGTGGAACATAACCTTAGACAAAGTGCCTGTGGCTGCCATCACTGCTGTACTGTCAATATGAGGAGATGCTGTTCTCCAGAGACTCCTCCACAGCCTCATTACACAGCAGGACAACAGAAACAGGAAGCGCCTCCGATTCATTTGGGGTTGTATGTTTTATTTTGAAAGGCTCCACAGGAAACACCAGTATACTGATGTATCTGACTTTACTCTGGTGGAGACGAAGGTTTTCTACCCGTAAACTGGGGCGCTGTCACAGATTCTGGGCTCATGAAAGAATCTAATTCGGACCCACCTACATAAGGTTGTAGATCTGTTTCCTGGACTCCTGTGAGTCCTGGGCCATTATGGAAATGTCCAGACTCCCCACCCCTCCCCATTTGTGGCTCCTGTGGCCATAAATAAATGGACACTGACGGCAATAAACATCAGCTGTTCATCAGATTGTTTGATTCACTAAATCAATAATCAATAATCCAACAACATGGAGACAAAGACTGTCCAACAAAAGACAAAGTGATGTTAGTAAAGACAAAGTGAAGGTAAACTCACAGTTTGTTCAGTCCAACACTCCTCACTCGACGCCTACATGGAACAGTCTGACACACCTGGAATGTTAACAGGTACAGACGTTGGACTGGTTTTGTCAGACTCACCTTTGTCTGTTCCCTGTAAACTTTACAGACTGGTTCTCAGGGAGTGAGGGTCACATGATGAAGTCTGAAGAATCCAGTCAGTCAAACAGTTACTCAGTTTTGATGCTCTTCTCATTTTAAACTGAATTAAACTCAAAAATTGAATTAAAATGAATGAAATACAGTCTGCAAAACAAACAGGCTTCATATCCAACAGGATTCAGTGATGATCAGGATCAATCAACAGTATTGATGAGTGATGGAGACAGCTGAGGATCAGTCATAGTTTGAATAATATTCCAAGTCCATGTCAGTGTGTGTCAGTATTAATGTGTGTATTAATATGGAGAGAGCTGCAGTTCCTCACTGTGACCACTGGAGGGCGCTGATCACTCACATCTGTTGTTCTTCTGTTTCTGCTCCATCTGACTTTATTCCACATCTACTCTCATGTTCCTCGTCACATTATTGACAGTGAACTGATCAGTGTTTACTGCCCTCAGGTGGTCACAGTGAGGAACTGCAGCACTGATCAAAATGTTGATCTATTCATTTGACTTGACTGCTCCTTAAAAGTGATTGTTGTGTGGTGAACACAGCTTCCATAACATTCACTATTTTGTCTGGGTCTGAAATATGAACATTTACTCTTTATCATTATAGACTTTTTTATTGCAGTTTGTCCAACACACAGAACAAACCTGTGTCCACTGGACAAGAATCTGTGAATATCTGGAATCATTGTGGACGTTGGTCTCAGGTCCCTGCAGCTCAGTGATTCCTCTCTGATGTCACAGTTTGTCACATCTGCAGCAAACTGCAGCTGGACTTCAGAGAAACACAACAGACTGATATTCAGGCTGACGTCTGTCCTGGAACAATCATTTTCATCTTTCGGAGGTTTTCCTCTGGAATGAGAAGACACTTACCAGGAATCATTTCAAACAGGTTCAAAATGAAACTGACTCCATGAATCTGAAAATGTCTGAGTGAACTTTGACAGACTGGACTTTCTGTTCAACAGTCAGAAAGTTTCTGTGACAGGAGGAGACTGTCTGCTACTCTGGACACAGAGACACAGAGGAATCAGGAAACCAGGTTTTAAACCCAGGATACAGAGACTCAGTGAATGTGGTGTTGAAGGTGTAGATGTGGATCAGTGTGTCAGAGGAGACTGTGTAGAAGGACAGAGTGCCAGCAGGCCAGTCCAGGTACACTGCTACTCTACCAGAGGAGGAGGAGGAGGGGGAGACAGCTGTTAGTTCATTATTGTGCCAAGCAGAGTAACCAGCCTCTGAGCATCTCAGACTCCAGGACTGAGCATTGTATCCAAACTCACAGTCGTCACTGGCTCCTTTCCTTTTGATTCCTCTGTAACTCACTGATAAATCAACTACTCTTTCCCACTCCACCTCCCAGTAACAGCGACCAGTCAGACCATTACTGCACAGCAGCTGATGCCAGTTGTCAAATCTGTCTGGATGATCAGGATACGACTGATCCTCGTCCACACGAGTCACCTTCCTGTTGTTGTCAGACAGTTGTAGTTTTCTGTGCACTGTGTTTGTGTCGATTGTGAGTTCACAGGAATCTGATGGAGAGAACAAGACACAGTAACAGCTGCAGTTACTCATCTGTCACCTGGTTGAGTGTGAGCTGCTGCGTTGTCATGAACCTCATTAAAAACACACTTACACTTCTTCAGACCTGGTTTCAACCATTGGACTCCACCAGGCTCCATCCTGAAAGGACAAGGGGGGTCAGGTCACCACAAACCAGTGTTTCCTACATGTGTTATTGTTCATATAAGACTCAAATCCACCATGAAGCCAAAGGACAGAGAAAATGTTTGCAGCTCTTCCTGTCAGACCTCTCCATAACTGAGAGTGTCCAGTCTTGGTGTTTCCCAAGGCTCCATCCTTGGCCCCTTATTGTTTTCTGTTTACATGCTTCCACTGGGACATTTGATCCATATACACCATATTCTTTATCACTGTTAGCAGCAGACCTCTCCATACCTGAGAGTGTCCAGTCTCCATAGTGGATCCTTCGGTCCAGCAGACAGGAGTTTCAGTCCGGACTCTCCTGGATGATTGTAGCTCAGGTCCAGCTCTCTCAGATGGGAGGGGTTGGAGCTCAGAGCCGAGGCCAGAGAAGCACAGCCTTCGTCTGTGACCAGACAGCCTGACAGCCTGGGAAACACAAAACAACATGCTACCCTTTTATTTTTTAACTCTGCCCACGAAAATCATTAGTTAACATGGTCCCTAGTCAGTAGACCACCACTGGTTTTATAGTTTATCTTGAGGGAAACATGAATTTCGAAATCTCTTGTCTACTCATCAGGCTGATGAATCCTGACCTGAGAGTCTCCAGTTTACAGTGTGGACTCCTGAGTCCATCAGAGACCAGCTTCACTCCTGAGTCCTGCAGGTCGTTGTTACTCAGGTCCAGCTCTCTCAGAGTGGAGGACTGGGAGCTGAGAACTGAGACCAGAGCTTCACAGCTTCTCTCTGACAGGTTACAGCCGCTCAGCCTGCAGAGGAAATAACAGAGAAAAGGCAAATCTGGACTTAGTTCTTTTTCTCTCAGGTTGAGTCCATCTCAGGGTCTTTTTGTAACGATGAATGAATCCGACTGTCTACACACTTACAGGACTTTCTTGGAGAGACTGACCACTGGCAGCAGCCTCAGAAGAGCCTCCTCTGAAGCAGAGTATTTCTTCAGGTCAAACACGTCCAGGTCTTGTTCTGATGACAGTAAGATGAAGACCAGAGCTGACAACTGAGCAGGAGACAGTTTCTCTTTGGAGCGTTTCCCTGATCTCAGGAACTGTTGGATCTCCTCCACTAGAGAACCATCCTTCAGTTCATTCAGACAGTGGAACAGGTTGATGCTTCTCTCTGGAGACAGATTCTCACTGAACTTGGTTTTGATGTACTGGGCTGTTTCCTGATTGGTCTGAGAGCCACTTCCTGTCTGTGTCAGCAAACCTTGTAGGAGAGTCTGATTGGTCTGGAGTGAAAGGCCCAGGAGGAAGCGCAGGAACAGGTCCAGGTGTCCATTTGGACTGTGTAAGGCCTTGTCCACAGCACTCTGGTAGAAGAGGTTCTCTGCAGATTGGTCTCTTCTGGTCTCAGAGGTCTGGGAGGTTGTTTGTTCCTCTGACAGCAGATTGACTCCAGAGTTGATGAAGGTAAGATGGACATGAAGAGCAGCCAAAAACTCCTGAACGCTCAGATGGACGAAGCAGAACACCTGCTCCTGGTACAGTCCTCTCTCCTCTTTAAAGATCTGTGTGAACACTCCTGAGTACACTGAGGCTGCTCTGAGATCGATGCCACACTCTGTCAGGTCGGATTCATAGAAGATCACGTTGCCTTTCTGCAGCTGCTCAAAAGCCAGTTTTCCCAGAGTCTCAACCATCTTCCTGTTCTCTGGACTCCAGTGTGGATCTGTTCCAGCTCCTCCCACATACTTGATGTTCTTCACTTTGGTCTGAACCACCAGAAAGTGGATGTACATCTCAGTCAGGGTCTTGGGCAGCTGTCCCCTCTCTCTGGTTTCCAACAGATCCTCCAGAACTGTAGCAGTGATCCAGCAGAAGACCGGGATGTGGCACATGATGTGGAGGCTTCGTGAGGCCTTGATGTGGGAGATGATGGTACTCGCCTGATCCTTATCTGCGAACCTCTTCCTGAAGTACTGATCCTTCTGTGGGTCAGTGAACCCTCTGACCTCTGTCACCATGTCGACACAGTCAGGAGGGATCTGATTGGCCGCCGCAGGTCGTGTGGTTATCCAGAGGCGAGCAGAGGGAAGCAGTTTCCCCCTGATGAGGTTTGTCAGCAGCACATCCACTGAGGTGGACTCTGTAGTATCAGTCAGGATCCGAGTGTTGTGGAAGTCCAGAGGAAGGCGACACTCATCCAGACCGTCAAAGATGAAGACAACCTGGAAGTCTTCAAACCTGCAGATTCCTTTGGTCTCAGTGAAGAAGTGATGAACCAGTTCCACCAAGCTGAACTTTTTCTCTTTCAGTACATTCAGCTCTCTGAAAGTGAAGGGAAATGTGAACTGGATGTCCTGGTTGGCTTTGTCTTCAGCCCAGTCCAGAGTGAACTTCTGTGTTAAGAAGGTTTTCCCAATGCCAGCCACTCCCTTTGTCATCACTGTTCTGATTGGTCCGTGTCTTCCAGGTGAGGCTTTAAAGATGTCTTCATGTCTGATGGTGATTTCTGGTCTGTCTGGTTTCCTGGATGCTGGATCAATCTGTCTGACCTCATGTTCCTCATTGACCTCTGCAGACCCTCCCTCTGTGATGTAGAGTTCTGTGTAGATCTGGTTCAGAAGGACTGGGCTTCCTGCTTTAGCGACCCCCTCAAACACACACTGGAACTTCTTCTGCAGGTTGGACTTGAGTTGACGTCGACACATGGCAGGAGATTCTGAAAGAACAGGCAAAGAAACATTTCCTTAAAGAATGAAGATACAGATTTATTCCCCACAGAGAAACATCTCCATCACTTTGGAAATGTCACATATGGCCTTTATCCATCATGTTCAACCTTTATAGAAATCCTCTTACTGCTCTGCAGACAGTCGGCCAGCTCCTCCTGCTTCATTCCCCTCAGGAAGTTCAGTGTGATCTTCAGAAATGCTTCTCTGCTGCTCCTCCTCTGCTCTTCATCCTGACCCTCCAACACCTCCTCATCCTCCCTCTGACTCTCTAGGGAACCTGAAGTCAGAACCTTCTGCATCTTCTTCAGCTCGTTCTTCACAAAAGTGACAATGTGGTTCTCCAGCAGCTGGAACAGAGAACTGTATGAATACCAACTAAAACCATGGCCCCCAAACATCAGGTCCATGTTGGACCCTGGTCTAAGAAGTGCAGCGTGGACATGGCTGTGAACAGAACAGATGTCAAAGCAGCAGTTGTACATGTACAGACCATAAATACGGAGTCCGGCTGTGTCGGACGCTGCTGGGCAGACTGAGCACCGGGAACCTCTGAGCTCTCCTGGTCCACCCTGTGGAGAAATCATGAAGAATGAGCTCACATGACGTCTGTCTGTCCACACAGAGACCAACACAAGGTTAAGGTCCAGGAAGTGAGATTCGGATGTGAACAGTGGATCAGATGAGTCCCTGTAGTGGTAAAGCTTTACTAGTCCTGCTGTTGTCCAAAGTGACATTTTGGACATTCTAAAACAACACGAGTGATCTTGGTCTCTGTGATGCTTGACGGTCTTGTCACCCTGATGTCAGGGAATACACTTTCTACTCACCACTTCACCACTCATATTCCCGTCTACATCTTTGATTTATCGCATCACTATCAGTGATCATGCACTAGTCTCTGTCTGTGACCAGAAAGAGAGACGCACCAAGGAATAGATCTTGGAGATTTAACACATTTTTACTTTAACTATCTCCAAAGGAAGTGGGCAGTATTTCTGGAAGCTAAACCACATGGTTCTCTTGGAAGCAGTGAAGGCAGATATGAGAGGCAAAACATTCTCCTACTCATCACAGCTGAAATGCAAAGAGAGATCACTAGAAATAGAAGTGGAACAAAAAATGAAAACGTTAGAAGCTGCTTCTGCTGCTTCTCCAGAAGAGAACACACTGACCAATATGAGGTTTGAACTAAACAAAATAATTGAAAATAAAAAACAGTTGCAAGTGCAAAGATTAGACCTAGAGAACTTTGAACATGGCATCATGTCAGTTCCTCAGATGGAAATATCACACATGACCCTATAGAAATAAATAACACCTTTAGAAACTGTTACAGTAAATTCGTTGCTGATTCCTGAACACTGTGGATCTGCCAAAACTAAATGATGAACAGATCCTGGATTCACCCATCACAGGGGCTGAACCCCAAGAAGTCAAACAAAGGCTGTGGACCCTAGGCTGAGTGGGGGGTGGCAGTGTGGTGGCCTCCTGCTCTTGCTCTGTTTAACATTGGGTAACGAATGTGCACACGCACATCACTGCACTTGTTATTTTCTATTGTCTGTCTTCCCTCTCTCTCTGTACCTTCTGCCCCCCTACCCCCAATTTGTCCTGTACCATCATCAAAATGAACCAGATCTTTTCAAAAAGAGGAGCTTGTTCAACACCTTGGAAAAGAAACTCAGTTGGCCCAGCACGGCATCCAGATCGTCACACTTTATGGCAAGCAGAAACACTTTGGGTCTCAGACGTGGTCGGACAACATGTCACACAAACTCCATCTTTTCTAGAAAAACTCGACTCTGACTGAAAGTTACAGCTTACATCTGATCAGCTGCTGGACTTCCTCCTTTGAAGTTAATTAAACCACCCATTGACCAGTCACTCTTGAAGGACACACAGCTGGGTTCAGGAGAATCTGGTCTCTGCTGCTGGATCCTGAAACAAAGACAGAGCTGATAAATGTGCATGTTGGATAAAAACTGATGAAAATATGTTCAATCTTTTCATTAACACACAAACTGACATTTTGTCTTTCTGAAACAACCTTTGGTCCATTTTAAATCGTTTCCTTCCATCAGCAGATTGTCTGAGTTGCAGAGGACGGTCCATGGATCTATCACTCATCATGGACACAGAATCGGGTCCAGGTCCAGGAGATCCTGGTCTGTGCTGCTGCTCTGGTCTTGAACACAACACACACAGAGCAGTGAGTGTGAATAATGATGGAGCAGTGATGTTTGGTGCTGAGCTCTGACATGGAGAAGAGTCCTGGACTCTCCCAGATCCTCATCTCACCTCTGAGCTTCGGTCTGGCTCTCATGGTCTCCACACAGACTGGGTTTAGAGGGACGGACTCCCTCCCGTCTGTCCTCACACTGATCCATGCTGCTGAATCCACATCAGCTCACACAGACTTTGTCCCTTCACCTGGAGAGGAGACACAAATCATTCAGATGCTGCTTTGCATCATTTCTCCTGTAAAACCATCAGCTGCTGCTTCTCTGTTTGCTGTCAGTGTCAGTTGATGCAGTCAGACAGTGTGAGGCAGAGGAAGCTGCCATCAGCTGCTGCACTTCTACTGTCAGGACACTAGATGGACCCATGAAGCTGCTGAGGCCTCGAGAGACTCACTCGAGCAGCAGCTGCGCCTGTAAGTCAGGGATGTCAAAGTCCAGTCCTAAAGGGCCACTATCCTGTTTCTTTTAAAACCACATCTGACCTTAAAGCTTCTGATTGGCTGAACACACCTGACCCAGGTAATCAGCAGGGCCAGGGAGGGATAGTTGGAAAACAAGTAGGACAGTGGTCCCTGAGAACTGGACTACATGTCCTGAGACTGATCTGATCACCCACTCCATTCACTCTCTCACTCACTCACTCACTCACTCCATTCACTCAACTCATTCACTCATTCACTCACTCACTCACACTCCACTCACTCACCCCACCTCATTCACTCACCCCACTCAACTCACTCACTCACTCCACTCACTCCTTCCAGACTAATCAATGTATCATCTTCACACAGACCCCATATATATAGCTTGATGTTTGCCTTGCACTCCTTTTACTCTGAGCACAATAAGTAGGCGACTGACCAAGCCGTTATCTGTCGAAGAGGTTCTGGTCCAGGTTTTTGGACATGATGAAGAGGGCACTGAAATTGAACCAGAGAGAGAGGAGGATGTCTCAGAAGTGGAAGACAACACAGATTTTGATCCAGACTTTGAGGAGACTGACCAGTCAACAGATGGAGAGGGAGAGGCACCTGAAGAACAGGCACCTGAGGAGACATTCCAGTCCAAGAGTGGACACTTGCTCTGGTCTTCATCCCCCCAGGATAGAGGAAGTAGAGCGAGAGTGGAAAACATCATAAAGATGACGCCAGGGCCAACATGGTATGTGACATCTCGTGTGGATGACATCAAGTCCATCTTCCAACTCTTTTTACCAGAGTCCACTGAAGGAATAATACTGGAGATGACAAACCTGGAGGGGAAGCGTGTGTTTGGGGACACCTGGAGAGAAATCACCTGGTAGACCTCCAAGCCTACATAGGTCTGTTAATTTTAGCAGAAGTATATTGCTCAAACAATGAGGCTACAAAAAGTCTGTGGGATGCAGAGTCTGGCAGGCCTATATTCCGGGCAACTATGTCTTCACCACAGCTTCATGTCCTTTCAAGAATTATTCGATTTGATAACAGAGATACACGACCCGTCCGCTGGCGAAATGACAAACTGGCTGCCATCAGGAACATTTGGGACAGGTGGGTGGAGCGCCTACCCCTAATGTACAATCCAGGTCCTGAGGTGACAGTTGATGAGCGCCTGGTTCCTTTCAGAGGTCGTTGTTCTTTCAAGGTGTACATTCCAAGCAAACCACGGAAATATGGAATAAAAATCTGGGCAGCATGTGACGCCAGGAGCAGCTATGCCTGGAATATGCAGGTATACATGGGGAAACCCAGTACTGGAAGGGCCCAAAAAAACCAGGGCACACGTGTTGTGCTGGACATGACAACCGGTCTCCAAGGGCATAATATCACGTGACAACTTCTTCACATCATATGCTCTTGGTCAGAAGCTGCTGAGCTCAGTGTCACATGCCACTCATGTGCATGAAGTCCCATGCACGCGCGCGCACACACACACACACACACGACTTCATGTTGAGTTTGGTCTTTGGTTTTCCATTTGGTTTTTACATTACATGTTCATTTTGTAAAACATTTTCACTGCAGTTATTTTATGTCTAACTCTATAAATTCATGTTAAACACTTTGAGACGTTCACAGCTAAAGAATGTTGAATAAAAATGTGGTGGTGAAAAATGTTTTTTGTGCTAATTTAAGAGAAGTTCAAACAGACCGAGCATTTTTAACCGGGAACACTAAAGTGAGAACAGCTGGACCTCAGCGCAGAGTGACGGTGGTGGTCTCAGAACATCATGTTGGACGTGTCGCCTCCTCTAGCGGCCAAAAGCTGCGCGCACCGCGGGAACGTTATAACGGAACATTTGGGTTCCACCTTGAACAGGTAACCGGCCCAGGCCAGAAGCTTCCGGCAACGTTTTGTTTTGTTTGATTTGTTTTCAGAAACGTGACAAATGAATGTGGGGCACAGGCGCCATTTTACTCACCTGGACTTCACAGGCTGGTGCTTCAGTTTGAAGCCTCTTGTGATTTAAAGAACCTCCAACTAGAACCTCCAACTAGAAAACCTTGATAACAAACCAGCTTCTCCAGATCAAATAAAACTAGTCCTGTCAAAAACCAAGTCCCTGTAATGAAGAAGAGATCCACTTTCTTAGCTTTTCCCCTGAGCTGCTTCTCTTTTCTGTCTTGAGCTTCTCTCACTTTCGCTTTCACCCCCTGGTTCAGGCCATATTTTCAAATAAATTTCCGCGAGAGCCATAAAATATTTTTTAACAGTGAATACAACTAAATGCGTGTATTTTTCGACCAACAATTTTAGAGTATAATAAGTCTCTGGATGTATTCTTTTTGAAAATATTGAAGCTAACCAATAATAAATAAAACACCTCTTACCATTAATGCGACTTCCGGTGCTGGTTTTGCTGAGGGCTTTGTGGTCTGGTTGATACGTGGTGAGGTTCAGCTTCATGCCTCATCTGTTAAACGTGGTGATGGACTTAAAAAGACGAGTCTGCTCACGAATCTCTCCAAAGCTTTGGATGGTCTGCAGGACTTCCTGCTGACTGGCCTGCACTGTGCACAGTCGCTCCTGACATGCCTTTTCCCCCTTTCCTCCAAACTTTATTTGCATTAAACAAACAAAGGAAACAACAGACAGAACAGACACAAAGCATCTATGGGGGAAAGATAATTTAGCATTAAAATAGACAAATGGCAAAAAAAAAAGAGCAGCACTTAAAATATTAAAATAAGAGACTTAGACATAGAAGCCTGTAGTTTATTCACTTTTTTGTTCAATTCAACCATAAATCTCAGCGATTTAAAGTAATTAGTAAAATAATTTAAAAAATAAGAGAAAGAGGGAGCACAACCATTGCACTTACATGTGTGGATGTGAAACTTAGACAAAAGTACTGACAGTATGAGAGACATCATCATCCAGGTCATCCATAAAATAGATTTAGTCTATTTTTAAAGACGCGAATTGTGGATCTCAGACCAGAAACGTTTAACAAAGGAACAATTAAAAATAAATGTTCAATAGTTTCAGGCTCTTTAGAGCAGAAGGTCCATGGATTAACTTCAAATTTAAAGCACCTCTGATAAAAAATTATTCACAGGGTGAATCACTGTGACTAATTTAAAATGGGTTTCTTTAACTGTAGGAGCAATAGGAAAGGAGAGATAGAAGGAAAAGGACTTTTTACACAAAGAAATATCTAAACAGTCCCTTGAATAACACGAATTAAAGTCTCCAATAGTTTTTGGTTTGAAAACCGAATTAAAAACTTTATTATTACATTTCTTATCCAACAAATTAATGACATCCACTTTTAGGGCAGGCAAGGCAGGGGTTACCAAGGAGTACTGTAAAGAGCCCTGAATGGGTCTAAAGCCTTGAATAAAAAGGGGTGTTCTACGGTGTCAAAGGCTTTTAAAAAATCTAAAAATAAGATAAAGCTATTATCTGAGATCAAATAATTAAAATCCAAAATGTCTAAAATTAAGCAGGTATGATTATGGATATGTCTCCCTTTAATGGAAGCAGATTGTGTTTCCTCTATTATCATATTTAATCCCTTCTTGAGCCTGTTAGCATATACATGAGCTAATCATTTATGATCTACACACAGGAGTGTGATTGGCCTCCAGTTGTCTAAGGAAACTTTATCTTTGTTTGGTTTTGGTATAACTGTGATAATACCATGTTTCATTGTAGGAGACGAGGTACAATTGTATATATGTTCTTTAAATGCTTCATATATCATTTCTCTAATTTCAACCCAAAAGTGTCTATAAAATTCAGCTGTAAGCCCGTCACACCCTGGAGACTTTCCACTTGGCATTTGTAGCGTGGCATTGTCCAGCTCCGTTAAAGTGATTTCTGCTTCTGTTAAAGATCTGACCTGTTCATCTATTTTTGGGGTGTATTTGATAATCAAGTTCAGAAATATATCAGCATCATACTCTGAATATTTGGAACAATGCAAATTAGTCATCAATCAGTTCTTTGTCTTCACTTACATAGTTACCAATATTAAGCTTATTTATAGCCTTCCTGGTCTGTCTGTTTTTTTCTAAATTAAAGAAGGATGATGAATGTTTTTCACCATCCTCCATCCATCTTGCTCTTGAGCGGATGAAAGCACCTTTATCCTTCATCGAGCTTTGATTGCAGCTGATGTAGTTCTGTTTTCCTCACTTAAAGTATTCAAAGCACATAAATTAGTTATTTTAGTCACCATATCTAACTGCTTTTTTCTTTTTCCCTCTTGGATGCCAATTTTCTCAACATTAAATTTGAGCCACTCCCATTTATATGTGGAGGATAGTTCCTTCTGAAGTTTAACTTCCTTAATCAATGTTTTAATCCTAATACAGAAAGAATCATCATTTGGTAAATTACTATTAAATTTCCAGTTGACAATCCTTGACTGTGACAAATTACCATTTAACTTAATTGAAATAGTTATTGCACAGTGATCAGTAAGAGGAGATGGGCAAACATTACAATCCAAGGACTTATCAACTAAATTACTTGAAATAAGCCAGAAGTCCAGTCTAGAGCGATGTCTTTGCCCCGTGTTATTAGACCAAGTATATTGTCTCCTATCTGGATTAGTTACACGCCAAATATCTATAAGATCAAGAGAAGTGGAAAGTTCTGAAATTATAGGGTTAAAAGAATGTGTTCTGAATTGCGTTGGGTCTCTATCGAGTCACTCATCAGGAACTACATTAAAGTCACCTGCCACAGTAACTTTGTCTGTTGAATATAGTGATTTCCAGCATCAGTCATGGGACACAGATCACCAAACAATCGCTTTATTCTTGGCTCGATTATTATAACCATTGAAATTCTTTTCAGGGCTTTACAAAAAAGAAAAACTGCCTTGCGCTTTGTGCCATTTCTTAACCCTCGAACATTTAAAGACAATAAAGAAAAAGTCATAATAAGGTGCATCCTGAGCAGATCTTCTGGGCTTTTCAGCAGGGTATGGCGTCTTTCTGGACCTGGATTTTGACTGTGCCAGCTTGCCTTAAAGCCGTGGTTCCACTGCACTGTCCTTGATATATGTACAGTATATAAGTTGACAGACGGGTAAACTCTTCTATATTCAATGATATCCATTTCCAGCCCTATATTATTGGGTGTTGATCCACCTTTTAAGAAGCCAGATTGTGTTTCTGCAATAAGGTTTGAAATCCCTGTTTGAAGGCGAGTGGTGAAAATATAAATAAGCAGTTTATAGTCAGAGTTTCTAAGAGTGATGGTAAGTAAGATGGCGCCCCCTGCTGACTCCAAAGTGCCATGACTGAAACAGACTTTGTCTCCCATTGAGTCCAAAATAAAGTGTCTTCTACCTTGGAGCGGGTTTCTAGTGATAATAATAATAATATGAGCATTTTTTCCTTTGCAAAATAAAACAAAGGCTTTTCTTTTGGTTCTTTCTCTGAGGCCCCTTGTATCGACTGAAATAAGAGACAGATCATCTTTTAACATAAACATCAAACAAAAGGAACAAAAAACAGCAAAACACAATTTTCTTAGCTGTTATAGAAACAGTGGTGAGAGACTTAACAGACAGGTCAGGTTTTCTCCCTTTGGTACCAAAACCTAGAACATAAAGTCTTCACACAGGAACTCACTTGACCTTAGGAACCAATCTTCTTGGCACGACTCTTGGACCATTAATGAAGGCGCACGGCCTCTAAACATGGTCCCGAGACCCTCTGCTCCCACTGTTCGGTCCAAGTCCTTCCCTTTGCTGAGGACTAACCTGTCCAACACCCCACATGAATCCCAGCATCATAGAAGCTCCAGACCAGCTGCAAATCAAAGTCCACGTAGGAACCACACAGCTCCGGAACCCGCCTGAGACTCGACGCATTTTGACGTTTCTTCCGTGTGAAAGTCGTGGACTGACGCCCGGCAGTAAACTCCAGTGGTGCTCAGCAAACACAAGCTTCTAATAGCGGATTCGGCGACGTCGTTTCGTCTCATTTAAGCAGATTTAAGCCACAAACCGGACTAAAGCCGCGGCGAATCCCACTGACTCCACAGGAACTCGCTTTCTTTCTTCTTCGTGAGCTTTAACTGCGGTAGCGACCGGCACAGTGGGAGCATCACCGCCCCCTGCTGCTCTGGAGGAGAACCGGGCTCTGACCGGCCCCCTCTGTTTGCCTGTTGGCCAAACTTTGTTCTATTAAAAACCATTTCAGCCAAAACAAGAGAACAATGCTAACAGTGCTAACAATGCTAACCTCTGCGGGACTTTGTACCCGGGAAATGAAGGTTCAGTCCAGAATAAACACAACTGACCATGATACAGTTCACACACACACACACACACACACACATTCATTCAAATATTGGAGACTTTCTATTCAGTCTGATAATGACACGGATGTTATTTCACTGCTGCAAACGGCTTTTCTGTCTGAACTGAGAAATAATCCGTGTGCTTACTGCCCTCCGGTGGTCACACCGGGTCACTACAATCATCAGTATTGATCAGTGATGGAGACGAAACACTAATAAGACACAAAACATATAAGGCCCCATATATTTGAACAAACACACAACACAAAGAACAAAAGCATGTTGTAAAAAATCAAATCAACAGATGGGGCAACATGAAAGGCCAGAAAACATAAAACAGGGAGCCATGAAATTATATTCAATCTATTCAGAAATGAAACAAGCTGAGCTGCTTTGTGTTTGTTAGAAATTCCAAAGATTTTGTCAAAAGGTTTGACTCATTTCTCCAGTGGGTTAAAGTGGGTTTAGTTCTAAAAAGCAACATTTGGGCCTGAAAAATGTCCCTAACAAAATAATAATATTGACACTGGCATCAATCTCACTGTCACTAATAAAGACAGTAACTTTAACTTCTCTTACAGTGAGAGGAGGCAGCTCAATCCCCCTGGACTGGAGCCAGTCCTGAAAACCAAGCCCACATGTACCTTTAAGCAGGAGATATGAAAACCAAGGTGCTTCACAATAACAAAGATACAAATTTAAAATTAAATCAAAGTATGAAATTTCTGTTCAACAGTCAGAAATTTTCAGTAACAGGAGGAGACTCTGTCTGCTACTCTGGACACAGAAACATGGAGGAACCAGGAAACCAGGCTTTAAACCCAGGATACAGAGGCTCAGTGAATGTGGTGTTGAAGGTGTAGATGTGGATCAGTGTGTCAGAGGAGACTGTGTAGAAGGACAGAGTGCCAGCAGGCCAGTCCAGGTACACTGCTACTCTACTAGAGGAGGAGGAAGAGAAGGAAATAAATTTGTGTTCATTATTGTGCAGGACAAAAGAACCACCATCTGAGCATCTCAGACTCCAGGACTGAGCATTGTATCGAAAATCACAGTCGTCAGTACCTCCTTTCCTTTTGATTCCTCTGTAACTCATTGATATATACACAGTTCCTTCCCACTCCAGCTCCCAGTAACAGCGACCAGTCAGACCATTACTACACAGCAGCTGATGCCAATGGTCAAATCTGTCTGGATGATCAGGATACGACTGATCCTCCTCCACACGAGTGACTTTCCTGTTGTTGTCAGACAGTTGTAGTTTTCTGTTCACTGTGTTTGTGTCGATTGTGAGTTCACAGGAATCTGATGGAGAGAACAAGACACAGTAACAGCTGCAGTTACTCATCTGTCACCTGGTTGAGTGTGAACTGCTGTGTTGTCATGAACCTCATTAAAAACACACTTACACTTCTTCAGACCTGGTTTCAACCATTGGACACCACCAGGCTCCACCCTGAAAGGATGAGGGGTCAGGTCAGCACAAACCAGTGTTTCCTACATGTGTTATTGTTCATATAAGACTAAAATCCACCATGAAGCCAAAAGACAGAGAAAATGTTTGCCGCTCTTCCTGTCAGACCTCTCCATACCTGAGAGTGTCCAGTCTTGGTGTTCCCCAAGGCTCCATCCTTGGCCCCTTATTGTTTTCTTTTTACTGGGACATTTGATCCACAATATTATTTATCACTGTTAGCAGCAGACCTTTCCATACCTGAGAGTGTCCAGTCTCCAGTGTGGATCCTTCAGTTCGGCAGACAGGAGCTTCAGTCCGGACTCTCCTGGATGGTTGTAGCTCAGGTCCAGCTCTCTCAGATGGGAGGGGTTGGAGCTCAGAGCCGAGGCCAGAGAACCACAGCCTTCCTCTGTGACCAGACAGCCTGACAGCCTGGGAAACACAAAACAACACACATGGAAGATCCTTGGATGATGCTGCTGTGTCCAGTCACATACAAGATGAAACTGTCAGCAGTGACTCAGTACTCTGGTTGAGGAACCTTCTCTGAATACTGTCTGTTCTCAGAGTTTAGAAAGTTCTGCTAAAGTTTAGTAAAAGGTCGTGAGACAAATTGTATCAGCAGACACAGTCTCACACAGATTACAGCTGTTTATCACTGATGTCAATCAGATTTTAATTGGGCATCAGTCAAACAGGTTGATGAATCCTGACCTGAGAGTCTGCAGTTTACAGTGTGGACTCCTGAGTCCATCAGAGACCAGCTTCACTCCTGAGTCCTGCAGGTCATTGTTACTCAGGTCCAGCTCTCTCAGAGTGGAGGACTGGGAGCTGAGAACTGAGGCCAGAGCTTCACAGCTTCTCTCTGACAGGTTACAGCCGCTCAGCCTGCAGAGGAAATAACAGAGATAAGGCAAATCTGGACTTAGTTTTTTTTCTATCGGGTTGAGTCCATCTCAGGGTCTTTTTGTAACGATGAATGAATCCAACTGTCTACACACTTACAGGACTTTCTTGGAGAGACTGACCACTGGCAGCAGCCTCAGAAGAGCCTCCTCTGAAGCAGAGTATTTCTTCAGGTCAAACACATCCAGGTCTTGTTCTGATGACAGTAAGATGAAGACCAGAGCTGACAACTGAGCAGGAAACAGTTTTTCTTTGGAGCGTTTCCCTGAACTCAGGAACTGTTGGATCTCCTCCACTAGAGAACCATCCTTCAGTTCATTCAGACAGTGGAACAGGTTGATGCTTCTCTCTGGAGACACATTCTCACTGAACTTGGATTTGATGTACTGGACTGTTTCCTGACTGGTCTGAGAGCCACTTCCTGTCTGGGTCAGCAGACCGTGGAGGAGAGTCTGATTGGTCTGGAGTGAAAGGCCCAGGAGGAAGCGCAGGAACAGGTCCAGGTGTCCATTTGGACTGTGTAAGGCCTTGTCCACAGCACTCTGGTAGAAGAGTTTCTCTGCAGATTGGTCTCTTCTGGTCTCAGACGTCTGGGAGGTTGTTTGTTCCTCTGACAGCAGATTGACTCCAGAGTTGATGAAGGTCAGATGGACATGAAGAGCAGCCAGAAACTCCTGAACGCTCAGGTGGACGAAGCTGAACACCTGCTCCTGGTACAGTCCTCTCTCCTCTTTAAAGATCTGTGTGAACACTCCTGAGTACACTGAGGCTGCTCTGAGATCAATGCCACACTCTGTCAGGTCGGATTCATAGAAGATCACGTTGCCTTTCTGCAGCTGCTCAAAAGCCAGTTTTCCCAGAGACTCAACCATCTTCCTGTTCTGTGGACTCCAGTGTGGATCTGTCCCAGCTCCTCCCTCATACTTGATGTTCTTCACTTTGGTCTGAACCACCAGGAAGTGGATGTACATCTCCGTCAGGGTCTTGGGCAGCTGTCCTCTCTCTCTGGTTTCCAACAGATCCTCCAGAACTGTAGCAGTGATCCAGCAGAAGACTGGGATGTGGCACATGATGTGGAGGCTTCGTGAGGTCTTGATGTGGGAGATGATGGTACTGGCTTGATCCTTATCTGCGAACCTCTTCCTGAAGTACTGATCCTTCTGTGGGTCGGTGAACCCTCTGACCTCTGTCACCATGTCGACACACTCAGGAGGGATCTGATTGGCTGCTGCAGGTCGTGTGGTTATCCAGAGGCGAGCGGAGGGAAGCAGTTTCCTCCCGATGAGGTTTGTCAGCAGCACATCCACTGTGGTGGACTCTGTAGCATCCGTCAGAATCCGAGTGTTGTGGAAGTCCAGAGGAAGGCGACACTCATCCAGACCGTCAAAGATGAAGACAACCTGGAAGTCTTCAAACCTGCAGATTCCTTTGGTCTCAGTGAAGAAGTGATGAACCAGTTCCACCAAGCTGAACTTTTTCTCTTTCAGCACATTCAGCTCTCTGAAAGTGAAGGGAAATGTGAACTGGATGTCCTGGTTGGCTTTGTCTTCAGCCCAGTCCAGAGTGAACTTCTGTGTTAAGAAGGTTTTCCCAATGCCAGCCACTCCCTTTGTCATCACTGTTCTGATTGGTCCATGTCTTCCAGGTGAGGCTTTAAAGATGTCTTCTTGTCTGATGGTGATTTCTGGTCTGTCTGGTTTCCTGGATGCTGGATCAATCTGTCTGACCTCATGTTCCTCATTGACCTCTGCAGCCCCTCCCTCTGTGATGTAGAGTTCTGTGTAGATCTGGTTCAGAAGGACTGGGCTTCCTGCTTTAGCGACCCCCTCAAACACACGCTGGAACTTCTTCTGCAGGTTGGACTTGAGTTGACGTCTGCACATGGCAGGAGATTCTGAAAGAACAGGCAAAGAAACATTTCCTTGAAGAATGAAGATACAGATTTATTCCCCACAGAGAAACATCTCCATCACTTTGGAAATGTCACATATGGCCTTTATCCATCATGTTCAACCTTTCTAGAAATCCTCTTACTGCTCTGCAGACAGTCGGCCAGCTCCTCCTGCTTCATTCCCCTCAGGAAGTTCAGTGTGATCTTCAGAAATGCTTCTCTGCTGCTCCTCCTCTGCTCTTCATCCTGACCCTCCAACACCTCCTCATCCTCCCTCTGACTCTCTGGGGAACCTGAAGTCAGAACCTTCTGCATCTTCTTCAGCTCGTTCTTCACAAAACTGACAATGTGGTTCTCCAGCAGCTGGAACAGAGAACTGTATGAATACCAACTAAAACCATGGCCCCCAAACATCAGGTCCATGTTGGGCCCTGGTCTAAGAAGTGCAGCGTGGAGATGAATGTGAACAGAACAGATGTCAAAGCAGCAGTTGTACATGTACAGACCATAAATACGGAGTCCGGCTGTGTCGGATT